>NC_073311.1:21214267-21560300 GCF_027595985.1 Sorex araneus | reverse complement strand
TTTACAAATGAGAAATCTAAGATGTAGGGATTAAATTCACACAACCAAAGGTAGACATTTTAAATCTAGAACATAAATATTAAGGCATCAGAAGTGCTTTCTCACAAAATGAAAAAGTACTATTATTTGATCTTGAGACTTAATCAAATAGAACTTTTTATTTATTTTGGGAAATGGTTCTTTAGTTAAACTTTGCATCTGACTTCAAGGATAGACACTCATGGGAACAAAGAGCTAAATATCTGTTGGAGCCAGACAGGAAATCCCCTTGAACCAACACAAAGGCAGAAGAGGAAAACCTTAAAAAGAAAAATAAGAAAGTTGGGGATTTGGTTTATAGATCAAAAAGATAAATTCACTATGAAACACAGAAACCTTGAAGACTTTATTTTGAAGGTTAGCCAACTGCTAATATCTAAAAAATTTGATTATAAATTTTATCACATGTACGTATACCCAGTATCTTGGTCTCTGCTAAAAAAACCCAAAATTTGTATGTTGTACTTTAACATATGTACAGAATATGAGTACACTATTATTTATAGATGGAAACTAATGACTGTGATGAAAGCAGAATGTTTTAGTTAAATAAGCTAATGATCAAGATTTACAACACAAGAACTAATGAGGCCAATGTTAATTAAATAGCTCATTTTTCCTGTAAAAGACATAAATTCATTTTAGTTTATTAGTAGGATGTGTATACATACATGCATTCACACACATCATGTGTGTATTTGCATTTGCATAGAGGCAGAAGGTCTGAAACTGATGGACAGCATATAACTAACAACCATATTTTCATCATGCCAAAGAATCAATAATGTTTAATAAATATGTCTGAAAGAACGGTCAAAATTGGCCCTTCTCCACCCTCCCAGTAAACCAGAACAATGGACAACATCAGTTGGAACCCTGCAATATTCTATGTGAGAAATGTTTACTTTCATTATCCTTAGACTAGAAAGCTCTTGCCTCCAGAGTTAGAAAGGATTATATCCACACGTGCTTTATGCCTCTGCTCTCAAGACTCCTACTGGAGAGGTTTCCCTCTCGGGTATGTAATGGTGTTTTTCATTGTCAAAATACTCCAGTTTTTATTGCATCACTTATCACCACATGACATATGACTTTTTTTAAAAAAAATTATTAAATCACCATGAGTTAGCTACAAGCTTTCATGTTTGGGTTACAATCACACAATGATCAAACACCCATCCCTCCACCAGCACACATTCCCCACCACCAATATCCCCATAAAACCCCCTTTCCCACCCTCCCCCTGGCTTCATGGCAGACAATATTCTCCGTACTCTCTACTTTTGGGCATTATGACTTGCAACACAGACACTGAGAGGTCATCATGTTTGGTCCATTATCTACTTTTGGCATGCATCTCCCATCCCGCCTGATTCATCCAGCCACCAGTGCTCCCTTCTCTATTCCATCTGCCTTCTCCCCTCTGCTCATGAAGCAGTCTTCCAGCTATGGGGCAAGGACAGTAGATACAAGGGCCAGGAGGATAACATCACTTTTTATTACTAGGGAATGAACCTAAGGATTCATGTTGCAAGAAATGAGCTCTATCACCAAACTACATGCCCAGACCTAGAGTATATGTGAGTATGTTTGTGTATATGTGTGAATATGCACACGTATACCCACCTACATCTTCTGACAATTGTAAGTTTTAGCAAATAAAATCATAGGGTACCTATAGTACTGAATTTCAAACAAATAAAAAGTTTTTAATATACCTGCATGTGTGCTTGGGTCCTGAATATTGTGCTGAGCAGAGTAATACCAAAACATATTCCCGAATGCTAGCCTGGAATTCAGATTTAACAGGCAATCTGCATTTTATCTGGTGATATTTCCACCTTTCTTCCTATAAATTATGCTACTTCAAGGGAAGAACTTGGATATCATGTTCACTAATGTATTCTGTGTGTTTGACCAGTACCTGACATATACTAAGCTATCAGTAGTAAAATACATTAATAATCTCATTCCCTTAGGTACTACCACCTCACCTTTCTCATTTTAATACAATATCTCCACATAGTAATATAATTTTTATTGTAATAATATGCTTGTTGGTGTCATGAAAGTGGGAAGAGACTAAACAAACTTCTTCCCTAGAGAGTTCAGAAGGAACACAATTCTAATAACATGTTGATTTTGGATATTTGGCTTCTATAGCTGTGGAAAAATAATTTCTGTTGACTCTAAATCTTAAAATTTATGATCATATGTTATAGTAGTCATAGGAAATAATGCTCTTAAGTACTTAATATTTTTTTCCTTGGAATCTAGTTTAGCATTAAAATTTTTACTGTCTAAAAAGTTTTTACTTCTGCCCTTGCATTCTTTTAATACAAATATGTACTTTTCAGTGTTTTTATCTCATTTTTCTTTGAGAATTTTTAATAGTACAGTTCATATGATTTATTACTATAATGTCAGTGTTCATAATAGAGTCTGCTATAGAAGATAATAAATCAAGATATGATAAATTAATCTATTAAAAATAAACTACACTGATTCCAGAGATCTTTCTACATTACTTGAATTCAATCTGTTCAATATGTACTTGCTGAAGATACATTTGTTGTCTTCAAACATCTGTACAAAGTGAACACACACTAAACTCGCTATTTTTTTGGTGTTTAAACTTAATGAGAAAATGTAGTTTACTAAAATATCAGATGATCAGAATTTCAAATCACTACTTCTCTTGTATTTCACCACTAAAATAAAAACTCTTAATCTACTGAATTGTATTTCAAGGGGAAACCAAATTTGAGTTTTCTACTTTTATACACACAAATGTTGAAGAATTTTCTACTTGCCTACTTGCAATTGAACTCATGTCAAATTTTGGATAATTTAAAAAAGACCAAGCAGATTTCAATACAATATTCTAGTTGAGATTTCTGAAACAAAATGAGGCCTGGGGGAAAAAGTAGGGAGTACAGGAAGACTTGAGGTTTACAAAAAGCTGTAGTGAGGGAAACAGGAATTTAAAATAGAAGAGGTAATCTCAAATTCAAGAAAAGCCACAGGACAGATGTATACTAACAGGTAACAGTACACTTGTAAAAGATTAAAAAACAAGGTTTTAGAAATAGTAAAAATATACTGGACTTTAAAAAACTAGACTGGAAATCCCTAATCTGACTTAGTCTGATCACTATCCAAATATATCACAATTTTAATAGTTCCTATTAGATTACAACATAAAATTTTAAAGCCTGAGAAATTCCAAAAATTATTCTTTTGTTTTCCTTTTGGAGGGCAAACCTGAGAGTGTTCAGGGGTTAATCCTGGTTTTGATCTCAAAGATTACTCCCGGCAATGCTTAGGGGACATGTGTGCACAGTGCTGGGGTTCTAATCAGTGTTGATCACATGAATGCAAGTAAGTGCCTTATCACTGCATTAAATCTCCACATAATGTTGCCTTTTGTTTTTATGTGTATCATGGTTTAGGTGATACGGTTACAATTGTGTTAACTTTCATAGATTTGAAGCACAAAATGCACCTCATCACCATCAACGAGTGTCCAAGATGTCCAAGACCCTTCAACACTAAGCATCACTTCCAATCCCTTTGTTCCTTTCCCCAAATCCTTCCTCTCATTGCTTATAATCTCAGTTCTGCAGTCAAAGGCCAAGGGTTTGTCATTATTTAGTACTGTCTATTCTCTTCATGTTTCTTTTAAATCACAGATCAGTGAGATAACCCAGTATCCTCTCTCTAACTTACTCTGCTTAAAGTAATACCCTCAAATTCCAGCCAAATGGCAGAACACTGTATGATTTCATCTTTTCTTATACCTGCACAATATTCCATTGTGCTTGTCACCACTGTTTTTTGTACCAGTTAAATCAGGCATACTGTCACTAGTGTTCATACCAGTCACCACTGTTTTTCATACCAGTTAAACCATATATTTCCATTAACAGTAAATGAGGATTCCATTTTCACCACAATCCCACCATCACTAGGTGTTTACAGTCTTTTAATATATTCCAATCCCACAAGTGCTAGAAGACATATTGTCATTTTGATTTGAACTTTTCTAATATCAAGTAACATTAAAAACTTTTTCATATGTTGAATGTTCATTTGTATCTCTGAGGAATATTTTTATATCACTATGGTCATTTGTTATTCTGGGAAAGTTTCTGTTAATCTCCTCCCCCCTTGTTCTTGATGAGGCCATTGTTTTTCTGTTATTGGGTTATATGAGTTCTTTCTGTGTGAAAAAAAAAGAAGAAGAAGAACTGGACTGGAGCAATACCACAGCGGGTAGGATGTTTGCCTTGCACTCGGCCGAGCCAGGTTCGATTCTTCCATCTCTCCCTCTTGGAGAGCCAGACAAGCTACCGAGAGTATCCCACCCACATGGCAGAGCCTGGCAAGCTACCTGTGGTGTATTCAATACGCCAAAAATAGTAACAAGTCTCACAATGGAAACGTTACTGGTGCCTGCTTGAGCAAATCGATGAACAATGGGATGACAGTGATACAGTGATGAGTTCTTTATCTATATATATGTGTGTGTATATATATACATATGTATGGGATATTAGCCACCACCTATTGGCTTTCTTTGATATTAGAAATATCAATTACTTCTCAGTATCATCACCATCAATTAAAACTGACAATTACTTAACAGAATGATCATTAGCATTCCTTGTTGTCTATAAAGCACTATGTAGACAAAAATCCTATTGTAATCCTTGCACTGTTGGTTCCTAAGAATGTCCTAGTCATTTTGTTAATCATTCTGCATATTGGTAGAAGCATTATATAAAATAGCAGAAATTGATGATAAAACATGTTTCAAAAGATAGATTAACTATAATAGAAGTACTACTATTCATCTATACATTAGATACCTTTTGAAATATTTCACGGAATAAATATGGAAAGCATTAAAAAAACCAGTAAAACCCTGAAAAAAATTATGTTCAATATTTTATTTGAGCATCTCTTTGTATTTATTTTATTATTGAATCTGTTAAACAATGGGATTTTTAATTCAATTCTTTTAATTGTTTCACTTTATGTCTCAAAACAGCAAGATATGTATTTTTTAAAAAATTAAATATTTCTTTTACTCAAGAACACTACACTAATTAAAATATAAAATGGTATATGATACTTATACCTGCAAGAAAACTGAGAGCCAGGAAGGAATTTTAACTTCTAACCATATACATTGTGTATTTATCTTATATTCATTGTCAGATATCTATAATTATCTGTCAATGTCAAATCACAGAGAGCAACATTTAGTAGCTATTATTCTATATAATAGGGATTTACATATTAAAAATTTAATTAAAATTATTATCATAATGCAACATTATGAATGAGCATAAAAAAGAACTTATTATTCATGAAGTTGTGAAAAACAGGGAAATGTATAAGTAAGAATAATCAAAAACAACAAGTTAATGTACACCATTATTCATTATAGCACTTAGCTACAATAACTAAGATATGGAATCAATCAGGTGCCCAACGACAAATGTGTGGATAATTATGGTGTGATTTATGTACACAATGGAATGCTATGTGGTTACATGCAATAATGAAATTATGCAATTTGCTGCAAGTTGAATTGAATTGGAGGATATCATGGTAAGTGATGTAAGTTGAAACAGTGAAGTACTAAGACAAACACCAGATGATCCACTTATAGCATGTAGATTAACAGAACGAGGGAATGCAAAAAAAAAAAAGAAAACAGAACGAGGGAATGCATGATATCAAAGGGGAATGCCTCGATTGCCCAGGACATTAGATTATAGAAGGGAGGGAGGCTGAATGGAGCACTAATACAGTGGGTATGGTGCTCGCCTGGCATATGGCTGACTTACTTGATCTCCTGTAACACATATGATTCCCCAAGACCTGCCAGTAGTGATCGCTGAGTGCAGCGTCAGAAATAAGCCCCAAACACAGCCAGGTAAAGCCCCAAACCAAATATAAAACGAAACAAAAATCTAGGGGCAGGGACCTTGGGTCATTGTGTGGAGAGAGGAGGCAGATGTGTATAACTAAAGAACAGTCAACACCACTATAAGCAGGAGATACTAACTACAATGTGCTGTCAAGGAGAAAGGCTTGGGGGTGGTAGGAACCTGGGGACAATGGGGGAGAGAAGTTGACCCTGGTGGTGGGGTTGGTTTTGGAATTGAAACAACTACTAATAATGTTGCAAACCACAGTGCCTTTTAATTTTTAATATTGCAGATAATTTTTGAATGTATTTAATAATGGTACTGGCATCCCATTGTTCATCGATTTGCACCAATAACATCTCCATCGTGAGACTTGTTGTTACTGTTTTTGGCTTATCAAATATGCCACGGGTAGCTTGCCAGGCTCTGTCGTGGGGGCAGGATACTCTCGATAGCTTGCCAGGGTCTCCAAGAGAGACGGAGGAATCGAATCCGGTCAGCCGCATGCCAGGCAAACGCCCTACCTGCTGTGCTATCGCTCCAGTCCACTGGGGGTGGGATCACATACATAATAAAAGCTTAAAATATGTATTTTTATAGTAACTTGTGTAAGTACTGTGACCTTATTTATGTATGTATATAGTTTGTAAAGCCAGAAAATAATAGAAGCAGATTTCAAAAGATACCTTTTCCTTTTCTGAATGCAAATTGTTTGATTTCTCCCTATGTTATCCAATATAATGATATCTTTTAACAACAAAAATTAAAATATTTTGGATCAATTTTTTTACTTATGGATTTAAGCTTTTTTTTTGGTAGCAGTTGAATAAGCTATTGTGAAACCCTTAGCAGATTATTTCTTGTGTTTTTGGTATCATATTTCTCATTAAAATATATGGATGAGAACTTGTCACCCCTGTTCTCCTTTTCTTGAAAAACACATTAACTCCTTATGTAATATTTACTTATAAAACTATAATTTTTAGCCATCTTTTATTTATTGCATTCTCTGGTTTCAGTTTTATAATTCAGTTTGGCTTAAGTATGCAGGACAGGTATTAAAATGGAACATATTTGCATGTTCTCTCTGACATGAATGGACAGCAGTACATTATATTGACCTATGTTGTTTTTACTATTTATAAGTTGAATATTTAAATTTAATTTGCTAGATCCTAAAGTGAAGTGAATAGGGATTTGAAGTAGGAACATATTTTCTTCTTTCTAGTTTTCTTCACTGACCATGAAAGAGAAGATTGAGGTAAATCACTTAAGAAATTTTATATTAAAGATAATGTGGTATCATTTAGAAATAGAACAAAGCATATTAAAGTCTATCACTTCAAATAAAAGAATTAGGTAAATTGAAAGATTTCTATTATTAAACCTTAATAAATCTGAGAATTCCCCCTCCCTCCCTCTACTCCTTCCCTCCCTCCTACTCTCTTTTCCTCCCTCCCTCCCTCCTTCTCTGCCTCCTTCATTCCCTCCCTCCCTCCCTCCCTCCCTCCCTCCCTCCCTCCCTTCCTTTTTCTCCTTCTCTGATACACCCAGGAGTGCTTAGGGCTTACCTGGTTCTGCTCAGTATTTATACCTGACCATGTTTTGAGGACTATATGCAGTGCCAGGGATAAAACCGAGGTTAGTGACATACAAGGAAATTGCACTACTTGCTCTACCAACTTTCTATACTGAGAATTAGTCTCTTGAAGATGACATGATTTCTCTAAGATACTTATAGTTGCATTTTTTATTTTTTGTTGGCTTTTTGGCCACAACAAGCTATGCTCAGGGTTTAGTCTTGTCACACCACTCAGGGACACTCCAGATAGGGCTCATAGAACTCCAGTAGTGCCAGAAAAGAAGTCAGGTTGTGGTGTGCAAGACAATCACCTTACCCTTCGTACGATTTCTCCAGTTCATCTATGCAATTTTTAAGAAGTATAATGAATAGTGTAAATATTAGGATGATGACTATCTGCATTTTCCGTTATAAATATATTATCCATCACACATATTTTTGATGGAATGCTCTATTAAACCATACCTGCTGATGAACAACACATTTATTTAGCATTTCTGCTTGATTTCCTGTGAATATAGCATAAAATGTCAATGGAAAAAATCGACTTATCAAGTAAAAGTATATTATAATTTTTCATACTAACAAATGAGAGGGACAAAGATATTATCATACCAGGCTTTATGGAACTCATAATATGTGTGTAAACCAGGGGACTTGTGAATATAATACATGAAGATTATACGGTTCTCTCTGAATTTTGTATATTTAAAATTATCCACAATTAAAAGCTTGAAAGTATCTTTTAAAAGTCTGTAAACCAGGACTAAATAAAATAGAAAAGAACTGATTGGTCTGGTTAAAATTAAGCAGTAATAGTATTACTAAATGCATAAAACAGCAAGAATCATCTTATCCAGAAATCATTAGATCAAATAACTGCTCCATTTTAGGTGTTCATGCTGAAGCTGATTATTAATGGTTTATCAAATAAAATTTCCCACAAAGCAAAATGGAAATCTCAACCTAAAGATAAATTCTATACATGACAAGCATGTTAAGAGAGGAATTTATTAGCAGGTGTTTATAATGGTTTTAAAAATGAATGATCCAGGCAGAAAATAATTCCAGGGAAAAAACTAGCATTCAAGCTCTGGAAGAATTAACTTGTTTTACAGAGGTGAGCAGTTTATCAAAAGTGTACCTTTTTCAATCTGTATCACCAAAGGATTAAGAAAATTATAATTAATTCTTTAATAATGCAATTGATAATCCTTTCAAGCATTTAGACCAGATACTAGATTAGAGTACACTATGAAATATACTTCTGAGTAATTATGACCTAATTAATTATTTTAGACAGCTTTTTAAAGTTTGATTTACTAATTGGGCTCTGAAATTGAAAGCAGGAAATAGAGCTGTCCAGTGCACCAGAGGCTTCTTTTCATTTGGCACAGGACCAAAGGGAAAGCTGACTTAATTTGTGCTGTTTTGCATGGTTGAGTTTGACAAGTGTGTTTGGGTTTCATAAAATAATCAAAGGTCATTTCTGGCCTGGATTTTTTGCAGCTATAGTCCATGTTGTTAAGACTGTAGGAATTCAATGCATGGCAGAACATCTAGGAATAACATGTATAATTCCTTTCTCTTTTAGGCTTTTTACGTGGGAATGGACATGTGTAAGTAAAAGCAAAGGTGTTGTATTGACAAGTTATTATATTCATTGCTGAAATGGGGCAGTACAAAACACAATGAATATCAGTTACAACTTGGTATGTATTGTCTTGGACAAATATATTATCTATGACTCCATTTTTACCCCAGGGAAGTTTGATCCTAAAGAAGGATGCACACTAGGGTAAAGAACTGTGAGAGTTTAAGTGAACCTTTCAAGTCCAGGGTACAATGTCCATATCCCTTTATTTTCGCAATGCCCCTCACTCCCCACCTTCTATACCATTTGCATGCAAATACTGGTGGACAGAAGGAGCTCAAAGCAGGAAAGAGGAAGGAAATAGTAAACCTTAGCCAAAATAAATGAACTGGAATTCAAAAACGAATCTGAAAAGATTAAACCAAGTTTTTAAAAAAATAAGGTAGATAAGCCACCAGACTTACAAATAAAGAGAGAGACTCCTAATAAACCAAATCAGAAAGAGGGGACATCACAACAGACACCACAGAAATTCAAAGGACCATCAGAGATTACTTTGATAATCTTCATGCCATGAAGAAACAATGTAGTAGAAATGAATAAATTCCTTGACTCCTATACTCTTCCAAGGCTGAAACATGAATTTGAATACCTGAACATACCTATCACTATTGAGGAAATTAAAATGGTATTCAAGTTTTCCCCAAAATAAAAGTCCAGGTCCAGATGGATTCACCAGTGAATTCTTACAAACCTTTAAAGAGGACTGACTGACATACCTATTCTGAGTCTTCCAGGAAACTGAAGAAAAAACACATACACAGTGTCTTGGAAGCAAACATCACTGGGGTACGAAAATCAGACAGAAACACCATAAAAAAGAAAACACAAGACAATACGCCTTGATGAACACAGATGCAAAAATCCTGAACAAAATACTAGCAAGAAGAACCCAACAATTCATAAAAAAGATCATACACCATGCCCAAGTGGGATTCATCCCAGCAATGCAAGGATGGTTTAACATATGCAAGTCAATCATCAAAGTATACCATCTCAATAAAAGAAAAAATATTATATAATAATCACATGATAATATTAATAGATGCAGAGAAAGCATTTAACAAAATACAACACCCATTCTTGATAAAAACTCTCAACAAAACAGGTATTGAAGGAACTTTCATCAATATAGTTACAGCCATCTAACACAAGGCCACAGTAAAAATTATATTCAGTGGTGAAAAACTAACAGCCTTCCCTCTAAGATCAATCAGAACAAAAGGCTGCCCATTCTCACAACTCCTATTAAATACTAGTCCTGGAAATACTAATGACAAATAAAAAAGAAAAAGATAAAGTATCTAGATAGGGTATAATGAAGTGAATCACTTACTATTTGCAGACGACTGATACTTTATTTAGAAAATAGTAAAAACTTTACATAAAAAGCTCCTGTAACCAGCAGATCTGTATAGAAAAATGGCAGGTACAAAATTAGTATGCAGTAAGTCCATGGCTTTCCTATATACAAATAATAAAATAGAAGAAAGAGATATTAAACAAGTAATCCTGTTCACAGTCATGCCTCAGAAAATCAAGTGCCTTGGAATTGGCTTAACTACAGAGGTGAAAGACCTATACAAAATAACTACAAAACACTACTGCAAGAAACAAAAGTGAACATGAGTATTGGGGTTGGGAGGACTGGGAAGATTAATATAATCAAAATGGCAATACTCCCAAAGAGCTGTACATATTCATTATAGTCCCTAAAAAGACACTCATGTCATTTTTTTTTTCTTTTTGGGTCACACCCAACAGTGCACAGGGGTCACTCCTGGCTCTGCACTCAGGAATTATTCCTGGTGGTGCTGGGGGACCATATGGGATGCTGGGAATTGAACCCAGGTCGGCCACGTGCAAGGCAAATGCCCTACCCGCTGTGCTATCACTCCAGCCCCACTCATGTCATTTGTTTTAAAAGAAATAGATCAAACATTCCTGAAATTCATATGGAACAATAAATGCTCCTAAATAGCAAAAGCAATCCTTGGGAAAAAGAAGATGGGAGGCATCACTTTCCTAAGTTCAAACTGTACTACAAAGCAGAAGTAATTAAAACAGCATGGTATTGAAATAAATACAGACCCTCAGATCAATGGAAGAGACTTTAATATTCTGAGACAGACCTATGGGTATATGAGCAGCTAATCGTCTATAAAGGAGCAAACAATATGAAGTGGATCAAGGGAAGCCTCTTCAACAGTTTGTGGTGGGAAAACTGGACTGTTTCATGCAAAAATAAAGTCGGACTTCTTTCTAATGCCATGCACAAAAATCAAATCGGAATGGATTAAAGGCCTTGATATCAGGCCTGAGTCCTTAAGAGGAATATATAGGTAGAACGCATGATGACATTGAAACTATAGTCATATTCAGGGATAAAACACCACTGACCAAGCAAGTGGAAGCAAAGATAAACAAATGGGACTACATTGAACTAAGAAGCTTCTGCACTTCAAAGGAAATAATAACCCCAATACAAAGACAGCCCACAAAATGGGAAAAAATATTTACTCAGAATTCATCTGATAAGGAGTTCATATTCAAGGTATATAATATACTGATGTGACTTTGCAAGAAAAAAAATACGACCTCATCAAAACCATTGAGAAAATATGAACAAAAACTTCCTCAAAGAAGAAATACAAATGGTCTAAAGGCACATGAAAAAGTGCTCTATAACACCAATTATCATGGAGATACAAATCACAATAATGAGATATCCACTCATGCCACAGAGACTGGAAGTCATCAAAAAGAACAACCAATGCTGGCATGGAAGAGGAGAGAAAGAGACTCATTCACTGTAGGTGGGAATGCTGATTGGTCCACCCTTTCTGAATAACAATAAGGACATTCCATAGAAAACTATAAATTGAGCTTTCATATGACCCACCAACCCTACTCTTGGGAATATACCCTAGTTGCACAAAAACAGAATGCAGAAAAGCCGTCTTTGTTCATTGCAGCTTTATTCACAATAGTCTGAATCTGGAAACAACCTCAGTGACTGAGTAAAAATAGATGAGTGGATAAAAAAAACTATGGTATATCTACATAATGTATATCTACAACAATCTAAACAATCTATGCAGCTGTTAGGAAGAAATGAAGTCATGAAATTTGCTTGTACATGGATTTCATGAAGAGTGTCACTCTTAATGAAATGAGTCAGAAGGAGAGGGACATAGAATATTTGTAATCATTTGTATATGTGTGTGCAATATTTTATGTGATTAATCCCCAAAGACAGTGGAAACAAAGGCCAGGAGGATTGGTCCATGGTAGAAAGCTTGCCACAAAGTGGAAGGTGAGTGCAGTTAGGACAGGGAAGTGTCACTATGATAATGTTAGTTGGAAATGATCATTCTGGACAAAACCTGAGTGACAAAAAAAGATAAAGTGATATACATAATACCATTTCAGTAACAGTATTGCAAAACAGTGCCTAAAAGAAAAATGAGAGAGAATAAGAGCAAAAATATGCACTGGTGAAGGGATAGGTGTTGGAACATGATATAACTGATACTCAATCATAACCAACTTTATAATTGTTTATCTCACAGTGATTCAACAAAAAAATTTTAAAAAGTAAAGTGTTGTTGGAATCGAGGTTTTACTCAGAAACTCCAGCTCTCCATTATAAGGTCTTCTAAACTATTAGTGAGAATTATTCGTGGCCTTACTTACAATCTGATTTTCTTTGTTGCTTGAATCAAAGTTCATATAAAGCTATTTGGAAACTATGGGCTTTGATCTGATCTTAACTTTAAAAGAAAAAAATCCCTGAAGGACTCCAAGAAATGCAGCTCAAAGGTCAGGAGAAAACTGACCTAGAACTGACTTTCATAAATGCCTGCATATCAATATCGTTTCCCTTTACTTTGCATATTTAAAATAGCATTGAAATACATAGCTACAAATTCCAATTCCACAGTTTGAAGAATCCTTTTTCTGTTTAATACAGAAAGCAAAATTTAAATCCAAATTTAAGAATCCAAATACACATAAGGACTGTATTTTTGTAAAATGCACACCCCCAAAATGAATATTTACAAGTTTATATGACTTTTAATAATAATAATAATGTATCTTCAACCAATATCTATATAATATTATGGTATTTTTAAGCTTAAATAATTAAAATAAACTATTCTTTTGAAAAAACATGCTTACTTTTATAAACTGATATGAATCTCAGAAACTAGCTTGTCATAGCTGAAAATTTTCTCCAGCTTTTAGTCAGATGATACAAAAGCACGTTTTAATGACTGTATCAAGACAATGTATAAAAACACTTAGATAAATTTCCGTCCCTCCCTCCCTTTCTTCCTTCCTGCCTTCTTGCCTCCCTGCCTTCCTGTTCAGTGCCTGGGGATCACCCCACTGATGTCAGAGATCTAATGCAGGTGTCCTGCATACATAAAGCATGCTTTCCTCCTACTGTGCTATCCTCTAGTCAAAGCCTATCATTTTTTAATCTATGAATGTTTTGAGGTTTTATTCAGCTTTCAGACATGTATACATGTGAATTTTTAACAATCCTTTTACATGTTTTTTAGGGAAATAAAGGTGAAAAATTGGAAAAATTCAAATGTTCTTTTAGGGTCTAACTTAGAAGATTATGTGAGGAAATCAAACAAACCAAGTGTGATTGGAAATAATCAGTCATAACAAAGAGAGTAAAATATACCTCAGACTTCTCCTTCTTTTAAGTCAGGCACTGTATTATAAGCACCATTTTACATACTTCTTGTTAGGCAAAGGTTTAATTCCCATGGTAGATATTTAATACTGGATGAAAAAAAACCTGCAATATTTAAGGCAAGGAAGCAGAATATTCCCTATGGCTCTTGGGTACTGACCTTGCCTTTTCCCTAGAAACAAACATGACCTCAATGTCAATGAGTTTGGTCAGAGAACCAAAAGATGTGATTCTTACTATTAAGTTGCAATACAAAGATTAAAAAAGCAACATTTCCTGAAGAATGCTGAATACCACAATGCACAAGTGAAGTGAAAAAAAGACAGAGATTTCCAGGTTTCGTTATGTGCTTAGTCATAGGCAGGTTTCAGAGACCACTGAAGCCCCTGGAGATCATGGTATGCTCTGAGACATGTTGCTATCCCGTAGGGTTACCTTACTTGTAAAACTTTGCATCATTATCTATATTGGGAGTCTGACTTTACCATGTCTATGTCAGCGCATTTGAGAAAGTATGTTCAAATATAGTCATTGTGTGTGAGGAGATGATTTGTGTCTGGTGGAGTCTGCACTTATGTGTTTGTTTATGTGATAGGAATATGAATAAGTATATGATGTGTGGTATTTTCCTTTCAATTCATAATCCAATTTACTTTTAGGAAATCTTTTTTTCTTTCTTATGAATAATTATGTCTAAAAGAAAATTTTACTTTTCCTTATATAGAACGTTAAGTATTTATCAACCTTAATTTCCCCCCATGTATTTTATTCATTACCAATTAAGTCATGGGAAATTTGTTTTTTTTTTTTTAAGATATAGAATAAGCGCTGGAGAGATAATACAGCTGGCAGGGTGCCTTGCATGCAGCCAACCTGGGTTCAATACCCTGCAGCACACATAGTCAACTGAGTAACCAGGAGTGATCCCTGAGGCAGAACCAGGAATACAACCTGACCACCTCTGGGTATGCCTCCCTGGCTAAATAGTCACACAATTCACAATTCACACAGCATCTCATACACTATATGCATATAAGTGACAAAGACTAAAGTTTGTTGTTTTCAGTGTACACTGGGGGCAGGGCAATTGGGTCACATCTATAGTGCTCAGGAATTACTCCTGACTCTGTGCTCAGGAATAACTCTTGAACATATACAATACTGGGGATCAAACTGAGGTGAGCCTGAGTTTAACTGCAGCCAAGCTAAACTATCTTTCCAGTAATCTTACTGTATTCTCTTAACTATCTATTTAATATTGTGTGGAACCTTCTATCAAATCAATTAAGATTTGGGAAGTAACAATGATGATAGCAAGGAACTATAATAAATATTTAAAAAATAAATTTGATGTTTTTTCTTAGATGGCTCTTTTTTCTGTTTATCTTCTTGGCTCAGGGCTTACTCCTGGTTCTACACTCAGAGATCACTCCTGGAAAACTTGGGGGAACCATGTTTAGTGCCAGGGACTGAACCCCATCGGCTGCCTGTGAGGCAAGTGCCCTACTTGCTGCTCTGCCCCTCTGACAGTAGTTTAAAATTTTAAAGAATAAGATGTGCTTTAGACTGTCTAGATGAATAAAACAACAAAGAAAATGGGGAAAAAGAATAAGAAAAAAATACAACTCTTTTGTTGCAACTTCCAAGGACAAGAGGGTGATTTTCAGAATGATAATAAGCATTCACCACCCCATGGTTCAAGGCTGCACCAACTGCATGCCCAGTGGGGAACCTTCCATGGCCTTCAATATCAAATTGTACATGCAAGTTATTTGTAACAGAACATTGAAAAGTCAATGAAGGCAGACCTGGTAGGCAGCTACTGTCAGAAAACATCTGAATCAATAGAACACTATCAGAATTGTCTTTTCCAAGCAAAGCAAAACTGTATTTACCAAAAGCATGACAGCACTGTGAAATTTTCTCACTACAGTAACTTAAAGCAATGTAAACCCTAGGAAGCAGCTTTTGTGCCTCATCCAAGAGGTCAGAAAATAACAAGTTATTATTATTATACATCAACTACTGAGGCCTATCCAAAATATGTGATAATTCTAGGAGTAAGGATTATGCATTAATACCAATGCTAAAACATTAATGTATTAATACGCACAAGCAGACATTTATTTTATTAAAATGATTTTCACACCTTATTTTATTTCCAAAGCTTTCCACAGACTGAGAGAAGCAGAAAAATATATCAAGAAATATTAAAGCAAAGATTTTCCACTGCTAGATATAAACTTCAAACACTGTAACCTGACCTTCATGATCTTATTATGGTCAGAACTCTTAAGCAACCAACCATAACAGGTGCTTAACTAAATTCTTTAGTAAGTAATCAAAATATAAAACCAGCATAGAGGTTTGTCATCTAAGATCAGATGGAATATACTTTCTTCAAAAAGGTTTTCAAAGAACATTAACCTATGCTTCCCTGTTGACTCTACATACTTCTTATCTTCATACTGTCATGATTTGTTGTTGACTATCTGTCTATTCTACTATAATGTGAATTATTCCTTGTAAGACATGGTACCTTACTCAAAATACATGAAATGTGGCTAGCAGTGCAAGGTGGCAGAGACCAAAAGCTCTGTATCTAAAAGTCCAACTCTCAAATTTCAACCCTGTTACTTAATAACTGAGAAAATGATTTTACAACTTAACTCCCTGCTTCTTCATCTGTAAGAAGAAAATTATGTTTATATAATAGAAAAAGTAGATATTTAAACACACGTGTATGCATGTGTATAGGTACACATCTTAAATTCAGTAAATGTACATCACAAAACTTTTAGTAAGCACATAAAGAGTGCTTATTGAAAATAGGAAGAATTAAATAGGTGATTTTCTTATAAAGACTCATCCACAAATTCTGTTTTAACCCATTGATACTTGAACAGTAATTTCTAATATAAAAATTAAAATTAAATAATAGTATTTAGAAAAAAACATAAAATTGCATTCCTTATTTTAACATTCTTTCCCCTATTCTTTTTACATTAAGATAAATAAAAAATATAACAATACCTCTAGTTTCACAAATCTTCCATAGAAAAGTTGGTGCATAAAAACAACTGATACTATCCTAACAAATGGACTAACTCTACCTTAAAATAGATAACACGTGCTTTCAATTTTCTGTCTATCATTGAATTTTGTCATTTTGACTATAATGTGTCTTGGAAGTTTTTTAATTGAGTCTATATTCATTGGGATCATTTGGGCCTCTTGGATCTTAGAGCCATTAATACTCAACGCTGAGAAGTTCTTATAGATGATTTCTTTAACAATTGTTTCTTCATCACATTTGCCTTCCTTTTCTTCAGGGACTATGATGATCCTTATATTGCTCCTCTTGAATGCATCCCAATTCTCAATAAATTGCTGGGTTTTTTTTCCAGGCTATTTTCCACTTTGTGCTATTTCCTAAGGGTTTCCTCCTTCATGGAGCTCCTCACTCTTTTTCTCAGTTTCTATTATTCTGAAGTTCAGAACTTCAATTGCCTTTAAAAAATATATCATCTGCCATGTTCTTCATTTATGTCATTTCTGACTATAGTAGTTCTATCATTTGGACTCTCATACTTTCTTATGATTTGCTATGTGGGCCATAATATTTTTTTTAACTCATTGAACATCCTTAACTTAGTGTCACTAAAGACATTTTTCTGAGGATTCACTGGTTTTTTTATGTCTCTGGTGATACTTGTTTTTGCTCTTTGCACTTGATGGGATTCTTCTTGTTTTCCCCATTGCTTTCAAAAATGACAAAATCCAAAGATATAAATAGAATATTGAAAGCAGAAGATATAAAGGGAACTTACATAAAAACACCCCAAATCCATAAAATGTACAACAGATCTATCAAATGAGACTCTATGAGCAAGAAGAATGTGGAAGGATATAATACAAAAATTCAGAGAAATTTTTTGGGGGTCACACCTACTATGCTCAAACCTTATCAAGAATACTCTACCTAGATTATTATTCAGGTTTGAAGGAACTATACAAAGCTTCATGGACAGGCAAGAGCTTAGGGAATTCATCATCATAAGAGCAGTTTTGAAAGAAATGTTAAAGAGTTCTTTTAAAAGGACAGGAGAAGCTTCACCACGTCATCTGGTATTGAGTATGGCACTCACTAATGGTGCATATGGTTGTCCTCTATTAGATTAAGAAAGGTTAAAAACATAGAGCAACTGATCTGTATAAATTGAATTTTGTTGATTTACTTTCTGATAATTCTATTTGCCATTACTTTAAGTTTTACTGGATTAAGTAACATGAAATAAATTTGTCATAGTCCTACTAAGGGAGCAGGCTGGGGGTAGAAGGGAACGGGATATTGGTGGAGGGAAGGGGACATTGAGAGTGGGACACATGTTGGAACATTGTATGCCTGAAGCAACTCTATTATGAACAACTCTGTAAATCATGGTGTCTCAATACACATTTCTGAAAAATTGTTTTAAAATATGACATTTAAAAAGAGATATAGGACTGGAGCAATAGCACAGCGGGTAGGGTGTTTGCCTTGCACGCAGCCGATCTGCGTTCGATTCCTCCATCCCTCTCGGAAATACCGGCAAGCTAACAAGAGTATCCCTCCCGCACGGCAGAGTCTGGCAAGCTACCCATGGCATATTCGATATGCCAAAAACAGTAACAACAAGTCTCACAATGGAGACATTACTGGTGCTCGCTTGAGCAAATCGATGAACAACAAGACGACAGTGCTACAGTCCTACAGATAAAATGTGGCTACTTGCTTTTTGCATATACATAACCAGTTTTATGTGATTTTAAAGCTTACAGTATAAAAAAGAGATGCGCTGGAAATTTTAAATTAACTGCATTTCTGTACTTGTTCACCTATTTAGGGAATTTACAACAAACCTCCACTTCAGACTTAACTACTTGATACATTACCAAGTAAAGAATAAAAAATGTGGTACACATAAACATGGAATATAATTCAGTCTAAAATATATGGAAATCCAGACGTGTTACAATATAAATGAACCTTACAAATTTTTATGTTAAGTGAAATAAATCAGTCAGAAGAGGACAAATAACTGCATGATCTACTTAAATGTACCTTGATCAGTGAAATTCAGATAGGCAGAAGTAAAATGTTGGCTTTCATGGATTGTTGAGAGAAGGAGCAGCGAGGTTTTGTTCAACTATTTGATTTTCAGTTTAGGAAGATGAATAGTGGTGTCAGTTGCTCAACAGTATAAATTTATTTGATACTAATAAACAATATGTTTAAAAATGTCTAAGATACTATATATTTATTACTCATGGTATCACAATTAAAATGTGCCAAATATATACAAAATACATATTTTATAAATATATAAATATCCAAAGACATATATTATATATATGTGTGTATATATATATACATATATATATATATTGGATGCAGCACTCCTAGATATGCAGATATGCTCGCAGTGCTACTTCCAATTCTTGGTTTATGTATTCCTTGGGGAATCACATGGTGACAGGTATTGTACCTTGACCACCGACAAGCAAAGGAAGTACATGAGTCTGAGATATTTCTCAAGCCCAATATGCAAATATGTTTTTCTTATTTGCTTTTGGATCATACCCATCTATGCTCAAGGCTTACTCCTGGCTCTTTGTTCTGCAATCACTCCTGGCAGGGCCTGGAGTGCAAACTTTGCTGGGGATTGAATCCAGGTTGGCCAACACAGAAAGCAAGTGCACTAGTCACTGTGCTATTTCACTGGCCCCATGCAAATGTGTTTTAAAAACAGAATTTTATTATTCTTTGCCATTGGTTTGCAATACTATATGAATTTTAGGAATGTAGCTTCACAATTTGATATGTATATTCACTACATTACAGCTACCACTATAGTTTTAGTGCTATTCACACTATCAAATTGACCCCTCTACACTTTCAAGCTCCCTTCTGTAATATTTTCTTAGTATTTTCAGCCTGAGTAATTTTGCTGTTTTTTTTGTTATTTGTTTGCTATATTTACATTAAACACGAGTGAAAAAAATGGAATTTGTCTTTTCACTTTCTGACCTATTTCACTTAGCATGATCTACTGAAGTTCTGTCCATGTTGTTGCAAAATGCACTGTTCTATCTTTTTGTTGCTACATAGTATTTCCTTCAGTATATATACCACAAAATCTTTATCAAGTCTTTCTCGAATGATCCTTCCTGTTGTTTGCATGTAAGAGTTAAGTGAGTGCTCTTAAATAAGCACAAGGGTAAAAATGTAATTTCTGTTTTGTATCTTCATATTCTTCAGATAAATACTTAGGATGAAATTGCTGGATTGTATAATAATTGTTTTTTTTAAGGCTCTTCATTAATGAAGCAGCTACTCTAAGATATATGTTATTGGGGTTAAAATTTGGAGTCTAGCACACGCAAAGCATGCACTCCAGTGTTTTGAGTAATTTCTCAGGATTTTAGTTATTATTATTTTCAAATATCCCACAGAGCTATAGAGATAATACAGTGGGTAGGGCATTTTCCTTGCATTCAACTGACCCAGGTTGAATCCCTGGCACACTGTTTAGTCACCTAAGCCCCACCCAGAGAGTGATCCTTGAGCACAGAGCCAGTAGCAAAACCTAAGCACCATAGGATATGACTCCAAATTAAATAAAAAAAATATTCCAAATATGAAACCATCATTTTTGGGTGGTAGAGATTTGGGTCATGCTCCACTGTTTTTAGGGTTTGTCCTTCAATCTGTGCCTCAGGATCACTCCTGGCTGTTTTCAGGAGACCATGGGCAGTGCTGACTATCAAACTAGAACGTGCAAGTAAAAGGCCTTATTCCTGAACTCTTTCTCTGGTATGCCATCAATTTTCAAAGCTTTAAAATCAAAGTGTGTATAGGACCATTTCATCATGTACTTTATTATTATTGTTATTATTATTATTATTATTATTATTTTGCTTTTTGGATTACACCCGGCGATGCACAGGGGTTATTCCTGGCTCATTCACTCAGGAACTACTCCTAGCGGTGCTCAGGGGACCATATGGGATGCTGGGAATCGAACCCGGGTCCGCTGCGTGCAAGGCAAACGCCCTACCCGCTTTGCTATTGCTCCAGCCCCCTCATCGTGTACTTTAAATAGGTACACATTTCAAGAAAATACAACACAATTTCTAACATGTTAGATAATATAGATATAGTTTTCATAATAAATCCTATAAGAGCCATTGAGTATATTTATGGGTGTTATGTAAAGAAACTCTGGATTCAGAAATAACTTATCATCTTAAGAGCATTCCATGGGGTATGACATAGCCAGGACCTGAGCTAAGCTATTGTGGTTTCTTGTGCTGAAATCCCCTATCCGCACTACCCACGCCATTGTTGTGATACCCCACAGTGCAGAACCTCTCTTACACCATTTACTCACTGGGATTAAGAAATGTGATGGGTTGGGCAGGGATGAAGCAGAGAGAATTTGCTAGTCAAAAGTGATTACTTCGACCCAGTCCTTTATTGATTTGTCTTCAAATGTCCTCTTATACTAGTTTCAGTGACAAAATTTGATCAAGAGACAAGTGGAGTTAAAGAAGTGGAGGAAAAGACAAGTGGAGTAAAAGAAACTGCTTCAAAGAAAAGGCAGCTTGAAGATATCAGAACAGAATCACATCACAAAAAAAGTTAAAGTTAGAAGGCGAAGTGTATAATGGCAGCTTTACTTTCAATTTGGGGGAAAGATGAATTTAGGGTCAAGAAACAGTGAAGAAATACTCTACCATCTGCTTCTCTTTCCCAAAGCTCTAAGACCCAAGGATCAGAGTGAACTACAAGTTTTCCAAGGCTTATTTGTGCAACTACTCTAAGTAAATACCAGTATTGGGTAAATACCTACCTCATAAGATTCTTATGAGATGGAAAGAAAACATCTTAAAGTGAATTTCATTATAGAATTCTTTCATAAGCTGGGAGTTGCCTGTTTTTTTCCTTCCATTATTTTGCTGACTCCATGAGAAGTTTAATATTGCTTTTTATAAAATATTGACAAATTTTTAATCTGTATCATGAGTGGAAACAATGGGTGGATTGATAATATAATTACACAATTCTTTTCTTTCTGGGGTCATATGAGTAGGCAAAATGCAAATAAAAATTCCTGTAATCTAAAATATGATATTATCAATAGCATGACACATAAAATAAGATAGAACTTGGAAACATTATACAACTATTCTTCTAAAGTTAGAGACCAATATTTTAAACTGTAAAATTAAGGAAAATCTGAGGTTAAATGGTTCCTAATTCAAAAGTTACATACTGATTAAAAATAACACCAACAGAGATGTTATAAAAATTGTGTCACTGCTAAATGCAAACATAAAATGGATTTGCAAACACACTGAGCAATCTGCAACACTGCTCCTATGAATAATTTCTTATACATTTTGAATATTGAAAATTCACATAATATCACTTTGGGGGTCATAAGCATTAGCAAATGAATATATTTTGAGCATTTGTTTAGAGATTTTATTTCCGCAATTTGAAATATTTTGTACCAACTCATAAACATGGGTTTTGCCAGAATTCTTTTAAAACTGGAAAATAAAAGCAAGAGTGTTAAATAGTATATATTAGCCATCAGAACAAGCAGCATTCATTTCTGAAATGTATAATGGAACATATGCTGAGCAGATTTTTAATATTATGAAATAGGAAACAAAATTTCCAGTGGTTTACATAAAAATTAAACTTTAAGGAGAAAAATGATAAAGTATTCTTGGGTTGCAGTAGTAACAATAGATTATATTTTGCTGAGGAATCATTATTACTAAGCTTAGGACAGATGTATCTTTAGAGGCAAAGAACAAGCTTTGACATTAAAAGGGTTCATAATGTTAATATTGAGATTCTACATCAGTATCACTTCAATTTTATATACTTATAAAATAACAAGTTAAACAATCAAAAATAAATAATATGATACACATTAAGTAACCAATTGAATAAAATCACCATATCACTGTATCACTGCCATCCCATTGTTCATCGATTTACTCGAGTGGGAGCCAGTTACATCTCCATTCATCCCAGCCCTGAGATTTTATTTATTTTATTTTATTTTTTTAATTAGTGAGTCACTGTAAGGGTACAGTTACAAATTTACCCATTTTCGTGCTTGTGTTTCCCTCATATAATGTTCGAGAACCCATCCCTTCACCAGTGTTCATTCTCCACCACCAATGAACCCAGTATCCCTCCCACCCGCCCAATCCTATCCCCGCCACCCACCCTCCATTTTGTTCTCTCTCTCCTTTTGGGTGTTGTGATTTGTGATAGGGGTATTGAGTGGCCATCGTGTTCAGTCTCTAGTCTACTTTCAGCACAGTTCTCTCTTCTCGCGCGGGATCCCCAACCACATTTTACTTGGTGTTCCCTTCTCTATCCGGCTGCCTTTCCCCCAGCATGTGAGGCCAGCTTCCAAGCCATGGAGCCAACCTCCTGGTATTATATATTACTATTCTTGGGTGTTAGTCTCCTACTCTGTTATCTTATATTCCACAGAGGAAGGCAATCTTTCTATGTTTGTCCCTCTCTTTCTGACTCATTTCACTTAGCATGATACTTTACATGTTGATCCACTAATATGCAAAATTCATGACTTCATCTTTTCTAACAGCTGCATAATATTCCATTGTATAGATGTACCAGTTTCTTGAACCAATCATCTGTTCTCAGGCTTTTTCCAGATTCTGCCAGCCCTGAGATTTTAGCAGCCTCTCCTTACTTGTTTTCCCCAATGATTGGAGGCTCTTTTCAAGGTCATGGGAATAACACCTGTTATTTGTTACTGTATTTGGCATATCGAATACACCACAGGGAGCTTGCCAAGCTTTTCTGTGAATTAAATAAAATATTATCTGAAATTAAGTAGAATCTAAACAATCTATATCAAGGGGTAGAGCTACAAGACAAGAATTTTTTGATCTAATATTTCTGTTGTAGAAGTCATCTGTGATATTAATATCAGGCATCACACACTGAATTTACTTAATATTTTTTGAAGTGCCATCTCATAACACAGAGACTGGTGCACATCAAAAAGAACAATAACAACTAGTGTTGGTGCAGATGCAGGGACAAAGGGACTGTCTTTCATTGTTGGTGGGAATACCTACTGTCCAGACTTTTTGGAAAACAATATGGACATTCCTCAAAAAACTAGAAATTGAGCCTCCATATGACGTAGGAATGCCACTTCTAGGAATATACCCTGGGGACGCAAAAACACATAGCTGATTTGCTATCTGTACATCTTTGTTTATTGCAGCTCTATTCACAGTACCTGGAAACAATCCAAGTGTCCCAGAATAGAGAATTGGATAAAGAAACTATGGTACATCTATATAATAGAATACTACACAGCTAGTAGGAAAAATGAAGACATGAAATCCACTTTTAAATGAATGGACATGGAGAGTATCATGCTGAGTGAAACGAGTAAGAAGGAGAGGAACACACCTATGTTGATTGTATTCATTTGTGGGACATAAAAAAAAAACATTATATGCTCATTGCAGCACTGTTTACAATAGCCAAAAGCTGGAAAAAAATGGAGTGCCCAAAAACAGATGACTGGTTAAAGAAACTTTGGTACATCTATACAATGGAATACTATGCAGTTGTTAGAAAAGATGAAATCATGAAATTTGCATATAAGTGGATGAACATGGGAAGTATCATGTTGACTGAAATGAGTCAGAAAGAAAGAAATAGACATAGAAAGATCGCACTTATCTGTGGAACATAAAGTAACAGAATGGGAGACTAATACCCAAGAATAGTAGAGATAAGAACCAGAAGGTCTGCCCACAGCTTGGAAACTGGCCTCACATGCTGAGGGAGCAGCTGAAATAGAGAAGGGAACACCAAGTAGAGGATGTTGGGAGGACCCCTTCAGGTTGAAAGATGCGTGCTGAAAGTATACCACAGACCAAACATGAATGCCACTCAATACCTCTATTGCAAACTACAACACCCAAAAGGAGAGAGAACAAAAGAGAATGCCGTGCCACAGAGGCAGGGTGGGGTGATGGGGATCAGGGTGGGAGTGGTGGGAGGGATATGAGAACATTGGTGGAGGAGAATGGGCACTGGTGGAGGGATGTAAAGAATCACTCTATGAATGAAATGCAAACATGGAAGTTCATAAATTTGTAACTATACCTCATGGTGATTCACTAATAAAAAGTTAAAAAAAATAGTATGAGACTAATACACAAGGACATTAAATAGATGGGCCAGGAGGATGGGTCCACTGTTGGAAGCCTGCCTCAGGTGTTGGTAGGGAAGAAAGTTGGGATAAAGAGGGAACAATAATGATCTGAAGTGGGGGAGGGGGCGGGAGGGAGGGAGAGAGGATGGGGGGAAGAGAGAGAGAGAGAGAGAGAGAGAGAGAGAGAGAGAGAGAGAGAGAGCGAACAAGAGAGAGAGAGTATGTGAAAGAGTGAGTGAGCAAGAGAGAGAGAGAGAGAGAGAGAGAGAGACTGCCCATGCTATAGAGTCAGGCTGGAGGTGGAAAAAGGGAAACTGGGATCACTGGTGATGGGAAATGTACATTGGTGGAGGATGGATGTTGGAACATTGTATGACTGGAACCTGACCATGAACAGCTTGTAAATGTGTATCTCACAGTGACTCAATACCAAATAATTTTTTTAAACTTATAGTAAAAAACATTTCTTACTTTAAAATTTTTGAAGTGAATCATTTTGCCATACAAAACTATAACACTTCCCTTATGTTTAAAATAGTGCATGTAACAATACAGTTAGTATGCTATTTTTTTTTTTTATGGAGAACTGTTCAATGTAACAGTTTTATCTTTTTTTCCAAGAGAAAATGACCCCATTTGTAGTCCCAAAGGGGGTAAAATAATAGGATAGAAAGTCTTTTTTATTACTCTATCCATTTCACACTTCCTCAGACAGCTTACTTACAAGGCCAGGAAAACAGAATGACACAGCTTTAAGGAGAGGGATCATGGAAACTTGCCTACATCTTGTACTAGGTGGTATGTCACATACCAAATTTGATCTTTCATTCAAGATTTCAAACCAGTATCTCTACTTCCTCATTTCCTTCTTTATCTTTCTTACCCCTTGCATATTTATGTATCATACTTTAAAAGTAATTCCCCTTTAATTTTGCAAACAAGATATACTTAGTAGCATCTATAGCCACACAAATATGATGATTAAGCAATTTGTGCTGTTATTGTATTAAATTAATATGCACATCTTGAAATTGTTGAAATCTACTAAAACAGGAATCGATTCTTTCATATTTGTAATTGAGGACTTTGAGAAAAAGAAGCCAAACAAATCAAACTGTTAGAACAGATAAAAATTACTATTTACTATTCATATTGCTGAATCATTTATTTTAAGATTATGTTACCTCATGACTTTACATGTAATTGAAGTAGCCTACTTGTTTTAAAGCTTTACCACTTTATTCTTTCCATAAACATACAGTTAGGTTTCAGAGTTATGAAAGAGGATAGTGTTTTCAGGATAAGACAAAACTAATGTCAATTAGAACTTTTAAATGAAATGTTAAAAAGATTCTGGAAATAATGGACTGATTTCTATCAACTATACTAGCTAACTTTAATTCTAGCAAGACACTAATATATAAAGACAATGCATAAGTAAGTCATTTGATTATCAGGATTACTTAGTGAACCAATTATATAAGTATTTATTAAATTATCTTGTGACCCATAGCTATTAAGTAGTGGTATTAGAATTTGAACTCAGAGACTGCAAAAATTGTGCTATAATATTATAAAAGATTCCTATTTTTGTATCTAGACAGTCTCTTAAATCATGAGCTATACGTTAGTTTTAAGTTTGTTATGAATAACAATAATTGTGGGAAATTTATCTTACCAAAATTTCTAAGAAAAGAAAAAATGGGCAAATTTCCGTTCATTTAGTCATAAAAAGAAAGTGATTATTATTTTGAGGGGGGAGGCACACCTATAAATGCTCAGAGGTTATTCCTGACTCTGCACTTAATAATTATTCCTAGGAGGCTTGGGGACCATGTAGGGGATTGAGCCTGGGTTGCCATGTGCCAGGGAAATATCCTACCCAATGTACTTTCATTCTGCACTCCCCCTCCTGCCCAGACAATAAAGAAGCAAGCATAAAGTGATTCTTAGCAGGGTTAGAACACATATGTTAGGAAGAATGTCATCAATCAAAGTCATACTTTGCTTCATGAAGTGAACTTTCTAGTATTTTTAATACTGAAAATACAATTTACTTTATGATAAACAATATCCACTTCAACATTTGGCACAGTGGATGCAATAGGATTGCAATACTAACCATTTAATAAAGAATAAAATAACAAATATGTAAACTTCTAAAATTTTACCAGAGATTTAAGGAAAAATTCAGATTCCATATCAAAAATAAAATTCTAAAGTGGTAATATATACATTGATAAGGTTTGAAAATATATACTCCTAAAGCATACAGCTGTGCAAACTAATTTTTTAAAGCCCATACTTTCTACATTTGTTTTATTGTAGTTATAAACAAAAAAGAAACACATATTTTCCCTTTATGTGACATAATGTAATAATAACTAACATCTACTTCAATTTTGGTTTTACATTTTATATCTAAGGAGAGCTGTCTTTAATACAAATTTCTACCATGGTTTAATTTTAGACTCTGAAGTATAAATATGCATGATGTGATCAAATGCTTATTGATGAATGGTAAAGTAAAATCTAGTATACATTAAATATTTTCAGACACTGTGGCATTTTTAAAGTGATATATTTTTTACTTCCATTTCTTCCTATCATACCAGCATTCAGATTGGAATATAAAGTATATGCTTTGTTTTCTTCTGTTTTAACATGTTTACTTGAGAGCGATAGTTTGGAAAAATGTGAGTTCAAATGTTAACTCTGCTGGCATACTAATCAGGCTATCTATATTAAGTTTTCCACCCTTATTTTCATTATCTGTAAAACATTATAGCTTAGCAGTCTTGACAAATTAATCAGAATATAGATAATTAAACTAATCAAAATTAAAGACTCAACGCATAATAAAAGTCTATACTTTTTGAGATAGAGACATATAGTTTGATTATACATCATTATATCACTGTATCACTGTCATCCCGTTGCTCATCGATTTGCTTGAGGAGGCACCAGTAGCGTCTCCATTGTGAGACTTGTTGCTGTTTTTGGCATATCGGATACACCACGGGTAGCTTGCCAGGCTCTGCCATGCTGGTGAGATACTCTCGGTAGCTTGCTGGGCTCTCTGAGAGGGACAGAGGAATCTAACCCAGGTCAGCCCATGTGCAAGTCAAACACCCTACCCGCTTTGCTATTGCTTCAGCCCTTGCTTATACATATGGAGATTATTTCTATAAAAATATTTGATTAAATGAAACTTGTAAAGGGCATTTGCGGGAATTATTTATTCTCTAATGAGTCACAATTAGAGTTACAAAATTGCTTTCCTAGTTAAATTCTACACTAGGGCAGTATTTTACTGAAAATTTCTTGCTCTATTTGGTGTTCCAGGAAAGTGAGGTTTTTAATAATCTTGCTCTAAGTGATAATATCAAATCCCAGTAGTATTTAAAGATGTTTAGTAAATGTAAGATAATGTAAGTAATTTCCGGAAAGATGTGAGCAACTGATATCTTTTAAATGACCCTCTTTCTTATTACTATCACAAATATTGAACAAATATTGAAGTGTCTATAGTTTACCAGTGAACTTGAAAATGTCATTAAACTTTTCAGTGCAAGAGAGGAAATTATTATTTTAAAATGCATTTTAAAATAATTATTTGTATCTTTTTTTTTCTTCTGTTTTTGGACTACATGCAGTGGTGCTCAGGGATCACTCCTGGTGAGCTCCATAGACCATATGGTGTGCCAGAAATTGAACGTGGGTCCGATGCCAGCAAGGCAAGTATCTTAGCTGTCCTATCTCTCTGGCATAGATCCTTATGTTTCTTAAGCACAAAACCTTGAGAAATAGAAGTATAATGTGAAATCTTTAGCAGTATTTTAATCAATTGTTAAATTGTTCTTAAGTCACAGTCTTCTAGGCAAAATTATTCAGGGCTTGAATGACATTCCTAAGCTAAAAAATTTTATTTATAAGGTTTAATTTAAACATAACTTATTATAAAACATTATTCATCGACTTATAACACAGGCACACATTCTAAAGAAAAAAATCCACAGTGTTATCTGTTTTCATGTTTTAATTCATATACTGACACACCTAAGTTGCTTAGGATTGATTAAGAATGCAGTTGTTGAATAAAAGACAATAGTCAAATAGAAAATCTGCCCCAACCACTAAATTAAAATGCACCATGAATGCATGCACTTCTCCTGAAAGCATATTATTTTTCTTTATTACTATTCAAAATAAGTAGATCTCATTTTTTGGGAAGAGTTCTTTTCAAAGTATGTCATATTAATCCCATTTTAGGACAGTTATAAGATTTATAATTCAAATCAAATAACTTAGAGGAGCCACCCACACCTCAGTAATAGAACAAATAGCATACCTATAAATCAGAAAAGCAAAACAACTATCAATAGTTTTCACAGGGAAATTATACTAAGATGACTATAAAGTTATGAGGCTTTAGGGTGGAATTTACTGACTCATATTAGGAGTTTAAAATAAACATATTTCTGTAATTTTAATATTTCTATAAACTAAAGATGCCAATTTATTTCTAGTGAGAAATATACATAAATTAAGCATAAAACAATAGACAAAAATAAAATTTTAATAGAAATCAATCTTCTTAAATAAGGACAATTACTAGGTGCTGAGAAATATTTGTTTTGAGAACTGACTTGCCTACAAGTAAGATGGAGGAAAAATAGAAATAAAAAACAAATGTTCATTTCCTACCTTGCAAATTATTCCTACTGGGAGTTATATATTAAAGTGCTGTAAAATATGATTTGTAAATTGTATTTCTTACTTACCAGAACTATGTAACTCTGTTCACAATCCGCTCTACTACATCAGAACAATAGTTAACATATTTCATACCTAGTTTTTAAATAATTTTTGAAAGTTATGAATTTTAAATTTATAAAATACTGATTAAAAAAGTTTGTGGTGGTGATTAGGTCACATCTGATGTTCAGGTCAGTTATGGTCTGTGCTCAGGGATTACTTCTGGAGATGCTGAAAGGACCAAACGTGGTGCCAGAGACTGAATGGGGTTGGTCAAGCATCAGGCAACTGTCCTACCTAGTGTACAATCTCTTCAACTCTGACTAAAAACTTTAAGTATGAATATCTATTACCACAACAAAATGTGAGGAGGGATATTTTGTGTGAAGTGAAGTTGTACATGAATGATACTGAACAGATAAGCAAAAGAAATATCTATTTGTCCCTGTTTCATTTTTATTTCAGAACTAAATTTAGTTAAGGCAAATAACATTTATGTCTTTATAGCGAATTATTCAGGGTTCTTTCAGGGTCAGACCCTGACAGAGCCTCCAATGCGGCACAGTTGGGAAGGAGAAGAAACAAGAGGCTTCTAAAATCTCAGGGTTAGGACGAATGGAGACATTACTAAGACCACTTGAGAAATTCGATGATCAACGGGATGATGATGATGATGATGATGATGATGATGATGATGATGATGATGAATGAATTATATTTAATCAGTTCAAATTTAGAAACTTAAAATTTTATTATGCAAGTATTCTTTTCAAGCATACAGAAAAATTATTTATGGATTTATGTTTTTATATAAAGCTACATCCACTCTATTAAAATTTTTCTGTGCTGTATATATTAAGATGAACACCCCATTATTTTATTAAATCTATTTAACATTTGCTTTAATGTTAAAGATCTGCATTTGCACATGTTGTTTGAAATAACCAGCATCTAATTAGTGAATAAATATATATCATCATAGTGACGTCTTCTCCATTTTCATCAATGTTAGCAGTTAGAGTTTAAAAAAATAATCACTTTAATCTATGATGTCACTGTATTGACAATTCTGCCATAAATAGTGGCATCAGAATTGCACCTAATTTTATTTAATAACATGTTTAAGAAAACTGTCATTACTATAAGATGCTATCAGTCTTAGAGAATACATGTCAGTACAGTTGTAAGAAGACTGGGAAACGATGTACTAAGATAAAGTTCTACATTTTATATCTGAAAATGGTTGCCATTAAGGCAAACCTAATTTAAAGACTATGAGCAAACCCAACATATATGTCCTAGAAAGATATATTCAAAATAAATTTTATTCTGCATATATAAAATGTGAAACACTTTGGTTAAATTTTGCTTGTTACTTTTTTATTTGGAATTTAAAGTATAATGCTATTAGGGAAGGGCTCACATGAGTATTTCCCAACAAATAGATATCTCAACAAGAATTTACTTACCCTCTTACCTATGAGGATTATAGGATAAATAATTGTCAGTTTATTCCATTAAAATAAAATTGAGTTTTTGAGGATTGCACTTCCTAGCAATGTTAATTACTTAGATCTAACTTTTATATTATTATAAAAGAAATTTTCAAGGTAGATTTATAGAAGCGCTCAACAATCATTGTATCAATTACTTACTGTTTGTTATCAATTCTGGGGTATCTTGTTCTTTTCCTTCAGATGCTTTTTATCTAAAAGTTAAACAATATATACGGTGGTTAGTGGACTAAAAGAATTACTTCAGACTGTCACAAATAAAATTGATTTTATTAAGTTTTCTAGGACAGATGAGATAGTAAAATGTATATGGCACTTTCCTGACATCCTGCTAATTTAAGTTCAAATTCTCAGCATATGGTTCTCTCAGCACCAGTAAAGACTATGGTGAAAGCGCTCCTGAACAACAGCAGCAGGTAGCATGTAGTATAAAAGGATTAAATAGGGATAATCAAGTTGGGTTGAAGGGCATAGGGCCAATAATTTTGTTAATAGTTCACATGTTGATTTTGTGAAAATTAAATGCTTCCCATGCTGTAATTTTTATATTTGAAAACTTAAATAATAACAATCATACATTAATACATAATACTACATTATTATATTCATATAGAATAATTAAATTATTAATGATATATTAAAGATAAGTATGATTATAATCACATATATGTTTACTTGCTCAAATTTTATTGAGAGATAATTGAAATATATCACTATGTAATTTTAAGAAATTATAGCATGACGGTTTGCTCTATGCATCTACAGATATTTTTGAGTGATTACCAATACTCACTTTTAAAGAAAAAAGAAGGAAAGAGTAAAAGTAAATAATAGTACTTATGACAATAAATCTGCATTGGTGATGAGAAATCAGCATTTAAGCTCTTTAAAACATAACATCCCAGTACATATTTCACTTTAACTGAAAGTTTGTAACTTCTGACCATCTTCCAACAATTCTTCTTCTATTGTAGTAAACACGTGTGATCTTTTGGGGGCCTGGAAGCACATCCAGTGATTCTCAGGGGGTTACTCCTGGCTCTACACTAAGGAATTACTCCTGGTGGTGGTGATTGCGGGACCATATGACATGCCAGGGATTGAACCTGGGTTGGCCACATGTGATAATAATCACCCTGCCAAATATGGCTCCAGCCTCATGGTTTGATATATCAAATTCCACATACAAGGGGCTGGAGATAGCACAGCGGGTAGGGCATTTGCCTTGCATGCGGCCGATCCGGGTTTGATTCCCAGCATCCCATATGGTCCCCTGAGCACCTCCAGGGGTGATTCCTGAGTGCAGAGCCAGGAATAATCCCTGTGCATCACCGGGTGTGACCCAAAAAGAAAAAAAAAATTCCACATACAAGCAAGATCATTTAGCATTTGTCCTTCTTAGGCATTATATTATCAGTTAGATCCATATTGTCTCAAGTAGTAGGATTTTCTCAATTATTATGACCGAATAAAATTTGTTAGGGGGCTGCTGTAAGTTTCTAACAAATTTATCTATGCATCTATTGATGGGCATGGACTATTTTTATATTTTAGGAACTGTAAGTAATATTACTATGAATGTGGAGGGGTACAAACCTTGTTTGCAGAAATGTCCACAGAAGTCTTTTGCCCATTTTTACTTGGGATATGTTTTATTGCAATAGAGCTGTATAAATTCTATTAAAAATATCATGCCCATAGTTGATATATGGATTGCAAATAATTTTTCCATTGTGTAAGTTGCATTTTCACTTTGTTGCTTTTCTTTTCTTTTTAGAAAATTTTTGATTTTATGTTATTCCACTTTAGATTTATGTATCTGTGTGTGTATGCTTTCAGCATCATATCTAAAAATTACTACCAAGAGTCACAGCAACCACCATGTAAATGACCCAGCTTCACAGCTTCACAACTAAGCGGAGAAGAGACACAAAGTCAAGTTGATGAAACTCACAGATAGACTGGACCCTCAGGATCAAACTCTCAGGCCCATTCATGAGGGTGCGGGGTCAGGAACCACCCCTATTCAAAAGATCATGGAACGTGTGACAGCACATGTGGCCCTGTGACACCTTCAAATTCCACAATACTGACAGTACTCTAAGAGCACAACAGACTAGATGGGAAAGTATCATAGAGGCCAACTAAGCTCCATAAAGGAATAAAAACACAGAAGTCTCAACTGGCAACCTACTGCTCAGTATATCCTTAATGAGTTTAATAAAACCACTGTGAGATACTGAGCGACAGCACAGCAGGTAGGGCATTTGCCTTGTGCGCAGCCTACCCGGGTTCAATTCCTCCATCCTTCTCAGAGAGCCTGGCAAGTTACTGACAGTATCCTGCCCACCTGGCAGAGCCTGGCAAGCTACCCGTGGTGTATCTGATATGCAAAAACAGTAACAACAAGTTTTCACAAGGGACACGTTATTGGTGCCCGCTCAAGCAAATCAATGAGCAACGGGATGACAGTGATACAGTGATTGTGAGATATGAAAATTTTCACAAAATTTCTCTTACTGAAGTCTGTTTTCATAATACTATCATCCATTTTGTTGTAACACGCAATATACAATAAATTATTTTGTGCCTGCTCAGAGGGCACACTGGGAGCTTGGTGGGAAACTTGGGGCATTGGTGAAGGGAAGGTGACACAGGTGATGGGATTAGGGCTGGAATGTTGATTGCCTAAAACAACTCTACTACGAACAACTTTGTAAATCACAATATTTGCAAGTAATGTTTGAAAAACACTATCAAAATTCATGTGAAGTTTTGTTCCTGTGGGTGTGTTTTTTTTTTTTTTTTGCTTTTGGGCCACACCCAGCGATGCTCAGGGGTTACTCCTGGCTCATAGACTCAGAAATTAGTCCTTGCGGTGCTTGAGGAACCATATGGGATGCTGGGAATTGAACCTGGGTTGGCTGCGTGTAAGGCAAATGCCCTACCCGCTGTACTATTGCTCCAGCCCCTTTCTTTTTTCTTTTCTTTTTTTTTTATTAGTTTATTTTTAATTAGAGAGTTGTCGTGAGGGTACAGTTACAGATCCATACATCTTTCTGCTCATGTTTCCCCCATACAAAGTTCGATAACCCATCCCTTCACCAGTGGCCCTTCTCCACCACCAGTAAACTCAACATCCCTCCCCCCACCCCACCCTGCCACTATGGCAGGGTATTCCCTTTTGTTCTCTCTCTCTGATTAGGTATTGTGGTTTGCAATAAAGGTGTTGAGTGGCCATTGTGTTCAGTCTCTAGTCTGTATTCGGCCCGCATCACCCTTCCCCCACATGACCTCCAACCACATTTTACTTGGTGGTCCCTTCCCTGAGTTACCCAGAATGAGAGACCAGCCTCCAAGCCATGGAAACAATCTCCTGGTACTTATTTCTACTATTCTTGACCAGCCCCTTTCTTTTATTCTTTTTTTTTTTTTAAGCCACAGCTCGCTGTGCTTAGGGCCTACTTTTGGACCTGAGCTCAAGGGTCACTCCTGGTGGGCTCCCCGGATTTTATGCTCTCCTGGAGACCAAACTGAAGTAAGTTGTGTGTGTAAAAGCAAGCTCTCTGCATGCTGTACTATTTCTCCAACCCCAATTTCTGTTCATTCTTTTTCCCTAGGTGTTTTGAGTTTACATTTAACTCTTTAATCTACTTTGATTTATCTCTAGTGAGTGATGTAAGATCTATTTATCTATCTGTCTGTGTGTCTATCTAGTATTATTCTTTTAACCTGAGAGTCAGTGATCCCAGCACCATTTATTAAAAGGGCTGTCTTTTCTCCATTGACTACTCTTGACTCTCTTGTCAAAATTTGACCTTGATTGTGTGTGTTTATTTCTAGGTTCTTAGTTTTAATTTTCTTTTATGGGGCCACTCCTAGAAGTGCTCAGGGCTTACACCTGGCTCTGCAATCAGGATCACTCCTGATGGTGCTTGAGAGACCAGAATGGGTGCTAGAGACTGAACCCCGGTCATTTGCCTACAGTGTGAAAGTCCTAACCAGCATACTACTGCTCCAGCCCTTAGGCTCTCCTACTATTCCATTGGTCTGTTGGTCTGATTTAATGCCAGAAGAATACTATTTGCTGACTTTCTGTATATTATAGCTGATATCTGAAGTGTAATGCCTCCTGATTTGGCCATCATTCCTAAGTTTTCTTGACATAAGAAAAACCTAATATATCTTATTTTTACGTTTTGTAATTTAACTAAAGCTATAAACACTTTAATATATGCCAAATACTTGCCTATTTTCAGAGCTAAATAAATGTTCATATATAGTGTAATATTTTATGCACATAGAATATATAGAATGGTATATATTTGTGTACCTATCTGTATAAAGAAACCATTAGGGTCTAGGAGAAAAGTAATGTAAAATCACTGCATAAAAATTACAACTTAATGATAAAAAATTAAATCCAACATGAGCTAATAATAGAAATTTCTGTAACGTATTAAAAAAGTCAACATTTTCTGATAAGGTCTAACAAACTAGCAATTCATATACAAAAAAAAGTACATTTTAATACATGTTCTCAATTTTAGTCTACAAAATGTTAGATAGGATGAAAGCAGTATAAAGGTTCAACATTAGTTTATAATAGACATGATACTGCTTTGAAAAATTCATACAGTATATTTAAGGAAAATTATAAGAATATTCTAATGTCAGCAGTTATAGCTATTGATGCATGTGCATACTCAGTGGAATAGATCTAAAGTGACAGTTATATTTCCAAAGCTGATTTACTGCATCTGTTCCGTGGTTAAGCCTCCAAGGTCTGCTTTCATTTTATTCCCGCTTAAACCTCAACTGTTTTCTAGTAAAATCCATTAGAAAGAGCAATGTAAAGATTCACTTAGATTTTCCTAACTGCTACGTAAAATGTGACATTTAATTTTGGATCAAAGTTCTATTCATAATAATTAGTAGACAGGTGGTTGAAATAATAACTTTTATATCAAAACAAAAACTATAAGATTATATGAAAATACACATTAAACTAACAGTGACAAGAAGCACTTCCCATGAAATATGAGAAAAGATCTTAAAGAAAACAAAGACTTCCTACTAAAAAATGGAATACTTAATTCTATAAATAATAGATATTATTACTTAACAAGGATCAGACTTCCCAGAGGGATTCAGTGAAAGGACTAAACAGTTTTTGTGACTTATGAGCCATCTGTAGGGATTTGCTTTCAATTTGACTTTGCATGCATATCTATCACAACAATGAATGTGTAAGTCTGTTCTACTGCAGAAGATAAAAATTTATTTCATTTCTAATCTATGTGTTGAATAAGAATGCACATATTATTTTTATCATAGTTATTTTTTCTCTTTTGTATACAGATGCACCTTTATTTTTGAGGAAAAGTTGAAACCAACAAAAAATGATTTTTCATCTTCTGTCATTTATTTGATGATTCATTAATGTAATTGGTATCATATCTGAGTCACAGACTATTTTTTGATATTAGGATTTTCCATTTTTATGTACCTGTATAATTCCTTACCAAATAGCACGAACCTCTTTTAGGAGGTTTATATATTTTTAATAAAACATGTGCTTCACAGTAAAGCTGATGACTTTCAAAATTTTTTGTGGGGGAATAACTATCTTTTATGTGTTACAGAATCACAATGGTACATGCTATTAACAGACATTAATTTTAGAGAAGTTTTATATTTGCAGCAAAATTTAAGCCTTTATAGATTGGAGAGATGGTAGAGCAGTGAAGGTGCTTACCTTACACACAACCAAACTGTGTCCAATCAATGGCACTATATATATATTAAGCATAACTATGTGGAATTTAGGTATTATAATTATTGTAATACCTTGAATTTTCTAATTTGGGGGTGTAGGGCTGTTTGTATTTATTTTAATGCTGAAGATTTTAAAATGCAGCTTTATAAAGAGAAATGTCAAGAATGAAAAGCAAATAACATTGTCATACAAATATTACTTTAAACATTCCATATACCTCATTTTGTAAAAATAGACGTCTTACTAATATGCTATGAAGCTAAATATTTAGAATTGGATCTAACATTTTCATTGCTCATTTGCAACATGATCATTTGTAAACACATTTCCCTTTAGTTCAAAGTGGATTGGGATGAAAATGCATTTTGTGGGGCTAGAGCAATAGCACAGCAGGTAGGGCATTTGCCTTGCACGCGGCCGACCTGGGTTCGATTCCCAGCATCCCATATTGTCCCCTGAGCACTGCCAGGAGTAACTCCTGAGTGCAAAGCCAGGAGGTAACCCTTGTGCATTGCCAGGTGTTACCCAAAAAGCAAAAAAAAAATGCATTTTGTATCCTAAATTTTAAACTTCAAAACTTCAAAATATTGATGAACTCAGTCTTTTCCCCCTGAACCCCCTCCAATCTAAATCACAAAACTTGTGGTTAGAGCATAGTTACAAAGTTAATATACTATTTGTTCAGCACAACTATCACTAATCCTAAGGGATTTTGTTAGACATCTTTCAGCTTAAATCCTCCTCTTTGCAACAGCAGTCAGCAAGCTAACTAAAAATACAGACACTACCCAGATCATTACTGATTGAATATAAGCCTTTAAATATGAAATTATGGCATTACATGACAAGCAACACATTACAGGACTCTGGATTTGATCCTAAACCAATACAGAAACAAAATAAATGAAGATAAAAGAAAACAAACAAAAACAGGCAATGAACTATGAAGAAGAGCTTGTGACTGTGATTGTGATGGTGGACAGAATACCAATATTAACTACGAATTAGATAAAAGCATCATTCCAATGATAAATTGCATGTGTTTGATAATTGTTCTGTGTAATGATCTTACCTTGTCTTTTTTGGGAAAAACACTGAATGTATGATAATATATTTTTAAAATTCTAGCAACATCATGATTTACAATTCATGAAATCTTAGGGGTTTAGCTTCACACCTCTATAAATATTTCACTGTCCAAACTCCTACCACCAGCATTCAAGTGCCATCCCACCACCAAAAAGATTAAAATAATTTCTAATTATTTCTTCCTCCTAACTCGCTTTTCCTTCAATAACAACTCTAATTTCCTGGCATCTAGAAATTAGTTTTGTTGCTTTATGCTAGATTGTTTGCTTAAGCAATCCATATCTATCATATTTGAAAAACCATCTGTTAATTATTTTTACAAGGACACATTTTTATACTTCTTTTAAAAATTGGCAAAATAATATTCCATTGAGTATATATATATATATATATATACTCAATGGAATATATATATATACATATATATATATATATAGCACAGCTTCTTTTTCTTTTTTGGGGAGGGTCACACCTGGTGATGCACAGGGGTTACTCCTGGCTCTGCACTCAGAAATTACTCCTGGGAATCCTCAGGGGACAATATGGGATGCTGGGAATTGAACCAGGGTCGGCTGAGTGCAAGGCAAATGCCCTACCTGCTTAGTATAGCTTCTTTAGCCAGTCATTTGATGATGAATATTCAGGCAGTTTCTGTGATTTGGCTATTGTGTATAATGTTTTCCTGTATTATAAAGTATTTGAAATAAGGTATACCATGTTTCCTAACTTATTCTTGGATGGTTCAAAAATATATGAACAGTATGGGTACAAATACATATAAATGTATAACAAATATGTAATGTATATCATAAATATATGTATATATTCTAATATACATTGAGGAAGGCAGAAAATGACCTAGGACACAATGTAAACAATTGTTGAATCTAAGTAAAGGTCACATGAGTACTTGTTCAATCTGCATAAATTTTTATAAGACCTTGAAATAGGAAAGGAAACATTAGCAAAATAAATATTATAAAACTGACTTTTAAAAATGTAAACAGAAGATTGTCCATTTAAATCTGGTAGAACTTATACCTTGCATAATGAGGCCTAGATTCAATTCCAATTACCATACATATATAAAAGTTAAATAAAATGCCATTTTTTAACAAATGCTAAATGAAAATACAGCTGTTATAATTTGGTTAATCAAATAATTGCTTCATTTTCTATAATTATAAAAGGTAATGACATTCTGATATTCTAGATTACTGGGCAACAAAGGAAATAGTTTATCAAGTAATAATTCAAACAAACACATGTTTTATGGTAAAGTAATCAGTATTAACATTGGTATTGCCCATAGGGATAGCATATAAAGCCACAACATAAGAGTATGGATTTTCACTGAAAGAAAAATTGATCCAAGGATCATCACTGATACAAAGGAAAAGCAGTATTTCTGTTTTTCTTCTGTTGTGTCTAAACACGGAAATCGTTTAGGAGACTAACCTTTTTCTGTAAGTTTTTCTTTATTATAGAAAATAATATTTGTCTTAATTCTAAATAATCAAAAATTTCCACCAAAGATTTTTAAATAGGGGGGAGGAATAACATTTTATTTTTTTCTTGTGGTTGTGACACTTCAATTATAAGTAAAACTATGCTGCAACGTTTGTTGGCAATTAAAGATATAATAATCACATACCAAAGTCAACCAGTTCTAACATTTTTATTATACTCAAAATAATTGTTTTAGAATGACAGACCAATAGTTAGGCAAAATGGTACTAAGTCTGGAGAGACAATTTGTACCTTAAAAAGAAGGAAATGAATTAAGTAAAAAGGTTGTGAAAGGGAATTAAAATGATATGAATGTAGGAACACTATAGTGGATGAAGAAATAAAACTATTAGAAAAAATGCTGTAGTACAAAGTCACAAAGAGAAGACCTCATGGAGAAGCCTGCAAAAGCATGAGTGATAGAGGGGAATTATGCCTATGGCATGTTGGTTTTCATTCCCTAGCATAGTGCTAGATACATACATAAATATTTGTTGAACGAACAATATAATACAATGACAAAAGTAAAATTTAGTGTTATATAAGCCATGTCTGCTGCTATCAAGTGTGTGACCTTAGGCAAATCACTTAATCTATTTCCACCTCACCTCTCTCGGTTATGACTGGGTGTGAACGAAGTGATTCTTCAAAGTGCCTTCTATCTCTAGATAGTTCTGTATATGGTTCAGTTTATTAAAACAGGCAATGGCGAACAGTTTTGTTGAGAATTGTCTGATATGAGTTTTAAATGAAGAAAAATGGGAAGAGGTAGAAACGATGATAGAAGAGCAATGCATTGATTCAAGCACTAGGAAGCAAATCCTACAGAAAGAGCCTTTAGCATACAAGGGAGAATGCAGAAGTGATTTATGGTTTCAGCTTGTATGAAGTAATATGTACATATACTATTGATACAAGCATTGGGACATTGAAATCCTTCCTCCTTCCGCCACCTCCTTCTCTTTCTCCTCTTCCTCCTTGTCCCTACATATTTCCTACTTACCAGGTACAGATTCAAAGTAAATAGAAGTGGAGGAACAAAGTCACAAAATGGTAGTTTATGCAACATCATTTTCAAAAGTTTATTGAGACTGTAGTGCCCATCTTTGAAGTAATAAAGCTGAAGAAACTCTTAGAATACGTAATGGAATTTAATTCCATGATGAGCTGCTTAAATTGAAACCCACAAGACACAACTGCTGACACATTCATTAAACCATTGATAATCAGAGCTGTCTTCTTCATGTACTTACTTTTGTACCAGCTTGCTCAGTGATTACATTCTATTAAATATAACTTAGGTCTGAGTATAGGTTATGCCATTATTTTACCAGTTATGTAGATGTTCATTTTGAATGACACAAAATAAGCAAATGTTTCTTTCCCAAAAATAATATGTCACTTAAACTGAGTTTGATGTTGTGCCAAGCTTATCAGTTGATGGACGTGGGTAGAAAACATCTTAAGTTTAGAATGAACCAAAAAGATAAACAGGTAGTTGTAGGATAACATAGCCTCAGGTAGTTTAGGTTTATTGGGTTACTCCCGTTACAGTGCTCCTATTCCTCTTTGTTTATTTGTAGCTTCTTTCTTAGTGTTCTGTTGACTTGTAAATAATGTTTTTCTCTTCTCCCTGAGTCCTTTGCATAGTTTATTTAGAGCAAGTCCTTTTTGTATGGACACAGGAAGACTTAACAAATGTTATGCTTTTGTAACCTGGGAGTCATTTGACTCTACATGGTATTTTCCTCCTGGGCATCTGTTCTCTTGACCTAAGCCTCAGCTGCCCTTACTTCCTAGCACCCTCAAAGCAGGGTCCCTACGTGGGACGAGAAGGACCCAGGGCAAGCAGTGAGTTGTGTGCTACCCTGGTATCGAGATGGGCCTGGCCAAAGTGCCTCATTCTTTTTTTTTTTTTTTAATTTTTTATTGAGTCACCATGTGGAAAGTTACAAAGTTTTCAGGTTTAAATCTCAGTTATACAATGCTCGAATACCCAAATACCCATCCCTTCACCAGTGCTCATATTCCACCACCAAGAATCCCAGTATAGCTCCACCCCACCACCCCACACCCCTAACCCCCCTATGCGCCTAGCCCCCCACCCTTAGCCCCGCCCCCCGACTGTGTAACTAATAAATTTCACTTTACTTTCACTTTGATTGCATACAATATTTCAACAAAACTCACTATTATTGTTTGGAGAGTCTCTCCCCTAAAGTCAGACCTGCTGAAAAGGAATCATTAGATAATTTGTTTTCCATTGCTGAGGATGAAGAGGTATGAGGTCGAGTGACCACACTTAGCGGCCTCTCAGTTTTGGGTTTCTGTAGTTTAGTATTTTAGTAACTAAGTCCAGAGACTTAGTTACTAAAATACTTGAGAGAGATATCTGCCAGAAGTTGCATCGTTGCCAACTTGTACTTCTCAGTTCCTCATTCTTAACTATCAATTAAGAGCTTGATCATGGACAAATGTTGTCATGATCCAAACAGTGATAACTAGATTCGGACCCTGCTAGGGTGAGGAATGATTAATCTGGCCTGAGTGCTGTGGTCTGAGCTTGTGGCAAGATGTTGCCAGGAGAGCTGCCTTGCAAGCCTCAATGTATCTCTTGCTATGTCCATACAAAAATAACTAGTATTAAGATGTTACTAAGTGTCTGGACTAAGGAAAAGAAAAAACCTTAAGAGTCAGGAAGGGCTTTGGAATGCCCCTAGGTTGTGTTCCCTTTAAACCTGACAGCCCTCAGGAAGGGCTTTATTATGTTGATTTTGCTACCTGGCCATGTAACCTAGGGGCAAGGGCCAGAGAGAAAAGAGGAAGAAGAGACTAGAGAAGGCAGCAGCAGTAGATCCAGAGAGAGGATGGAGCCAGGAGTGCGGGAGATGAGAAAGATGGAAGACTGAATAAACGGTAAGTAATCAGCAACCAGCTTGGTCCTCGTTCTTCCCTTGCCGGTCCTTGGCCAATGGCCATCCTGATCCAGTCCACACACTGCGGTTCCAGAGCACCGAATGTGGGTGGTGAGACAGAGCCGCCCGGAGAGCCCTCGAGTGCACTCGCCCCAAGGCGAGCTTTAGTTTTTTACAGGTAGTTACCAAAATAAGTCTTTTTTCTTTTCGGGTCACACCCGGCAATGCTCAGGGGTTACCCCTGTCTTTGCACTCGGGAATTACTCCTGGTGGTGCTCAGGTGCTCATATGGGATGCTGGGAATCGAACCCGGGTCGGCCATGTGCAAAGCAAATGCCTTACCCGCCCTGCTATCGTCCCAGCCCCCCAAAATGAGTTTTTCAGCAAGTATAGCTGGTGATCTTGGGACTTCTTTGAAATTCCTGATCTTGCTTTTTTAAATTTAATCTATGTTATTGCCATACATATATTTATAATAAGAGGGAATAGGAACCTATCACATTGGAATAAAAGATATGTTGTTTATCAATACATTTCTAACCAAATATCCTTAAAGACACTTGAAGGCTAGATTTGAAACAAACTTTCCATTTGAGTCTGATTCACCACACATTGAGAGGGCCACATCTTCAGTTTTGTCAAAACACCAAAAAATATTATTATAATTCTCTGTTCAAATGAGACGCTAGCAGCAATACCTTCACGAGAAAGCAAAAAGCAGAATTAATACCTCTTAGGGTAGAGAGAGTATAGAAGAGGAGACAGGAACAAGGAGAGAATGCACAAAAAACTGGCCCACTTTAAAAGGGGCTGATTTTTAACAGATACATACTACTCTATCCACTAAGAGGGAACTTGACAAAATAGATACTTTGATAATTTTTGTTTTATAAAAAGAAGAAATCTACCAAACAGCTTTTCAAAGGTCTCCAAGGGAGCTCTAAAAACTGCCTATTTCCTAAGACAGAGGGTGTTGGTAAATGTGACAAAAAGATGACTCAGCTTTCCCAAATTTTTGTGATTGGGTAGAGAGAGTGGGTCAGCAATTATCTGTTCTTTTAATTTGAGGTTAAAAGAGAGAAAATGATTCACTTACACTTTAGTTTGCCCCAAATTTAAATCCATCAGTGATTCTGAACAAACATCTGGGATTTTGGGATAGGGCATGCTATCTTTATAGTTTTATGCTGATGGGCTCAATTTATTGCTCTACTCAGTTTAGTTTAGCAATGTAAAAATAAATTATACTTGGAGTTCTAAGCTATTTAGTACCAAAGCATTGCCTAGAGCAGTATTTCTCAACCTGTGAGCCCCCAGAATATCTCAGAAGGGTCATAGGTTAAAAATTGCAAAAATTGATGACCAAGTTACAAGGCCAGTTGCTGAACAGGTAGGATATGCAGGACAAAGAAAGAAAACAAGGTCGGAAGGACTTGGTCCAGGAAATGGTTGACACACTCTTTCCAAGAGGAAGCAGTCTTCAGTTCTAAGTGCTTTTTATCACTAGAGAGCAAGTGTAGAAATAAAATAGGAAATAAGCAACTCATGCTAAACTTGTCCTCAAGATACCATCTCTGTCTCTTTAAGATTACAGCTTCCAGGTAAATAAAAAATGTAGACAAATATGAACAATACAGATTGCTTCACAGGCACTGGATCTTTGGATCTTTACCTCCAAATAAAAACTTTCCTATTCAAACATTTATTCTGGGAGAAAAGGTATGCATTAAACCCATTATAGCTGCTATTTAATAGGTTGTGCTTATTAAATATATGTAAAGATGTACATTTGCATACATAAATATGCACATATACCAATATATGAATGTTTAATATTGTGAAGTTAATAGCACATATTTAAAAATATGAACAATATATAAATATTTTAAAACTTTAATGTTCATCAAATTACTTTAAATGATACACATGTATTTCTACACAGTTCACATAGAAGTATGTTAGGAAATAAAACTGTATGTTTAGGTTAGTCCAACATTATATTTTATTTTAACATGTACAATAATTAAACAAATAGCTCATTTCAAAGCTTAATTCCAGATGGAATGACTAAGAGATTTTTTTGGTAATGACTTGACCACTAATTTGGAGTTTATAACACTAATATTTAAATTTCCCCATTGCCATGATAGATAAAAAACCAAACTGATATATAAAAAGTTGTAAAATGGAAAAGATACTAAGAAAAACACTTGTCTAAGAACCAACCACCTAAAACTGATGAATTGCATTTATTTTAAAATTATAAGAAATGAAAGCTTGAAAAATTCTGAATAATCATTTAAAAATGTAATTAAAAACATATTTTAGAGAAAAAGTATTAATTGCTGGGGGTTAATTTTTTGTTAAGTCTTGTCAAATATTTCACTAAAGGGAAAAGTTAAGTGCTCTAGTTAAAGATTTTGGAGAATGGTCAATAAAGTTTCACCTAAAAACTTGATCAGATTTTCTGAGGTTTAAAAAACTCTAATTTCACCCAAGAAATTGTCTAATAAATAGAATAATAGCAGATCAAATGAAGCAATAATATGAGCTGTTTATTTTTAGCTTCTACTCTGATTCTTTAGGTGTCTAATATGAACAGCAACTCATTTTCACTGAGATAAAAATAATATCAAATTTAATTTTAAGAACTCATTACCTTATATTTATGACTTTAGGAGGGATTAAAATGGTCTATTTGGGGCTCTCTTATAGAAAACTCAACTGAACACCCGGCCACCATTAAAAATTAAAATTCTTTTAGCATGCTAAAAGAATAGTACAGCAAGTAAATTTCGACAATTTCTCGGTAATATTGCATTTGCCTTAGACGCCCCTAGCATTGCAATGCCTTCTTTAGTAACAATCTAAAGTTGTGTTGTTTTTTGTTTGTTTATGAAACTACACCTGGCTGTGTTAAGGAAGATTTCATTTTTGTTAAGAAAAAAAATTTCATCATAATCTATTCTATATCTTTGATATAGGGAAGAATCATTAAAAATTCCAGTAATAACTCACTTTAATAGACATTAATGGAGTCTATATAATATCATCTACCACATGTGGTTTTTCAATTTTGCCAACAATTATAACAGAAATAAAACTGTACATAATAAAATCATTTAAATTCTATTAAGAATATTAAATTTGGTTGGCAGTGGTTTATGGGAAACAGACCATATTTCTTACTTGAATATAAATCCCAGTATAGTGTAAATATAAGGGGTATAACCCCCAGATAATTCAACTTCTCTAAACAGGCAAGCATCAACAAATATATTTGGCATTCTATAATATTATTCTAAAATCATGTAGAGTAAGAAGGAGAAGAAATGGCCTTTATTCATATCTCTGTTACAATATTGCTACCATATGTTGAAGATTGCTTTTGTATTTTTTGTTACCAATTAAGTTTATGATGATGAAAGATGTCAATGAGATTCTAATTTGTTGGGGCTGAAGCAATAGCACAGCAGGTATGGCATTTGCCTTGCATATGGCCAACCTAGGTTCGATTCCCAGCATCCCAACTGGTCCCCTGAGCACCGCCAGGAGTAATTCCTGAGTGCAGAGCCAGGAGAGCCAGGAGTAACCCCTGAGCATCGCCACGTATGACCCAAAAAGCAAAAATAAAAAATAAAAAAGAAATTCTAATTTGTAGTTATAGTTCATATATATGTAAATGCATATATATCATCAGTTCACAGTTCATTCACATAAAATATTCATATATAAATTGCATATACATGATATATTTTTGAAGGAAATCAAATGGTTTCATTTAAAGCTTTCATCATCAGTATTATTTTTGTTACTGTTATATTTTAGGATATGTTTTAAAGAATGAAGGACATTGCTTTCAAAGGTGAAAAGATTTATAAGTTTTAGAGGTACATATTACCACACAACACCATTATCAAAGTGACAATAATATTACACCACTGTCTACAGAAATACCTCCCCACTCCTTGGTACCGTAGATTGATCATCAGAACTTAAAAATGTGTTTTCAATGAACATTATTTATACCCTTGCTTTGCTTGCATATCACATGTAAGGAAAACATCCAGTGTTCCAGTGTTCACATTGGTTATTGTTGAGTTTTGTGAGTACTTTATTCATCTTGAATATTGACTGTCAAAAGTATTTTTTGAAAAATGAAAATTGTTTCCATTCGTATTTTTCCCATGTGGAATTTTTTTTTCTTTTGGGTCACATTCAGTGATGCACAGGGGTCACTCCTGGCTCATGCACTCAGGAATTACTCCTAGCGGTGTTCAGGGGACCACATGGGATGCTGGCAATCAAACCCGGATCGGCCGAGTGCAAGGCAAATGTCCTACCCGATGTGCTATTGCTCCAGCTCCCCATGTAGAAACTTTTTGATGTAATTCCATTCACTAATTTCTGCAGTTTTTTCATTGCCAGTAAATCACTGAACACATTAGAAGTCAAAATTGCTGAGTGTTTTGCCTATATTTTCTTCATTTTACAAAATACAGTTTTGTCTAGCATCAAAGTTTTAAACTATTTAAAATAAAATTTTGTGTATGGTGTGACGTAACTTTCTAATTCAGTGCATGTGGCTAACCCGTGTTTCAGCACCACATGCAGATGAGGCTTCTCTCCCTACATTTTTAAACACATTACTCCTACTTTAGATATTTTTGAATCCATGTATCTTAGGATTTATTTTTCTTCTCAAGTTTTTCCCATTGATTTATTGTCTGCTTTCATTATAGTACTACACTATTTTGATTATCATAGCTTTGTAATATAATTTGAAGCCACAATACAATTTAAAGGAACATAATGGCTCATATTCCTTATTTCTCAGGATTATGTTGGCTTCTTGGAAGATCTTGAGGTTACGTACAAATTTTAGTAGCATTAGTCTTAACATATTTGGCCTTCTATAATACTATTCTAGGAATTGTGTAGAATATGTTGAAGAAATGGTCTTTATTCATATTTCTATTATAGTAACTACTAAAATATGTTGAAGTTTACCATAAAATGGATTGTCATTAAATAATGCCATCAGTTTATTTTTATTAATTTTTAATCATAGCATTGTGATTTACAAAGTTCTTCATAATAGAGTTTCAACTATACAATGTCCTAATACCAATCCCATCACCAGCGTGAACTTTCTCCACTATAAACCTTGTCATTATTTAATGAAACCAGGTATGTGGGACCCGTGGCTGAGATCTCTAAGCCTGCTGGATTGGGATTGGGCCTCCTCCACCCAGATCCCCAGTTTTCCATTAGCTTGGCAGTCACACCCACAAACTCCCTCTCGCACCATGTAATCTCATCGACGGCCAAGATCCAGAGACTATAAATCAAAGCTCCGGAAAGAGAGCAATGCAGAATCTCCTGTCCCCATACCAGGCTTTCTTTACTGGGCGGGGGGGAGAGGGGATCAGAAGGGGGTGGGTTGAGTTTCCCTTCCTGCCCCAAGCAGAGCCCCAACAGCCTAAAACCTCCAGAACCCAGCCACAGCCATGCTCAAGGCCACCCTCCACATGCTCAGACGAGCCTCACCCATGAAGGAACTGGCAGAGGAACCCAGGTATGCGGACCCGTGGCTGAGATCTCCAAGCCTGTTTGGATCTGGACTGGGCCTCCTCCACTCAGATTCCCATTTTCCCAGTAGGTTGGCTGTCACACCCACAAACTCCCCCTGGTGCCATTAATCTCATCAATGGCTAAGATCCAGAGACTATAAAACAAAGCTCCCAGAACAGAGCGACACAATTTTTCCTGGAGTGTGCAGCAGCATTTGCTGCCACGTGACCTCTTTACTTTTATTTTTATTTATTTTTATTATATTATTTATTTTTCCCCCGCACAGCAGTGCCTGGCAAGCTACCCGTGACATACTTCATGTGCCAAAAACAGTAACAACGAAGTGCTCTTCGTGTTTCTGGAGCAAGCATATGCCATTGGGCTACACTAGTATGCAACAGGGACAAATGAAGGTGTTACTGGCGCACGCTCGAGCAAATCGATGAACAACGGATGACAGTGACACAGTGATATTTAAGGAAAATATATATGTACATGTACTTCTAAATCCAATTAGACTAACAATATTTTTTGACTAACAATATCATTAATCTCTCTGCTTAATCTATACAACAAGCTTGAAAGAACAATTGTAGTGTCTTTTACTCCATGAAGACCTCACCAAAACAAGTGATAACAATTCCCTCATATTACATATTCATTCAGGCTATGTATATTGATAGAATTCATGGGGTAAAGCCTGCCAGACGCTATTCTGTTTCAGAGAGAGAAAGAAAGAGAGAACTTAGGAATTTCTGCTTAGAAATTTTAACCCAGTAGACATTTTAAGAGGATCACTGTCACTGTCATCCCCTTGCTCATCGATTTGTTCAAGCAGGCACAAGTAACATCTCTCATTGAGAGACTTATTGTTACTGTTTTTGGCATATTCAATATGCACGGGTAGCTTGCCAGGCTCTGCCGCGCGGGCTCAATACTCTTGGTAGCTTGCTGGGCTCTCCGAGAGGGGCGGAGGAATCGAACATGGGTTGGCTGCATGAAAGGGGAACGCCCAACCACTGTGCTATTACTCCATCCCACAAACTAAAAATAACTGGAATAGAAAAAGCCATAAAGGCTTATGGTGCTCAGAGAACTAACATTTTTTGCATAATATTTGATAAGGTACCGTGTCTCAAAGGAACCAGACAGAAAGGAAGAAAAACATTAAATATTTGGGCATAATTTGGCTCTATATAGCTATGTTTATATGGTATGGATAAAAAGGAAACTATGGCAAGAAGTAGATTGGAGAAGCAAATTGCATTGCATTGGAGATGATCTTATGAAGGTACAGAAGTTCAAAAGTAGCAAATGAAAGTTTCTCAAAAATTTAACTGAACTTAGAAAATTTAAAAAATGATCTACTTTTATTAACTGGTTTTGGTGCCACATATTCAGTGCTCAGAACTTATTCATGGTCCTATACTTATGAACCATTCCTGGTGGTGCTTGGCAACCATAAATGATGTGGAAGATAGAGTGTACATGTGAGAAGAGTGGGTAGCAGACATTAAATTGGGGTCAAGAGAATGCAAGGAAAGCTCCTAACTTCTTGTCCTAGCTTTCCAGACAATTTTTGATGTGAATATTTAATTTTTTAATAAGACATTAATAAAATGTTAGCCAAACATAAGACAACTTTTAAAATGTATTCCCACGTGTGTACCATTTTTGTTTCTTGAAATTGGCCTTAAAACTGGAAATGATCACTGTATCTTTTATGGTGCAGAAGCTTCTTAGTTTAATATAGTCCCATTGGTTTATCTCTGTTTCCACTTGGTTGGTCAGTTGCATGTTATCTTTGAATATACCTGTAGATTCAATATCATGAAGGGTTTTGCTTCTGCACTGCAAAAGACACAGTGACCAAAATACAAAGGCAATCTACAGAATGGGAAAGGATATTCACCCAATACCCATCAGATAAGGGGATCAAGGGTACATAAAGCACTGGCTGAACTCTACAAGAAGAAAACATCCAACCCCATGAGAAAATGGGGCAAAGAAATGAACAGAAACTTTTCCAAGGAAGAGATACATATGGCCAAAAGGCACATGAAATATTCTCTGCATCACTAATCATCAAGGAGATGCAAATCAAAACAACCATGACATACCACCTCACACCACAGAGAATGGCACACATCCAAAAGAACAAAAGCAACCGCCATTGGAGAGGATGTGGGGAGAAAGGGACCCTTCTACACTGCTGGTGGGAATGCTAACTGGTCCAGCCCCTTTGGAAAACAATATGGATGCTTCTCAAAAAACTAGAAATTGAGCTTCCATTTGATCCAGCAATAAAACTTCTGGGAATATATCCTGAAGAAACAAAAAAGTATAGTCGAAATGACATCTACACTTATATGTTCATCGAGGCACTGTTTACAATAGCCAGAATCTGGAAAAAACCCGAGTGCCCGAGAACAGGTGACTGGTTAAAGAAACTTTGGTACATCTATACAATGGAATACTATGCAGCTGTTAGAAAAGATGAAGTCATGAACTTTGCATATAAGTGGATCAACATGGAAAGTGTGCTAAGTGAAATGAGTCAGAAAGAGATGGACAGACATAGAAAGATTGCACTCATCTGTGGAATATAGAATAACAGAGTAGGAGACTAACACCCAATAATAGTAGAAATAAGTACCAGGAGGTTGACTCCATGGTTTGGAAGCTGGCCTCACATGCTGGGGGAAAGGCAGCCCGGATAGAGAAGGGAACACCAAGTAAAATGTGGTTGGGGACCCCGCACAAGTAGAGAGAAGCGTGCTGAAAGTAGACTAGAGACTGAACACGATGGCCACTCAATACCCCTATCGCAAAACACAACACCCAAAAGGAGAGAGAACAAAAGGGAATACCCTGCCACAGAGACGGGGTGAGGTGGGGTGGGGACGGGATTGGAGGGTGGAGGATACTGGATTCATTGGTGGTGGAGAATGGACACTGGTGGAGGGAAGGGTTCTCGAACATTGTATGAGGAAAACACAAGCACAAATATGGGTAAATTTTTAACTGTACCCTACGGTGACACACTTATTAAAAATTTTTAAAAAACTGAAAATGATGCCACTTTCAGAAGAAAAATATTCCATTATTAAAAAATTACATTATTTGTATTTTTTTCTATATGGAATTGCATTCAAAAGGGAGAAAGAATACAAAGTTAAGACAGTGATGCAAGTTTGACATAAAAACTAAACACACTGAGGATAAAATATATTGGAAGTTATTCTAGACAGTTGGTTAACAAGGCTGTAAAGCTCAATTAATCACTGTTCTTTACAAGACTGAGTAAAGAATAGCATTTTGTTGGTATACAGTAAGCTATAAAATTATCTTGCAAAATGTTACCTTAGGACTTCTTAAAGGAACATTTATTATAGCTATGATTAATTAGCAAAGTTGCAATTATCACGTACATGCTGATGTTTACAGTTCACTAATTTATGTAAAGAATGTCTTGTCCAAGTTTCTTTAGCAAGAGAATAACATTATGTGCATAGAAACTATTTTAATTTCATGGAATTCACACATGATACTTGGTTAGAAATTGCAATTGCTTTTGAATTTTGATGCTAGAAAGAGGAGAGTGTACCTTTGGTCTTGCATTCAATTTTGTTTACCTTTTCTATGGCTTTAGGTTGGACATAATCAAAGAATATGTTTGTTCCAATTCTTTAACATTCTACAATAACTTCAGTCACTTTCTCCTCCACATATTTACATGATACTGTACTCTAGCAGAGTGTGTAGATTAAAAAAGAAAAGAAAATATTGCACTGTCAATTCTGATGCATGGAGCTATTTTCTGATTCTTTCAATGCAATCTGAGAGTGTATTAACAAAGGCTATAAAACAAAAACAATCTGCACTAACCATAACCCACGAGGGTGAGATATTGAAAAGTTTGAAAGCATAATTGATATCTGCATTGGTAGAATTCACCCAAGAATGGAAAAAATATCCCACTACAATGTAGGATTCTGAAATCAAACATCTTACAGATTCCTGAGTAAGACGATACTATTCCAACAGAAAAGAACTATTTCTGTGATTATTATGAACATAACAAATTATTTTGAATAAGATTCTTAGAAATTCTATTCCACTTATTATTTTATACTGAATGGCAGGAACCCCTAAACATGTTTCCTATTTCTTACTCTCATCTTAACAACTCTATTGGCCTTGAGACAGGATCAGAGGGAAAGTGCAGGCTTTACTTAAGGAAAAGCATAGAAATTTCACCCAATGACACAGGATCACAAAGAATATTGTCATGCTTTTCAGTAGCATGGCCAAAGACTATTTTCTTTAAATAAGACAATTATTAACCACTTAAGATTTCTTTCTAAATGACTAACACTAGTATTATCATTCTGCTTATTTGGGGAGAAGGATACTGATAGAGCTTTGCCATATGTTTAATCCCCTCTAACATATATTGAATGAAAACCAACTACCAGATACAATGCTAAGTGCTATTATTACACAGGCACATGGTATAAATATGGATTTTACTATCACTATGATTAGAATATATGTTACAAGTAAGTATGCTTGAATTTTCTCTATAGAAAAATATTTTTGAAGAGAAATTATCTCCATATCAATTTATGTCTGTGTTTTTAGATTTTGAGCATCTAAAGCATTAGGATAACCAGGAACATGCATATGATAGCATTTACAATTAATATTCAGAAGAAAATATGGGAAGATTAAATTTAAAATTTGATTTTACTACTGGAGTAATTAAGCAACTGATAAGGCCTCAAAAGATTAGAAAACAAAAATAACTAAAGAAAGGAAATTTGATGTGGCATGTACAAAAACCTCTTCTTTTCTATGGTTTTCTAATATGACTTTCATGAAGACATCTTTGAGATGCCAAAATTAGCAAGAATTTTATACTAGGACTTGAACAAAAAATATCATTTAAATATATTAAGATAGTCCTATAGCTCCTTTACTCTTATTCTTATCAAATATGATGTTTATTAATTCATTCTATTAATGCCTTTACAAAAAGTGGGGAAGCTCTTATATATATATATGGTATCAAATGGTAATATTCTAGGGATATATAAGTAGAACCATTCATACAGGCTAATTTGACAATTTAAACTCAGCAAATGATCAACTGGCTAAACTGGTCTGATGTATTAAATAAATATATGTACACATATGTAAATTTTGTAATGCTATATCTAATTGTTGAAAACTAAATTTATTTACAATAGTTTTATTTATGGTTCTACATAACTATTTGTATTAGCCTATGTGAAAATGTCACATTATTAAGTAGCACTGTCTGTAGCACTGTCATCCCATTGTTCATCGATTTGCTCGAGCGGGCATCAGTAAAGTCTCCATTGTGAAACTTGTTACTGCTTTTGGCATATGGAATATGACACGGGTAGCTTGCCAGGCTCTGCCATGCGGGCAGGATACTCTTGGTAGCTTGCTGGGCTCTCCAAAAGGAACAGAGGAATTGAACCCGGGTTGGTCGAGTGCAAGGCAAATGCCCTACCCACTGTGCTATCATTCCAGTTCATATTAAGTAGCAAGTAAATAAAATTAACAGCATATTATTGCTCTAGTTTGACTAGTTCTGAGGAAAAAAATCATTAATTTTTTAGACATCTGGGAAGTGATAATAATAGTAAATTGGTTTTAAGTGCATATGTTTGTCACTTGCACTATAAATAAAACATTTTAATTATCAATGTGTTTTCTTGATTAATTCAATAGAACTTTGATATATATTTAGCTAATGTATTGCTGCTATAGGAGTATCATTTTTGACACCTACACTGTTGGCATTGTTCATACAATTTTGGTTTTATCCTCATATAGTCAATTGAAGGGAATCAATATAATTCTCAGTAATGATAATGTTTATGAGGAAAAATATACTTATATAAGACTTAAATAAACCAAATAATTGCAGGAGAGAATACTTTAGATAGAGTAGTCGTGAAGACTGTTCTCTAATGATATTTTTACAAGGTCAAATTAAAGTGAGGTAAAATATATACCTCGGTAAGAAACTTTAAGATAGAAAGAACTAGAAGCACAATAGCCAGGGAAAATAAAACTTGATTGAAACTGGCAAGCTACCGAGAGTTTCCTGCCTGCATGGGAGAGCCTGGCAAAGCTCCCCATGGCATATTCATATGCCAAAACCAGTAAAAATGATGGATCTCATTCCCCTGACCTTGAAAAAGCCTCCAATGCAACACCATAGGGAAGGACAAGTAAAAAGAGGCTTCTAAATGTCTCAGGGCTAGGACGAATGGAGACATTACTGAGACCACTCAAGAAAATCGACGATCAACGGGATGATGATGATGATGATGATGATGATATACTATAAACAAAAAAAGCAAGCAATATAGCAAGAATATGTGTTCTTCAAGTGCAATAATATTTTGTTATTTCCCAAACAGTGATATTAAATTATTATGTGATTAATTTAAAGGAGTATAAATGGAATAAACCAATATTGTATATTGCCTAGATTTTCAATTTTGCATATATGCTATTAGTGAAAAAATCCAGTTTTGCATATATGCTATTAGTGAAAAAACAAAGAAAACCGACCAAGTGATTCCAATAAAACAATTGTGTTTTATTTAATATTTGCCATTTTTATTTTCCTTTCTGAAGAACGGTGTTTTATTATCAGGAAAAAAACTGCCAAATGGATGAGAAAGGGTAATTTTCCAGAGTGATCAATATACACATGTATTAAATACAAATATAATGCAACTACCTCTTTGAGTGTTTGTTATGTCTATAATCAGCCATTGTAATTTACTTGTTCAGGAAGCAATATAACTGTGGACTTTAAATGTATTTTTGGGACAGACTTTTCTTATTCTCAATGGGCATATAATTTTCTTCTTTCTTGAAAGTATCCAAACAAAAGTAAAAGCTGATGTTGTTATTCAGTAAACTTAAAAAAGGAAATAATTTTAAATGCTCAAGAGTTTCCTAAAAACATGAGAAATAAATGATAGATAAAAAAATCAAATCAAGTCACAAAACATATCTACTTTTAAGGTTTTCAAAAATATCTAATTTTAGTATTGCATATATTGCCTTGAAGTGAAGATTAATTTTGAAGATTTTTTGTTTGTTATTGTTATTGTTTTCAGGCCATATTTGGCTGTGCTCTGGGCATAGTCCTGACTCTGCTCTCAGGGATCACTCCTGGTGTGGCTCAGGGGATCATTTATTATCAATCCAAGGTCAGCTGCATCCAAGATAAACACCCTACTGCAGTACTATCTCTTTGGCCCAGGAAGATTGATTTTTAAATTAGTTGCCTGCTCATTCCTGATGTTTTCTCTGAAAAACCAAAACAAAACTTCTAAACAATAAATGTGTGATATGATTGGTATTGACAAAATTCTGCAAAGGTTATTAATGCAGAGTGAGTGGTTTTATAACAAAACTTTATAATCATATATAGGTTTTATCCCTATTCACTACTGAGAAATGAACACACATATAAACACATAAAGTTAAGTATATGTGTAAATGTTTCAGATGCTCCAGAATAATACACAACACTACATAAACATATAATACAAATATTTATACATAAATACATATATGCATACATATGAAGGTCTATGTGTGTGCATATTTCTATAAAATACATTTGATTTAGAAATCAAGTTGTTAAATCACATGTGTATTCTACAATGCAAAATAATATCCAAGAGTACTAGACATGTGTAGTATTCTAGTGAGAAAAAAATGTATTTTTTTGTTTCTCTCTAGATTTATAAGTCTCAAATTACAGTCTAAAGCAAATTATTTATTTTTAAAAGATATTAAAGATAGGTATTAAAATCATTAAGGTTCAATATATTTAACCATCATTTCCTGTATTCCCAATGTTTCTATAAAACTCAAGCCATTATTATATTTTGGATTTGAGTTTAAGAGTTCCCAAGTACAACTGAGAGGAAATGGAATCATGCTGATAAGTCCGAGAAATGATATCTCACATAAGTTATTTTACTTTTTGCCTCTGAGGTAAAATTACTCTGAGATAAGACTTAAACATTTAATATAGGTATTTTGTCAAAATAGTTTTGGACAAGTTAGAAAACCTTAAGTGATAAAACCAAGTGTAGAGCTCTGTAGAAAACACTTTGTATTCACAATTATTAATTAATTGGTATATAGTATTTAGTTTTTGAATAAATAAAATCTGCCTTCCTAAAGAAATATTTTATAAGGATATTTTAAATTAGTACTGTATACTTTGTAATGGACTATCAATTGGTCATAATAAAAGAAGCATTAAGTAGCTACTATCCTGAAGCTATTAAAATATTAAATATGTAGCAAACAAGATGCACTACAAGGAGATGTTGCATTATTATTAAGGGGAACAAAGCTGTGCTATTCTCCATTACCTTCATGCTCTAATCCAAATTTTTTATTAATCACTAGAGCTTCAATACTATAACATGGCATAACAGAAAATTATTTCAGCATCCTGCCTCCAGAGAAAATAGCCAATTGCAACAGAAAAATAGAGCAACTCCTAGAAATTAGCTTTCAGGAGATCAAAGACTTTGCCCATTTTAGTCAAATGATGTTTTCCTAGTACCCTAGTACTCAAATTCTGGAACATTAAACTTCATAGGACACACACACACACACACACACACACACATATGCTGAGTGAGAAAATGAGTGCAGTTATGTGTGAATTAGTAAATGAATATTGTTAGACTATATGGAAATTAATTTCTAATCCATTTTATTGCTGTGCACTACAGACATTAACCTAACAATTAATTATTAATGAATAACTGCTTCCCATTGCTCTAGCATAGTAGAGATGCAACATACAATGCTAATATTCTTTTAAGCACAGTTATGGCTCAGATACAGCAACTAATCTTGGTCATTGAAAAAAAAATAAGTTTTACTCATTGAAGTAGCACAGCTGTTGGTTCTGAGAAAAGAAAGAAGGTACAAGCAGGAAACTGGTATAGGTGCTCATCAAATCTATCCTTCAACTAGGCTTGCTGCTTGCTGGCTATGGAGTTCTGACAACAGCAAATAGATCTCTGAATTATCCTTCAATAAGGATCTTTTGTATTCCAAGCACTAATTTTCCAGAATTTGGATTAAAGGCATACAGCTTATCATTTGTGGGCCCTTCATTCTTTCTTGTTTCTGAGAGATGAGCAGTTTTCTCTCTATTTGGGAAGTATATTCTCCTATAGGAAGTCTTGGGACATGTTTTAAATCATTCCAGTTGCAGAGATAGCACAGATAAATATAGTACTAGTGAGAAATTTCCTGATATTGACATCTGTAGTGTTGATATGTAAGAAAATGTACCTATTCTTAGAAATTATAAACTAGAAGAATTTAGGGGTAAAGAAGAACGATGTTGCAAAGCACTCAGGGAAAAATTATTATGTACGAATGTGCATGGATTAAGAGAAGGACAAAGAGGGAGAGGAACAGAGAGGGGAGAGAAAATGACCAAGGAAATGCTGCAACATACAAACATTTACTTAGTATTGGCAAAAATGATTCTGGGGTTTTTATATGTGTATATATACATATATGTAAAACTTCAGCATGAATTAATATAATTATATGGTGATATATTGCTGTGCATTATAATATATAACATATAGTAGTATCCATAATGATATTAAGCTATTTTTCAATATCTGCTCCAAGAGAAAAGGGTCACCATACTTGGTACTGTCAACATGTGTGAGTCCAAGCTGCACCTCTTGAACTTTCTACATGTCCCCCATGTAAATACCATGACAGTCATAATATCCTGACTCTGTGACTTTTCCAGTTTCGGTCAGTCATCAGCACCAGGGCCCCAGAGATTTTCTATGCCACAGATGAGAATCTTCAGATAGTCTCTAAAATTCCAGTATGTCTAGGTTTCATGGAAGGTAGAAACTTCATTTTTCTCTCATAAAGACTCAAAGCAGAGTGACAGCAATATTGAAAGAGTCTAATTTCCGATTACGTGGACTCTTCTTCATCTTCTACACATCCAGGTAATAAAAGTATTGGTAAACCATTTTATTTCTTTTTTAGATCATATAACCCAGATGGTTCAATATTGGGCCTTGTACTTTGACATTCAAGATCTGGTGATGCTGGGAGCCATGGATGTTAAGCTGACAGAGGCTGGGGGATTACGTACCAGGGATAAACTCAGGGTCTAGGGCATATTCCTACCCACCATTTAGAGTCATATCCCTGGTGCTAACAAACCGACTTTTAGAATCACCTTTGAAAGTTCTATGTAAAGTTCTATTGAAAGTTCACTTGTCTCTCACCATGGAATGAGAAAGATTTTTATCATCTACCAATTCCTTTTGGACCACTGACAGTTTTGCTGCAACAAACTCACAGGGCTATTTGGAAACACCTGGCTAGAGCCTCGATTCATGGTACATGGCCTCTGGGAAAAGAGCAATAATTACTGATTTCTTTCTAAGATGTTAACTAAAAATAACATCACAACATGATTTTATTTAAAGGTCACTTTTCGCACTATGACTGACATACAAATAGATTTTCTTGTCTTTTAAAGATAAGTCCCGGGCTGTTTTGCAGTATATTGCAGCTTCCAGTTTTTCTCAGAGCAAAAACTTCATCTAGCACAGTAATTCTCAAATGATTTTGGTCTCAAAAATTCTTACACTTTAAAAAATTATTGGGGATTTAGAGAGTTAGATTGTGTTTGCGCAACACGTTGACAGACAACCTATGAGAACTTAAAAGAAAAATGATTTTCATTATAAAAATAAACTAGTATGCTAATATAATTAATATTTTAAGTAACTATTGAAAAATACATGGATATTAGTTTTATATATTTACACTTTTTAAAAATCTAATTTTCTGCATAGAAAATAAAAAATAGTTAAAAATGGTTGAATTTTCATGTCTATTTCATTTGTTGGTTTAATTTAATGTCTGAAAAACTCCATTACAAAAATTACTAGACAATGAAGCCTTCTTTTTTTTTTTATTTTTAGGTTTTGGGGCCATGCCCAGCAATGCTCAAGTTTTACTCCCAGCTAAGCATTCAGAGGCCATTCTTGGCAATTCTTGGAGTACCATATTTAGTTCCAGGGATCAAAATGAAGCTGGCTGCATGCAAAGCAATTATCTTAACCCACGTACAATCTTTTTGGCCCATCACTGAACATTTTAAAGAATTTGCAAAAAGTTCTACTCATGTCAATACTAATATATATGCAGAATTTTAATGGAGATATGGAGGACAGTAGGAAAAAGATGATTATTCTTCATATAAAGAAAACTACTAGCATTAGAGAAATTTACCAGAAGAGAAAGTCCCTATTATATAGCCTCATGATAGAATCTCTCCCCTTTAGCTCCATTTCTTTTCTCAATAGTCTGAAACCAATTTTATAACTCAGCTGTCTCAGAGCTAAATGTGCAACTTGCTGCAGAGATGACTTTGTGAAACTTTGCCATACAAAATGGTTCATCTAAAGAGTTTTTGCATATATTTTCAGGAATAATTTCATAGGCAAGGGGGCTTTGCTCAGTTTGTGTTCCTTTCTGATATAGGCTTGCAAAAACCAGTAACTAAAAGAAATATATCAAGAACAGGTCACAGAGAAATAGAATTATTTAAAATGTCCCACACACTCCAGAGTTAACTAAATATGAGAAAATGCCAGAGTTTCTAATCTCATTAAAATAAAGCTGCATCCATTCCTCATGAAGTTGTCTGCCATCATTACTTTGCCACCCATTAGGTAACCATATTTACTTCTTTTGCTCAGGAACTAAACACTACAGCCTTCTTCTAAGAGTTCCTAGTGTAAGCAGTATTTTAACATTAGCATGGTGCCTTGCATGCAAAGTGTTCTCTTCCCAAAGTTCAGGGAACCGATACCAATGAAAGTATAACAGCAGGTCATTATCAGCATTAACAAATTCATAGATAAGTTCAGCTACCTTTTTATGAGTAACTAAATTCCAAAAAGAAAATCTGATGCATACACTTGAATGTGGAGATAGAAGAAATTACACTTTCCCAAATCCAATGTAACTATGAATATGTGTACATGTACACATGTATTCATTTCCCGTTAAGACTTTGTTTTTGAAAAAATAGAAAGTTGACTTTAGATTAACAGCATATGATACTTCCTTTTTCTTACAGGAGGTAAATTAGTGTACACTTAAAGTATTGTGACAGGGAAATGTCCTGGGAGTCCTGTTAATTGAAATGGGCAACTTCCTCAGCTAAAAAAAAAATCTGTCAGGTGGTCATGTTGCAGCAACATAATTCTAACCACAGGCACAGATGAAATGAGTCACATTCACAACATGCTGCTGGTTAAATTGATTTAGGGAGATAGAAATTACATGTTGGAAAGTAAATGGATGATCACAGAAACATACATTTAAAAAGTCCGGATAATTCCTACTGATGAAGAACAACTTCAGTATAGTTCTTCATTTGCATTCAAAGTCAAAAGTACTGTTAAAACTAAGGTCAGAAAAAGACAGTAGGCCACCCACTAATTTATTTTAGATTCAAAGTGTCAGATCCTATATCAACATGGAATATAGTATCAGATTCATCCTCTTGCTATAGAAATTGACCCTGCCTTTGTTTCTCAAAATGAGGTTTTGCATCAGCTTTCTTAGTAAGTATCCCACGGAGCAATATATTACACAAAAGCAATTCCTAGAGGTGTTGAAAGGAAAACAAGTGATATGGTTTTGCATCACAGATAATACCTACTTGTTAAATGGGTTATGAAAATGAAAGCATTTTAATACATATCACAGGAACTGATTAGCATTTTGTTTGGCTTCTCTTACAAATTTTGCTCCTGGTTTTTCCACTCCACAACTTTCTGATAGTGAAAGAAATTTAGATAATATTCCTGTAGGTTTTTTTTCCCCCCACTTCTAAAAAACAGTAGCAGTAAGCCTTAGATGGAATTTTGTCCATGAACATTAAAGCAAATCTCAACCAAGATAAAATCTAGGAAAAATATGTAAATCTTTACATATATATATATATATATATATATATATATAAGAAAACTATGTAAATTAGAATTCTTGGTTGTAAACTTTGCATTTATTATGTTAAAAAACAGCCATCATAGTATATATTAATTAGCCACATTTTAAAAAGAACTACAGTCTAACTTAGGGACTAACCATAATCATTCAAACTAGTTACATTTTGAATTCATCCATTCAATTGGGTTTCAAATTTCTGAAATGGTTTTAAGGACTCACTACCATATTTAAAGAACAATGAATAATTAAATATCACGTCCATGCTTATATAAACTATGAGATCATTTGCTTTGTCTTATGTAATTGAATTTGTCTCCCTGTTTGCTAGTGAAACCAGTCAGGAATACTGTACAGTCAGATATAGCTTGATAATCTTAAAACCACTTAAGACAAAAATAAGTTAAAACCTTAAAATTACTTCCAAAAAGAATAAGGAGTGAAACAAGAAATACAAACATAAAGTATGGCAACTCCTTAATTTAATTTATACATGTCCTATTCTAAATGAGCATTTACAAAACAACTGTCATTTAACAAAATGCATATTAAGTGCCTAAAACACAAACATTAATTGTATTATTTCATGATCCTAAAAAAAAAATTCTTCAAAAAATGAAATTCCTCCATTTTAAGTCTAATAAAATTGAGAATCCAGGAGCCTCTTACAGGGTCAACATCTACTAGTCCATATAAATAGAGTAACATACATATTTCCTAAGCTATTCTTTTTAAAAAGGGTTAAAAAAATAAAGTATTTCCTTTCAAAGAACCTAGTCTTGGAAAGAACTTAGTCTTGGATCTTGGACCTTAGATCTTATGTATTGAAGATTAGTGATAATACCCATTAACAGAGCTTTTCTTTCATGAAAATTCTTCTGCCAAGCTTCAGATACTCACTATTATAGAGGAGAAATGTATTTATTTTAGCACTTTTATGTCTTAAATTGGTCCTATCCACCCAATAATATTCGATTTTACCATTTGTTTTCCCTCTAGCATTTCACTTGCTCTAAAAATTTGTAATACTTGCAATAAAGTCAGAAGAAGATAAAAGAAACTATAGAAAACCTAATTTTTTTGTCCTAAACTCAGACGTCTTAATGATAAAGAAATCTTTTGTCTTCAGTTGTTTCTTCATTAACCAATCATCATCCTACATAAACCTTCTAATATATATCAATAATTCTTTTCAAATCAGTTCTTTTTACCATTCTCATTGAACTCTTCACCTTATGCCAGGACCATCACTATGGTTTTCTTACCAGATTCTTCAATTAATTTTAATTTCTAATGCCTGTTATTTCCTTAGGTCCTTTACTATCATATTGATAAATTTAGTTTAACGGATGCAAATGAGTCATGTCAATTCTCTGACCCAAAACCTTTTAACAATCTAAATTCTTTAGCAGCAATACAGAGACATTATCGACCTAATCTCTCTCTCTTTTTTTTTTACCTAATTTCTTTTTACATTTTCATTTCTTCTAGCATTGGCTTCCAACTCTCACAAAAGGTTTCAACTATGTGTCATGCTCTTTTTATATTTTCTAATGTAGGGTGACAGACATCACTTGCAACCCCTTATTTATCAACTCAGTGGTTCTGAAAAAATAAAACACAGTATTTACAAAATATTTAGCCAAGAACTGTTCAGTTAACCACTCACTATTTTTTCCCCAACAATCCTATCTGATGCTTCACTACTTTATTTTCAAGGAATCCTAGTTGATATCTTAATCTACATGCCATAGAGACTACACTCCAATGGAACTACTTGCTTACATGTCTGATTGCTCATTTGTCAACTCATTGAAGATAATGGGTTATGATTAGTTATTTCTGTATTATTAACATTTAGCAATGTCTGGCATAGAAAAGTGGTACAAATAAGTAGAAAACATGTCTATTGCTATTACTTCTGCTTTTTATCATCTTATGATATAAAGTCACATATTCCTTTACTGTGTTTATGTAAAATTGATAAGCCAGCACAGTCTCATATTTGAGCTATCTTGAAGTCTTCTTCTCTGACATCATTTTTGAAAATCTTATGAGATATTACAGAATCACTCCTCAACACTCTCATCAGGAACTCTGAATAGGACAACAAATATTCATAGCTGAATATTTGCTTTCAAATTTGAATGATAGCAGTGAGAGAACTGATATGAATGTCACAAATTCATTGTCCATACCTGAGAGTCACCGATTAAGGAGACCAATGTTTTGTATCTTCACATGTCCAAAGTAATTTTAGTGTGTCTACGGTAAAAAGGATGACCTTCACACAAGATACTATAGTATCCTAATAAAATATAAACTAAAAATATTATGCATAGTGAGGAGTTATTTACCAAACTACTGCAACATGAAGAGAAGAACAAATGGCACATATGTAAGCATGCAGCATCTATATACATTCTGAACACAATCACACGAAACAATGTGACATTATTGGAAAGAGCTTTTATTCTTTAAAAAAAATCTACTTCAAATTAAGTGGCAGGAAGCACTGGTACTCATTTAATACTCATGGATTTTTCTATTGAATTTTCCCCTTTTAAATTTATAAATATACAATGGGATAATATTTCTGACACTGGTACATACACTAAATAATTTAATTGATCCCAGTTCTGAAAAACTGACCTCTAACTAGAGTAAGTTTTTTTTTGCCAAGTTGTAAATAAAATACAGCAATGAACTTCAGTGAAATATAATTACAACCACTTTGAAAATAGTAGAACTGAGGGCAGCTGTTTAAATAGGAACAATGTGACTCCAAACAAAAACCATAATGCTTGTGACAACACTTGGATATAGCTGAAATTCTAGATACAACATATAAGAGATTAGCACATGGAAAAGCTACAGATATTTTCTTTGAAGTTTTTATCTAGACATCAGAATATGCACTATAAATGCTCTCCCTTACAAGATGTTGTGATTGTTCAGTGATACAAAATCTTAGATGCAAATAGAGGAAAAAGAGTTTCTGTTTTGAATATGTGCATTTTAAATTGCATACTCTATTTATATGGTGACAAACAATAAGTGTCCTTAGCTATATTTGTTGAATTCGAGTTCATGAAGGAAAAGTTATCACCTTATCCAATTAATCTTGATTTTTGGATAAATGCTTGATAAATGATTACCCAGGAAAAGAGCTACCATGGCTCATTGCACTTTGTTATTTTCTTAGAAATGCGGTGGACTCATTGTGTGACCTTGGCAGAGTCCTTTAACCTCTCCTTACTGTTTGTCATTCTAATGTGTAGCTAATCATGGCCTAACCTCACTTGGCAAAAATAAACATTAGTACCTTATATTCCGTAGATGCAAAGGTGCAAGATGATTCACTAAGGGATAGAAGAAATAGCATATGAATATTTGTTTTTGTTCCCTTTTGGGGTCAAACCCAGCAATGCACAGGAGTTACTCCTGGCTCTGCACTCAGGAATTACTCTTGGCAGTGCTCTGGGAACCATATGGGATGCTGGGAATCGAACCTGGGTTGCCGAGTGCAAGGCAAATGCCCTACATTCTATGCTATCGCTCCAGCCACAATATTAGTTTTTTTTTAACCACATAAACCTCTAAATAGATTGCTTAATGTGGAACTGAATATTCCCAATAATTATATATTGAAATTTACTAAAACAAAGATGTGCTATGGTATTTTCCTTGGTTCATTAGACAGCTATACCTGCCAGAGGAAGCTAGAATAGTACAACAGATCAAGTTTTATTGGCTAAGTGTATGTACACATATATTTGTCTATGTACCTATTTAGGGTGACTCTTCTAATGTAAATCATTAGCAAGGAAGGAAGTGATAAAAGCATTAAAAACAAGATAATCAATCACATATATACAGCCTCAAAGACAACACTGGTGTGAATTGAGGTGCTGAGTTAAACAAAAGAAAAAGGAAATTAAAAGTTGGTTACTTATTGTTATTTAAAATGAAGAGGTAGGGCCTAAGCGACAGTAGAGTGGGTAATGTGCAAGCCTTTTGTTCCTCAGGATGCTGAAACAGGTTCAGTCCCCAGGACCGCATATGGTCCCCCAAGTGCCATCAGGAGTGTCCACTGAGTGCAGACCCAGGACTAAACCCTGAGCATCATCTGGTGTAGACTCAACACAAAACAGAATAAACAACAAAATAAATATGGTGAAGGGCAATATTAAACATATTTGAAAGTGAGCCATCTAACTATGAAATACAAACATATTAGAATAAAATTTTTATTTAGAACATTTTAACGTAAATTCAACATTAAGGATTTGGAGTATGTTTTCAAAGAGAAAAAAAGAGTTTCCCCCATTATAAGTCTAATATAAAGTAGTTGAAGGGAAGACAATTTCCAAACATTCTTTTAAATGAAATGAGTTGCAGTCATATATATATCTATGTAGATTTTAGGTTAGATCTAAGAAAATGTAAATGTGTCAGTTGCACCTACTACTATAAGAATATTACTGCTCCTTTGCGGCCCCGCGCGGGATCGATCCCGGAGGCAACTGAACCACTTTGGACACGAGCGGCGCCCCCAAAATGCCTCCAAACTGTGTGCTGGGAGCTTCTGGCCCAGGCGCTGCCGGCAGGGTATGCTCTTTTCTCTCTCAACTCCTTCTGTTTGAACGCAGCGAGGCTATAGCCGGTCTTTAGACTCTACAGGAAGTCCGGGATAGCCGATGGGCGGGACTCCCGGATCCGCCCTGTGCCGGCCGACATTTAAGCAGAGAGCCATGTGGGGACGCTCCTTTGCGGCCCCGCGCGGGATCGATCCCGGAGGCAACTGAACCACTTTGGACACGAGCGGCGCCCCCAAAATGCCTCCAAACTGTGTGCTGGGAGCTTCTGGCCCAGGCGCTGCCGGCAGGGTATGCTCTTTTCTCTCTCAACTCCTTCTGTTTGAACGCAGCGAGGCTATAGCCGGTCTTTAGACTCTACAGGAAGTCCGGGATAGCCGATGGGCGGGACTCCCGGATCCGCCCTGTGCCGGCCGACATTTAAGCAGAGAGCCATGTGGGGACGCTCCAAACTGTGTGCTGGGAACTTCTGGCCCAGGCGTTGCCAGCGAGTGATGCAATTACCAAAAGAATCTTCCTTGGACTTCATATAGAAATCCAAAACCGCGCGGCTGCAATAGCAGCCGCGCGACCTAATATCTTTTGATTGTTTGATTGTCAGCAACGTGTAAATGTTCCTTTTTGGCAGGGCTTAACGTGGGGGGAAACTCCAAACAATAGTACTAAGTTTTTTGTTAAAGGGTAAAAGATTGTAGCGATAGAATTTTAGGCAGAATTTTCCCTGGACTTTAACGGGTCGGACTTTGGTGGGAAATCCTAACAAGAATAATAAGTCTTTTGCTGAAATATTGAAGGCCACCAAAGTGGTAGCCATCTCTATAGACTGAACTAAGCCATATCCCCACGCCGGCTGAGAAGAAATATCCTTCTTTCTCGGGAAAAAACGTGGCGTGGCGTTAACCATAGTATGATGTCCATTAAGCTGACACGGACCTGGTGGCGTGGGAATGGGATGCAAGGGAATAAATTATTATGTACTTGGAACAGCGGGACGCTGGTGGAACCTTGAGCCGGGGCCGATACCAGCGTATTACTTTTGGTTCCAGAAACTGCTTGCAGACATTGTACCAGACTATCAACTAAGCTAGAGCCCCACACCGGCTGATGACGAGAAATAACCATCTCTTTTGGTTTGTTTCCCTTTGTCAGGCAGCGTGGTGATTACTAAACAGGCGTGATCTCGGTGGCGCGGGACGAGGGGGGAAAAAAATAGAATAGTTATGTAACCAACAGCGGGACTTAATATCTCTACATTCTCAGCAATGGAGAGCCATCAAATGCTTCCTTGACAGTGGGACTGTCTTCTCTTTTTTGGGGGGAAACCCTAGCAACAATAGTGAATTATGTGTTGAAACATGGACTGTAACCAAGATAAAGCGTAAACGAAGTGAAACTTATCACTTACAAGGGCGGGGACTGGGGGGGTGGGAGGGGGCGGGAGGTATAATGGGGTGGTTGGTGATGGAATATGGGCACGGGTGAAAGGAAGGGTGTTTGAGTACTGTATAACTGACATAATCATGAGAACTTTGTAACCCTCCACATGGTGATTCAATAAAATTTAAATTAAAAAAAAAAAAAAAAAAAAAAAAAAAAAAAAAAAAGAATATTACTGCTAAACTATTGATTTCATCATAAGAAGTTGACAAAAAACTAGATTTTTTAACAATAATTTTTACAGGTATACTTATATTTATATATACTCAAACATACATATTTATAGAAAAACTTTAGAGAAAGACGTGGAAAGACATATACATGCCAAACTAAATAAATTCACTATGAAGAGTTACCTGAAAAGAGTAAAAATAGGGCACAGGGAGTATTTTTGTCTGTTTTCAGTTTTTTAGTAAGCCACCATGATTCAAATTATTATTCAGAATTGAATTTCAGACATACAATATTCTAACACCAATACCATCACCAGTATCAGCTTGCCCCCAAATGTTCACAGTTTCCATCAGACCTCCCAACCTACATCTTTGACAGCACATTTCTTGTTTGTGTTTGTGTGTGTGTGTGTAAAAATATTTTATTTCTGCACATATAGTCCATTTAGAAAGATAGTGAGCAAGCTCATGTATTATCAAAAAATAGCAGATGGTGTGAGAAATACTTTGAGGAGAGGTAGTGAACAATACATTTTAGTTTGGTTATTGTACTTTGGTTCTCCTGCCCACAATGTCTTTGACAAAAATGGTATTTTATATACACTAAGTCAAGAATTGACCTTAAGTTTTGGTTCGATTTGTAAAAATGTGTCTCTTTTGATAAAGATAATTTCTAGAAATGGAATAAGTATTCTATGGAGGAAAAACAATAAATATCAGCATTATGAAAGTTTATTGCAGGTAAGTGGGGAAAATAGGTAAGAAATGGTTGGGTTACCACTTAAGAAAAAAATATAAAAGAGCAAGAAAGTTGACTAAAATTATGGGAATCTGTTGTAGTTTTAGTTCACAAACAGTTAATTTATGTCTCTATTTCTGGTACTAAATGGGCTTCTCACATAGCAAATATTGACTAACTATGGAGAATGGATTAAAATAATGGGGCTGATTCTCAGAATATTTCAAACCTCCATTCATTTCTTTAACAAATATTAAGCATCTAATATATCTGTATGTGCTATCTCAAATAAAAAGGATGCATACACATTATTCATTTTAGTATAGTTAAGGAGACATTAAGGAGACATTAAACAAATTAATTCACTAACAGTATTTAATAATAGTCCAAGAAAAGCACTCTATGGGTAAAACTTTTCTGTTAAATAAAAACAACCTTTTTTTTGTTGTTACCGGAAAACAGACTATTTCGGGAGATAGTTCTAAGGGTAGGGAAAAAGCTTGCATGCTGGATTCCCAAATTCAGTTGGCCTACACTAGTCTCACGGGGAATGATCCCTTCACAGTGAGCATGATGTAGTTCCCAAGCCCTACTCATGATGGCCCTCCAAATAAAAGTAAAATAAAGCAGAAAACTTTGCCCAGAAATCGATAGAATGCTCAAGGGACTCTTAAGTTGATATGTGGAAGATGAGTGTTGTTTAGAAACTAGATGTGGTCAGAAAGGGAGACATTAACCAGAAGATGGATCAAATTTTCTCAGAAATTTCTTCAGTATCTGGTCCATAAGTTTTATCTAAAACTATAACAATTGTATATTTTTAGACAATTTATCCAACTTCAGAGTACAGCTTATTCATATGTGGTTAACTTCCGTTAAGAAAAAAAACGTGGTGGAGGGATGGGTGTTTGATCATTGTGAGAGCGTAACCCAAACATAAAAGCTTACAACTATCTCACAGTGATTCAATAAAATTTAAAAAATTTTTTTAAAAAGAAACAAAAAGTGGATTGGGAGAATTAACATTGTCAAAATGGCAATACTCCCCAAAGCAATACACAGATTTAATGTGATCCTTATAAGGATACTCATTAAATCCTTCAAAGAAATTGATTAAAACTCCTGAAATTCATATGGAACAAAAACCCCTATGAATAGCTAAAGCAATTCTTGGGATAAAGAGGATGGCACCTTCCCCGACCTCAAACTCTACTACAAAGTGGTAATAATTAAAACAACATAGTATTGGAACAAAGACAGAGCTGCAGACCAATGGAACAGGGTGGAATATCCTTAAAACACACCCTCAAATATATGATCACCTATCTTTAATAAGGGAGCAAGAGATGTGAAGTGGAGCAAGGAAAGCCTGTTTAACAAATGGTGCTGGCAAAACTGGACAGCTACATGCAAAAAAAAAATGGGCTCAGACCTCTACCTCACACCATGCACAAAAGTCAGATCAAAATGGATTGAAAACCTCAACATCAAACCAGAATCCGTAAGATACATTGAAGAAAAGGTCGGCAAAACCCTCCACTACATTGAAGCTAAAGATATCTTCAAAGATGAAACACCACTGACCAAGCATGTAGAAACAGACTGGCAGACATTCAAAAGAACAAAAGCAACCAGTATCGAATAGCCAAAAGGCACATGAAAAAGTGCTCTACATCACTAATCATCAGGGAGATGCAGATCAAAACAACCATGAGATACCACCTCACATCACAGAGACTGGCACACATCCAAAAGAATAAACGCAACTGCTGTTGGAGAGAATGTGGGGAGAAAGGGACCCTTCTACACTGCTGGTGGGAATGCCGACTGGTTCAGCCCTTCTGGAAAGCAATAGGATGCTTCTCAGAAAATTAGAAATTGAGCTCCCATTTGACCCAGCAATACCACTATGTCGGAGAAGCAAAAAAGTATAGTCAAAACGACATCTGCACTTATATGTTCATCGCAGCACTGTTTACAATAGTCAGAATCTGGAAAAAACCCGAGTGCCTGAGAACAGACGACTAGCTAAAGAAACTCTGGTACATCTATACAATGGAATACTATGCAGCTGTTAGAAAAGATGAAGTCATGAACTTTGCATATAAGTGGATCAACATGGAAAGTATCATGCTAACTGAAATGAGTCAGAAAGAGAGAGACAGACATAGAAAGATTGCACTCATCTGTGGAATATAAAATAACAGAATAGGAGACTAATATCCAAGAATAGTAGAAATAAGTACCAGTAGGTTGGCTCCATGGCTTGGAAGCTGGTCTCACATGCTGGGGAAAAAGGCAGCTCAGATAGAGAAGGGAACACCAAGTAAAATGTGGTTGTAGATCTCGCCTGGGAAGGGAGATATTTGCTGAAAGTAGACTAGAGACTGAACACAATGGTCACTCAATACCCCTATTGCAAACCACAAAACCCAACTGGAGAGAGAGAGATCAAAAGGGAGTACCCTGCCACAGAGTCAGGGTGGGGTGGGGGGGAGATGGTATTGGGGGGGAGGAGGATACTGGGTTTATTGGTGGTGGAGAATGGGCACTGGTGGAGGGATGCGTTTGTGAACATTGTATGATGGAAAAACAATTTCTAACATGTGTGAATCTGCATCTGTACCCTCATGGTGATTCACTAATTAAAGAATAAAATAAATTAAAAAAAAGATAAGTTAAAAAAAAAGCAACTAGTAGCGGCGTGGATGTGGGGAGAAGGGGACTCTCTTTCACTTCTGGTGGGAATGCTGACAGTTCAGCCCTTTTGGAAAACAATATGGACGTTTCTCAAAAAATTAGAAATTGAGCTTCCATCAGACCCAGAAATATCACTTCTGGAAAAATATCCCGGAGGTGCAAAAAAGTACAGTAGAAATGATATCTGCACTCTTTTGTTTATTGCAGAACTACTTACAATAGGCATAATCTGAAAAAAAAACCAAACTGGGTGCCCAAGAACAGATGACCAGTTAAAGAAATTTTGGTACATCTACACAATGGAATACTATGCAGCTATTAGAAAAGATGCAGTCATATAATTTGCATATAAGTGTATCAACATGGAAAGTATCATGGTCAGTAAAATGAGTCAGAAAGAGAGGGACATAGAATCATTGCACTCATTTATGGAATATAAAGCAACATAGTGGGAGACTAACACCCAAGGATAGTATAGATAAGGACTAGGATTCTTCCATGGCTTGGAATTTGGCCTTACATGGAGGGTGGGGTGGGGGGAAGGCAGATGAGATAGATAAAGGACCACCAAGCAAAGGATGTTTGGAGGGCTCACTTGGGATGGGAGTTGCGTGAAAGTAGACTTTAGACTGAACACGATGGCTGCTTAATACCTGTATAGCAAACCATAACACCCAAAAGGAGAGCGGGAATAAAAGGGAATGTGCCTGCTAAAGAGGCAGCATCGGGGAGGGTCGAGGGATGGGGGTGGTGGGAGGAATACTGGGAACATTGGTGTTGGAGAATGGGCATTGGTGGAGGGATGGGTACTTGACCACCGTATGACTGAAATGTAATCATGAAAGTGTGTAAGTCTGTAATTGTATTGAATCACTGGGGTTATAATATGCATATATATACACATATATAAATCACTGCAGAATTATGAAAGTGTATTTACCCAGAAATTTTAATTCTATGTTTTTTGGGTGGTAGATAACATGGTTACAGTCTTTTCAAATTGTTTATTACAAAGTTCATGTGAATTTTAAATGCAAAGAACTTTGGTTGTAAATTTTTTTTCTAATTTATTTAAACTAATTTTAGTAAAAATCTCAGAAATTATATAGATCTGTGCATTGTAACATCTCTGAAACTGAGATTCTGTCCGTTTCAAATTTCCTTCCTCTTACAGTTCTTTGATTCTTAGATAACATGTTAGATTTTTGTGATTATATAAAATGGTCTTGCTATAGATTCAAGAATCTTTTAATAATTTCTGAAATCAATTACCCAGTTCTTTATAATTAACCTTAAATTATCTTTTCTCCAAATTAACTCTAAAATCTGGGAGACATTGTCTCCTGAATCATTAATAGCAGGATATATGAACTTTGTAAATACACTTATTATTGAAAAACTTATCTAATATCTACTGCATCTTTTTCAATAATAAGTATTATAATAAGTATATATAAAGTTCATATACCCTGCTATCAATGATCTAAGGGACAATGTCTCCCAGAGTTTACAGTTAATTTGGAGAAAAGATAATTCATGGACTGATAACACAGCAAATAGGGCATTTGCCTTGCATGTGGCTGACCCGGGTTCGATTTCTCCATCCCTCTTGGAGAGCCCGGCAAGCTACCGAGAGTATCCCGCCCACAGGGCAGAGCATGGGAAGCTACCCGTGGCTTATTCAACACACCAAAAAAACAGTAACAACAAGTCTCACAATGGAGATGTTACTGGTGCCCGCTCGAGAAAATAGATGAACAATGATACAACAATGTTACAGTGCTAGTAAAAATCTATGTAGACCTCTTTTTTAAAAAAAGTATATATATATTTTTATTGAGTCATTGAGAGAAAGTTACAAAGCTATTCATGATTGGATTTCAGTCATACAATGTTCCAATACCCATCCCTCCACCAGTGTCATTTCCCACCACCAATGACCCCAGTGTCCCTCCTATCACTCACTTACCAGCCTGCCTAAAGGAAGGCACTTTTCTTCTCCCTCTTCCTCCTTCCCTTCCTCCCTCTGTCTCTGTCTCTCTCTGTGTCTCTCTCTCTCTTTCTCTCTCTCTCACTCTTTCATCTCTGTCTCTCTCGCTTCTTTTGGGCATTATGCTTTTCAATACAGATACTATCATGTTTGTTCCTTTGCAGCACGCAATTCTTATCAAGATTGATCATTTCCAACTATCCTTGTCATAGCAGTTCCTTCTCCATCCCAACTGCCTTTTCCTCTTCACCAATGAAAATATCTTACTTAATTTAGATTTCACAGTTTGTCATGATGCAAGTTTTTAGACTTTTACTAAGAATTTTATTTAAAATTCTCATAGAATTCCTCACAAATTGGTATGGTGGTCCCAAACTGGCTGGCTCTCTTTGGCCAGTATGTATAACCCTATTCCAAATTACTCCAATCCTCCCTTTAAAGGATAAATTGAATAAATTTGAAAATTAGGGCATCCTTATAGGATCAGGTAACAGATTAGATACATATTAATACATTTGAAATTCAAATTTCAGTAGAAAACTTTCACTGTCATTGTCACTGTGTCACTGTCATCCTGTTGTTCATCGATTTACTAGAGCGGGCACCAGTAATGACTCCATTCGACTAGCCCTGAGATTTTAGCAGCCTCTCCTTACTTGTTTTTCCCAACAATTGGAGGCTCTTTTCAGAGTCAGAGGAATGAGACCTGTTATTGTTACTACATTTGGCATACAAATATGCCACAGGGAGCTTGCCAGGCTCTTCTGTGCAGAGGGGATACTCTCGGTAGCTTGCTGGGCTCTCTGAGTGGCACATACATATATATATATATATATACATATATATATATATGTTGCATATGGCTATGCAACACATATAGAGGCATAAAACAAAAAAAATATATGAAATAACCCCCAACTCAAAATTGAACATGAAGACCAAAAAACAATGCACTTAGTCAGATGTTGCTGCTTTTGTTATTGCCCACCTCAACACCACAAAACCTGAATGCTGAGGTTTTTAAAAAAAAAAACTTTATGTTGATAAATAATTTTATAAGATATCTATCCAAATTCAAATTGGATAGAACAACCAGACAAATAACAGGGATATCTTAAAAACTTCAAGCAGAATATAACTCCATGCATCTATATTACAAGAACACAGGAAGAATTGATAAGAGTAAATTTATAATGTAATCTGGTTTTAAAAACCATGATAGGAGATGTTTAAGTTATTAATTAAAATTACAGATTTAAAAAAGAATATAGCAAAAAAAAGTGGACTATTTGAGTAAGTGAACTTTGCAAAGTGGGGAATGATTTTAAATCCAGATTCTTTCCCTCTTCATTTTCATATCAACAAAAGTAAGGAGAACGGCATGATATTCATGGAAGATGGAAGTAGGAAATATGTTATTACAGATAAAGTGTTCTCTGTGATGAATACAAAAAGAGGCATCATTTTGACAAGAGAATCTACTCGGAATAAAATGGAAATTTCTGCAAAGGCAACATATGTGAAGACAGCACATGAAGTGAAAACAAGCTAGATCCTTCACCTTTCATTTTCTCAGAAAAGCAAAAATTATGAAAGAAAATCTTGAACTTAAATTGGGAATTATATATTAAATTTGTTTCTGCCCAATATTAACTTATCATTAACCCATTTTAATTCTAATTATATTGGAAAAAGTATTGAAAGAGCATCTCAAGGAAATATTAAGCTACAGAAACAATAATGACTTATTTATTCAGCTAACAATTAAAAAACGAACCATGAAACCTGTAGTACAAACCTCAAGATTCCTTGCATTTGCTTTCTGTTCACAAATAGTGAGAGGCAGAAAATTTTAAAATATTATCACAATTCCAGGTATTGTGACTCCTGGAAAGAAGATGGGAGCAGCACTGAGGGAGTGTTAAAGTGACCAAAAAAAAATCATAGAAAAATACTTTCTCTGTTCTTAGTTCTAAGTACAAATGACAAAAAAAAAGCATCAAATATGAGTTAGGGTAAAAAAGATGACAGCAAAATAAGAAAGATAACATTCTAATAAAACAAAAAGGTTACCATTTGTATTATAACAAAGATATATTAAAATGCACGCAATTTAAAAATGTTAGAAAGTCTAAACATATAAAATCAAACTGTAAAATAACCCAGGCATTAACTACATGATTTTTGTATATCAGCTAGCAATGTTTCTTATAGCTGTGAGTTCATTTGAGATTGGTATTTATTCAGTCCTTCTGATGACAATGAGCTAAATGACATTAGGCATAGATTTTAACCTTTACAATTCTTAGTCTTTGTCTGTAAAAAGGGGATAACTAAAGGGGATAATTATGCTTTTACTTTTCATAGGTTTTACATTGATTAAATGAAATAAAGTATGGGAGTATTTAGCATGGTGCTAGGGGACAAGCAAAAAAATACCAATTTAGTTTTATAGATATTATTTTCTTTGATACTTTTTGTTTAACTCATCAACAATTAAATGTGAAAGAAACAAAAATATATTCTAAGTGTCAGGAGAAAAGTCAAAGTGTAATTGCCTCCTGTTTTAGACAATGCACAGTGTAGATAGCCTTATGTTAAAGAATTTCAGACCAAAAGATCAGAGATATTTTAAACTTAATAGTAAAGATAAAGCAAAGAAGAATTAAAGTATTAATATATAAACCAACTGTATAGTAATGTTGAAAGGAATTTGTTTACCAGAAAAAGTACTAAAAACTCATTAAACTTTATTTTTTTGGGGGAAGGGGCAATCAAGGGTAGGGGCATGTAGGTGGAGTGTTTGGGCTATACCAGATAGTACTTAAGGACTACTCCTGATACTGTGCTCAGGGGTCATTCCTTATAGTGCCAGGGATAAAACTGGGGTTGGCTACTTGAAAAGCAAGCACCTTAAACTCTGTACCATTAATTCTTTCAGCCCAGGCTTTTAATATACAAATCTGTATTTCACAGCAACAACAGTAGTGCATGGAAACAAAAAGCATCATCTTTGTGCAAACTAAATACTTAATGAAAGTGAACAACTCTGATTTAAAATTTGATGTAAACTTCTAAATTTCTAAAATTTCTAAACAGAGAAAAATGCCCTGAGTAGTCTTGAAGCTATATTAAGAGCCACGTTGAAAAGTTTAAAAGCTTTAACCACAGTGTTTTTTTTTTTCTTTTTGTGTCACACCTGGCTATGCACAGGGGTTACTCCTGGCTCTGAACTCAGGAGTTACTCCTGGTGGTGTTCAGGGGACCATATGGAATGCTGGGAATCGAACCTGGGTTAGCCACATGCAAGGTAAATGCCCTACCTACTGTGCCCCTTTACCACAATGTTTTATGAAAGAAAATTTCTTCTTGAATAATATTTTCTTCTCTTAGTAGCATAGAAAACAAATTGATGGAGAGTTTATTAAACTCCTGTTGTGTACTCAGAATTGTGAGAGAAAAATACAGGGCTAGAAGATATTTCTACACATGCTCACAAATATTAACAGGCAAAGTATGATTGATCAAAATCAGGAGTGTACAATAGGGCATGACACAGGAAATTATTTGGAGGAAATTATGCATCCAATCTACTGTTGAAGCATGGATTGAGTAAAATCCTCAAATCTTCTTATTCTGCCTCCACAAAATAACACACATCTGACCACCTCACATTTCCTACTGTCACTTTTATCATTGAAAACACTGCCATCTGTCTCAGATAAATGCTCTACCCTGCACTCTGCTCTTTTCAGTCTATCTTCGTCCCAAAAACTAAATGAAATTTTTGGACGAAAACTTGTAAAATAATATTTCTCTGTTTATAATATCCCAGTGCTCAATCACAATTAGATTTAAATCTAATCACTTCTTATGGCTTTCGAGATCCTCTAGGGTTTTTTTCCTTGCCTATTTTACCCTTGGCAATCCACCAAATTTCACTCTCTCACGATTTCTGTGGTTCCAAAACAAGACAAGGTCATTCTTACCACAGATCTTCTATACGTTAGAACCTCCCTAGGAGCCCTCTTTTCCAGAAATATTAAGATTGTTACTCTTCTGGTTTAAAATTAAAAGATAATATCTTAGTCACCCATTCTGTAATCTTGCTATAAATTTGTATCCTCAACTCAGTTCCCTATGAATTATTTCATTTGTGCATCTCAGAAAAATTACATAGAATATAAATGAATTTATTTACTTTGTTATCTCAATAGAATGTAAACGTGGTTGGACTCCAAGTAAACATTCACATATTGCTGAATTCAAAATTACTTCTTAGAACCAGTGACTGATAGCTAGTGACTAAAATAATTTATTGCTTGCATGTTCAATGAGTGAAGAGAATTATCACCAATATCTGCATCCAAATATATTTCCTATAACTGAAAATCATGAATTCTGCAATTCTTTCTCTTTGATGTATTAAAAATTCTTCATTACATGTGCAACTACTATTAAGTTTCTAAATCTTTTACCATGTCTTGCCATAACCTTTTCTTGACACCTTCCCAGAGAAGTAAGTCAACATACTACCATGGTAATCAAATGAAGTATTAGTATAGTTTTGATTTTATTTTTCAACAGAACCTTGTCTTAACTTCTGAATTCACACAATCCTTTGATTTGAAAGGGAAAGAACTCTAGGCACTTGAACAAAAAGATACTTTGGCCAACATTTTCCTGCAGAACAATTAACACCTAATTCTAAGTATCTCTAGGAAATAATCCAGGAAGTAATTTCCTAATAATGGCACTAAATTTGACAAAAAATGCAAGCACATAAAATATGGTCCCACCTCCTAAAAATATGGTCTTGTACCAAATGATTAACTTACACACACAAATAAAACATCCCTTAATTTTTAATTAAAAATGACTTGAATAAACTGTAGAAATCCAGATTAAAGAAAAGGAATAAATTAAAGTTTTGAGTAAATTAAAAAAGATCATGGAGGAGGTAGAGGGACTTGAAATGGGCCTGAATTACAGGTGAATTAAAAAAGCTGCTGCACTTATGTAGGAAATTTCCCCTCACCTAATTGTGAAAGAAAATCTCCTCTATGCCCAGTTTCTTCTGGCTGACTGCCACACCTGTCAACAGCAACAGCCCTTTTTTGAAAAATGGCCAACAAGGAAACTGTGGATAATTTCAATTTGTACACATTTAAAACTTTCACAAACTGAAATGTGAATAGGTAGAGCACCTTAGGAGTATATTTTTATGAATATAAATCTACATGTTCTTAAAAAATTCTCCTGGTATCTTAAAAAAACAAAATAGTAGGTATAAATTAACTGAAGACAATGATTAGTGGAAAAAGCCTTAATCATATGCAACAAAACTGTGCTTCAAAGAAATTCATCACAGTGATAATGTGTTCTGCATAGCTTTGACATAGCATATCATGGAGACAGTGGGAATTGTGTTAGAGCATTCTACCTCTTAAACTTCCCTTTAAATTTACAGAGTAAAGGTTGGAAGCATTTTGAGGATAGTGACTGTGAAATTAGATAATAATCCCATGTTACATAATGATGCTACATACTATGTTTAGATAAACAAAAACTAGAGAAAAAAATATATCCAGATGAATAAATCAAATGGATAGATACCATTTCAGGGAGTCTCAGGATACGGCACCAAATATTCATTCCTGACTGCCAAAAAAAACCAAATAAAATTAAACATCCAAGTCTGCAATGTCATCGTTGTTAGTAACATGACTCGTCTTCCAAAAAGAGCATCTGTTGCCTGGAGCTCATTCATGGCTATTGTCACTTTTGTCTTCCTTTTTGACTCACTACACTCTCCAATTACCACTTAGAAAAATGCCATATAAAATAGTCACCAGTGACCTTCACAACTTTCGTTGTGCCAGTACGAGATACTGGAAATGAGTGCACTAGCTAGTCCCACTCAGTATTCCTCTAATGCCCCCAAGTCTAATATTTCAGTTTTCATTCCTTATGTATGTGATTTTCATCCATATCACAAATAGACCTGCCTGAGATCGAAAATGAAGGGGGAAATGAAATGGAAATTGGATAGAACAATCAGACAAATAACAGGGATATCTTAAAAACTTCAACCAATTCATGGAAATCACCCCTCCATGATAAATGAAAATCAGCATTTTCTGTCAATTTCAAGATTTTTGGTCTTTCTACTTTTCTTACCCAGAGCCTGGCAAGCTACCCGTGACATATTTGATATTCCAAAACAGTAACAACGACATGCTCTTCGTGTTCCTGGAGCAAGCTGACATCATTGGGCTACACTAGCAGGCGACATAAATGAAGATGTTACTGGTGCCCGCTTGAGCAAATTGATGAACAACAGGATGATAGTGAGATAGTGATACAGTGGTCTTTTCTAGAGAAGGGCTTTGAATTGGAAATTAGTGATCTGGGGCTGAGGTGTCATTCAATGGAGAAACACCTGCTTTTTATGTGAGAGGACCTAGGTTCAACTTCTGGCGCCACTTGATCCTCTAAACAACACTCGGAATGACCCTGAGCAACAAATTGGGAGTAGATTCTGAGTACCCTAGAGTCTGGTCCCAACACAAAACCACAGATTCGTATGATATAGTAATCCCTACTTATTAGACATAAAATCTATAGCCTTTTGACATCTTAAAACGCATACTACTACATTTCAATGAAAAAAAAAGCTGGAAAAAAATAGAGAAATTGAATACCCATGAAAATCTCAGTATCTTTCCTAGGCTTCTGATATTAATTCTGACAGTTCTTGTTTTTTTTGTGATAATAAGGTCAATTTGAATTAAGAATATTATTAAATATATACATTCAGTATGACAAGTACTCAACTTTAAGCTGCATTTCAAGAGCAAATGCTTTTAAAACTATGGAGAATTTTTTACAACTATGGAAAGAAAATCTTTTTGAAGTCTTGGTAGTTTTAAACCATTCTAGTACAGTAATTAGTAAATTACATGGAAATCCTAGTTTAACTGCCTATGTTTTCAGTCCTTAACTTTCATCTTTATAGATGCTATGTTGATTTACTTTTATGTGCATTCTATCACTACAATAAATGCAATATATATTTACACACATATGTACATACATATATAAGTTAAAAGCAGTTTATGAACAAAGTTTGATACTTCTTATGTTCCTATGAGTAGACAACCTGTGTTTTAAATTTATTGTCCCACTTAATACAACTTTAAAATATAATTGTCCAATGTAATAGACACTATTAATTGTCCTATTTTTCCTACAAAGAAATTGAAGATTAGCTAGTGTCTTGCTCTATTCAGAGCTAATATAAGGAAAATGGGGACTACAGTCTAGATTTGTGTTACTTTTTCTTGTTCTTAACTTCATTTTGCTTTTTTTCTATTGATAAACATTTTCTCACCTGATTTTATTATGTGACTAAGATATTATCAGGCTAAGTAATTTTATCACATGGGTTCAAATACACTTTGAATTAATTTGTTCATAATTTCTTTAATATAGTTGATCTCACTAAGATGTTGGTTTTGATCCTGGATGGTGTTTACTCTAATTTTACTTCATTTTTGTGTTTTGGGGTCATGTCTAGATGTGCTCAGGGTTTAGAACCCATGCTGGATAAAGGCAAGGCAAATGCCCTATCTTCTATACTGTCTCTCGAGTCCCTAGTGTTGATCCTTGAAACAAATAGCTCTATTGATATCTCCTATCATATATTAGCACAGGTATATAGGAGACTTCCTCTTTTCTAGAAAATAAAGGGTTTCCAGATGAGTCTATACCAACTCTATAAATATATCAATTAGGAGAACTGTAAAGGTATGGCCTAGGGAAGCCTTGATTTATTTATTTTTTGCTTATTGGGTCACATCTGGTGATGCACAGGGGTCACTCCTGGCTCTGCACTCAGGAATTACTCCTGGTAGTTCTTAGGGAACCATAAGGGATGCAGGATTCTGGGAATTGAACCCGGGTCAGACACGTGCAAGGCAAACGCCCTACTCGCTACGCTATTGCTCCAGTCCCAGGAAGGCTTATTTTCATGGAGGAATTATAAAGCTAAATTTTATGTTTAACTTCAAATTAAATGGTGTGAACTTTGTTTTGGAAGTCTGAGGATAAGTGAGCACATTATTCACCAAAGCAGTATCATTGTTGAGTTAAAAAACTACAACAAAAACAGTTAGCTACAAGCATCCTTCATTATAACCATTTAGTCTAGAGTAAGTTCCTAAATAAATGATCCATTTTCTTTAGCTAAACGTTAAAAATAATATTTTCCTGATAATGTTGTTGTGAAATGAAACACTTAAAGGAGATAGGATATATTAGATACCTGAACAGTTTTTATTTCTATTGAAACTGCATTCTTACTCTGAACATCTTAAGAATTGCTACTACTGTATTGAAGTGCTTAAAAACAATAGCAATATGAGATATCCTGCTTGTTTGGTTTTTTTTTCCTAGGGTCACCCCTGATGCTTCTCCAGGCCTGTTCCCAGCATAGTACAGGGGGTCTCTCCGGACCATAAGGTTATTGAAACTAGGCCTCCAGAATAAAAAAGCAAACACATTAGCTCTCTGAACTGTCTGGCTCCCAGGTAATCTTTCGAATCTGAGGCTCCAAATCATCTAAGCAATCTAGTTTGAACATAATATATATATTGAAATTTTATGAAAATATAATTACTAAATAACATTACAATGGCAAAATTTATATGGAACTGAGATTTCTCAGTATAACAGAGTGCTTTATATTCAAATCATTGAATTATTAGACCTAGGAAACATTAGTAATAATTAGCTAAATGAGCTACATGCTATAATTGAAATTATAATTGCAATCACTATTATACTTATGACTAGTTAATTTTCAACCAAATTTTTATTTTTGTATGTTAAATAAATTAAAAATACAGTGGTAATCTTTACCATTAATAATTAAATCGAACAAAATGAATTCAATATAAGCATGTTTAATTATTGTTTTGCACATATACATGAATTGTTATTGTTATTCCTTATAGTAAAAGATTTAAAAAACAAGGCTATAAGCTAATATGAAAGCAAAAAAAGTCAAATTTCTGTAGTGTCATAGTACCCCAAAGATGAAGGTTAACTATTTTATTATGGCTTCTGCTCACGGCAGCTTTTCCACATAATTGATGCTTTTCAAGATGCTAGCAACTGTTACTTTAAAATTGGAACAAAAGAAATTAATCCTTTTAGGGGGAGTGATGATTCAAAACTGCCAGATGTAAGAAATAGCTCCAACCTGACATCAAAGCCTACATTCTTCTTTGTTGGTGAAGAGTTTCTATAGAATAATGAAAAATAAAAGAGACTAACCAATATAATTATGAATTGAGAAGATAGGCTACATTTCTAAAAGATAAAATCTGAGTAATCACAAATAATTATGGAAACATTTTTCTTCAAAAGGGAAAATAAAATGCATGTATATTTATTTACTTAGCTACTATGACTTATAATAATGTTTTCAAGATATGCTGTTACTGACTCTAATTTACTCTCTTATTGTGCTTCTTTATATTCTGTAAAGGAAAGAGAGATCACTTGGTAATTACTCTTCTCCTTTTTACTCACTTCTTATAGCATAAAAACCTCTAGTTCATTCCACACTACAGAAAATTGCACAATTATATCACTTTTTAAAAATATACTCATCTGGGGCCACATAGATCTTTCTATGTCTTAGCTATTATATACAGTGCTGTATCACACTGTATCACTGTCATCATTGTCATCCCATTACTCATAAAGATTTGCTCGAGTGGGCACCAGTAACATCTCCATGTGAGACTTGTTACTGTTTTTGGCATATCAAATACGCCACGGGGTGCTTGCCAGGCTCTGCCGTGTGGGCGGGACACTCTTGGTAGCTTGCTGGGCTCTCCGAGAGGGGCGGAGGAACCGAATCCGGGTCTGCCATGTTGAAGGCAAACACCCTACCTGCTGACAGAGCTGAAAAATTCAAAATAAATGTTTTGATTTCTTGGGGTGGATATAAAAGAGCTGAATAACTAAGTCATATGCAAGCCATTATTTTTGTGTCCTTTTGTTTTTGGGGTCACACCTGCCAATTGTCATGGCTTATTCCTAGCACTGCTCTCAGTGATAACTTCTAATGGGGTGCGGGGACCTTACTGAGTGACAGGGATCCAACTTGTTTTGGCTGTGTGCAATGCAGGCAAGCTACCCTCTGTACTATCACTTTAGCCCCATAGTCTAAGTTTTTTGTGCAGTTTATAGTTGTTGAGCTTTTGTGAGTGGTTTACATATCAGGCACTAGCCTTTTTCAGATCGATTATATATAGATATATTTAATATCAACCTACTTATAGAATGATCACTCTATTCCAAGACATGGAAAAACGTTCACTGTAACATATAAATTAAAGTAGGAGAAACAACCCCTCAATGATTCACTTAGATATATAATATTAGTCCATAATCCTCCTGACTCCAAAACTATCTCAAAATCCTTCATTATTTTGCAGTGATGTTTAAGCATGTGTTTTTTTCCATATCTGCAAGAAATTATGAAAAGTCATACTGAGCCTACAACCTTGCTTCCTGAGGCTTTAGGTAAATTTTTCAAAGACAAAACTAACATTGACTATGACTAATGACATTTAGCAAGAAGAGGTTATTACCTAATTGCTCTAGAAAAAACGAAAACTGGAAAATAATTAAATGCTCTTGTACTACTTGGATCATGGTCTTCTGATCAATAATTATCAAAAGACACTGGACAGAATATGTTATGTGATAGAAACAACAAACATCTAAAGATATATCTCATAGCATCCAGGGCACTATAGGTTTTCAGGGAAGAATAGGAATGGAGTATTTGGTCTAAAAACTCTTGGCCCAATTCCAAGTTGAGAGATTGTACTCTGCTTTTCTAAATCCCCCCTGTAGTTTCTTTTGGAGCTGTACTCTCATTCAATTCCTTTCTTAAATGATTTTGCAGTATTGTTGTGTTCTGTTAAACAACTGCTGTGTTCCACTCCAGTGGTGGGTAAAGTGATTTCTGTGCTCTGTACATAGTTTGTACCACACTCCTTAGGGGGTAAAAGGTGCTGCATAAATGTAAGATCCTGCTACTCATTTTTTCCCAAAAGCCACATACTGATCATAATATAACAGATCTATCTGTCCAATACGAAGATTCACAAAGTCAATTTCCAAAGAAGGTATAAATTCATACTCATATATTTGTCTTTCATGTTTCTTATTTCACCTCACTTTACCATTTTTCTAGTTTAATGACAGTAAAAGGATCTCGAAGGAGTAACACAGTAAATTTGAGATTCAAGGAATGTATAGTCATTAAGCAAATGTAATGTGTTTTAGTAATGCTAGACTAAATTCACAGTTTGAACAGACATGGGATATAAATGAAATAAGCTTTGGGCAAGAATTCAGGGAACCTTTGAACATACAGTATGGCTAAACTCTCTGTATTGTTTGTTAGCTACCACCTGGATACCAAACTTGAGGTTCAAAAGATAAACTTCACTACAAAAAAATTAAAAAATATGAAATAGTGACAAAATCTTAAGCAAAGCTTTTCTGAAAAACATGTCAATGATCGAAAAAATGAAACCATCAGAGCAGAGCCAGAGAGATAATATATACAGGAGGTGAGCCTTGCTTTTTCTGTGCCAAGCCCAGTTTAATTCTCAGCACCGTGGTTAGTCCTGTAAGTATCTCCAGGAGAGATCCCTGAGCACAAGGCCAAGAGTAACCTTGAATATTGCCAGGTGTAGTCCATTTTTTTCCTCCCCATTTTTCTAACCAGCCCGCTAATAAATAAAAAGTCAAACAAAGGATATTTCATCAAGGACATTATAATGAGCATATCATTTCTCCTGACCAAAATCAAAAATTAGCTGAAAGTACATGAGTAGTTCATATTATAAAAATAAGTAGAAGCCATGATAACTTTTGATTTCTAATCTTTCTGACCTGGGAGAGTGAATGCTGTCCTGAGGTGGTTTATCTTCTCTTTAATGTTGAGTACCTGTGCAGGTCTAAGCAGCATGAGTAAGACACACAGAAAAAAAGAGTTTAAAAATCTTTTTAAAGATCTGCATTTTAAAAGAAATATTCAAAGTAAGTTATTCCTATCTTTTAAAAGAATCTTGAAGCATTTCTGTGCCGTCTTGAAACAAAGTGTTAAAATAAAATTATAAAACCTGTACATTACCAAACCTCTGTTTAATGCCACCCCTTAAATGCATCCATGAGTTCTGTTTACGTTCTTTTGAATTTGAAACAGAAGCTTGAAAGGAAGTTTACAGAAAGAAGCAAATAGAGGTGAGCATGAACACTCAAAGGATGACCCTCACGTCAGGAGAAACACAAGGCCACTTTGCACCTTTTTGTAAGAGTTTTTAAAAATCCGCATCGCTCTGACAAAAATATCCAAAAAGGAGACTTTACAATGTTCTGTTCTCTTAGACATCATTGACACTAAGAATAGACCATAAATTGGTAGTGTAGAGTGGCTTTCAGCCCCAGTTTTTCTAAAAGCACTTCAGAAGGCAATTAGTCAGATAATAGTGGTGTGCTCACTTGTAGCCTTTCTGCAGTCACAAAAGCCCAAGATCTTTACATCCCATAGAGCAGATTGTAGGGAGAGCACTGTAACATCTCTAGTCGGCACAACCCTAGTTACAGTCTCTTCAACATTATGCTTGAATTATGTGGTAGTTATAAAATAACATAGACTTAAAATCTGAACAAATGTAAATAAACACCTAAGCATCGACTTCTAAATCTACTGAATTATGGGCTCTAGTTGATGTCCTTTAAAGTAGCTGAGTGATGAAATGCTAGAACATTCTATCCTAACTAAAACTGAAGCAAACCTTCCAAAATACCACAGAGGCACAAAATTCTGTCACCTCAAATATGACTTTGACAGAAGGTCAATTTCATAGAGGAGGTCCTGGCTAAGGTTTCCTTTGGAAAGGACAGTCATATGCAATGAGTGTTTCCCCAAATATGCTTTTTTCTTTTTGATAGAGAAGGGAGAACATAAATCCACATGTCTTTGTTTACTGAATTGTTCTTGATAACCTCCATTACTGATCTTTCCCTTCTAGCAAAGTTCCTATTTTAGGCTTTCCTCTTAATTGTTATCAATACAGTATAGCTTACAATTAAGGGGGAGGCAAGTGTTTCTGGCAATTTCCCTTTGAATGTTACAATCAATGCTTTTTTTAGGTGAAAATTAGTGCTTAGTAACATTCTCCTAAACTCAATTTCTAGCTTATAGCTATGATAAAAGGATTATCCCCAAAGCAGCAGGACTTTAACATGGAATGAAAATATTGTACTTATTGAAAATTATTATGAATGCTAACCTTTATAGTTGATCAAATTCAGAGAGTATTTAAGACATAAAAGCTAAATGCTTACAAAGATCTTTCGGCTCCTTAAATTGTATGAAGGTTGGGGGTGGGGTGAGGGAAGAGGTGACACTATCCACTAATTATCTCTGATGACCTATTTGTAACAATGAAGGATGGAGAGATCTGTGTTATTAGTGAAACTGACATGAGGACAACAATTAATCCTGTTCAGAAACCTCAAGCAAGCTTTTTACTCTAAGAATATATAATGTTACCAAGAAAGAGAAATCTCTACCACTAAATGAAAGAACTTCATTGTCACTGTAAATTAAGTCTGATTCTAAATAACAATACAGTTCATTCAGGCAGCAGGGTTTTTTTTTTTGGATTGATTACATGGTTGAGGTTACTTCTTTTTATTTCCTTCTGGTAAACCTCTGCAGCATCAACAGAAATTGTGTAGTCAAAGGAGAGTGGGTAAAATACTCTTTTTTTTCCTGCATAATCTACTTTGGAGAACCAACAGATGTAGATATTTAATAGAAAGTAATCTCTTTATGTCCTTCAGTCCTACAATGCTTCATTCTAATACTGATTACACTGATGTTCTAAGATACGCTGGTAAAATGCGGCTGTATTACAATTTCTTTGCTGCTAGGAACGAATGCTCTTGAGATAGCTCTTGCTTACATAGCTGCTTCAGGTGATTACATCTTTACACAGATGCTAATTACCCTCAGGAGAAAGCTGCCCAAATCATCAGGTGAATGATGATCCAATCTCACAGTGGATACCAAAGAGTGACTAGTGTGACTGAAGAATTTTTATGGATATTGTTTCACACAATATTCTTTGCTGAGAACGTCACACTCTTCTTGAATTTAGAGGAGATGGCAAGACATTATAAATGTTAGCGACCTCTTGACCAAATGGATTACTAGAAGTGGATGAACACATTAGTGTTTAGCTTATTCCAAAGTTAGGGTCTGGTTTCCATGTGCCCAACAGCACACATTTATGCCTGAGAAATCTTGTTAAAACTTTAATCAGTGGTTCTCAGACTTCTCTGTGCATTAGACTCCCTCTGGGAGATATTAAATATCTTAAAAGTCCAGGCCTCAGTTCAGACCAATTTAATCAGAAGCTTGGAAGCAGAACCCAGCCTATGTTTAACACTCTGCAGGTGATTTCAATGTGGAGTCAAAGCGGACATTCACTCTGGGTAGACCCACGGCGGCTCTGCTGCATTACTCTAGCGTTTGCACATAGGCTGGTCCATCTTAAAAAATAAAACAAGACCTTTCTGAACAACAAAGTGCTACAGTATTGGATACTGGTGGCTGAAGCAATAGTTTAAAAAGTCACCGTCATCCCATTGTTCATCGATTTGCTCGAGCGGGCACCAGTAACATCTCTACTGTGAGACTTGTTGTTACTGTTTTTGGCATATTGAATATGCCACAGGTAGCTTGCCATGCTCTGCCATGTGGGCAGGATACTCTCTAGTAGCTTGCCGGGCTCTCCAAGAGGGACGGAGGAATTGAACCCGGGTCGGCTGCGTGGAAGGCAAACTCCCTACCTGCTGTGCTATCGCTCAGTAGGTAGGTTAAAAAGTATCAACCACAACACTCTTTATACAAAACAGATATACACATACACTGCTAAAACTGAACAGCTCAAAATATTTGTAGATAATCCATTCAGTGAACTTTTTATATAGAAGTAAATTAGGCCAAAGATCACATGTGCTATAGATAGAGCATATGGTTTTTGAAGGATAAGGCCATGGTTTTGAACCCAGCACTGCAATGTTAAACAAATGGACACACGGAAAAAATGATTAGATAGTCTCTTGATATTTTCTCCTCAAAATGAGATAATATATGACTATAATATTTTGATTTTAGCCATTTCAATTAAAATGTTGAATACATTGGTGTTTGTTAATGCTTCCAGAATATAGGAGACACTGGAAGGTTAATTTCTTACAGTAGATCATTAACAATAAACATTAGGAACATTATCTGGGATAAATTAAATTACACTGTCTGTGGAGTGAATCAACACAGGGATTTTTGAATCTTTAAAGGAAATTGCATGTTGGATATAAGATGTTGCCTTACTGCTAGGAAAATTTAGTTTGAGCTATATAAAAGAACTATCTTTATAGTCAAATAGAAGCATTTTCATAATATAGTTCAATATATAACTATGCTTTCTTTTATTTGTGTTTCTTTATTTAACATAAGTGTATATAGCCTGCTTAGTTTGAAAGCTTGTCTTTCTGAAGCTGGGTATTAAGAATGTGCAACTTCCCTTAGGAAAATGTAAGTGAGGGTCCCAGTGGGACAGCTGATATACGACTGGGTATCTACATCAATAAGCTGTATGCAAAGCAGCATTAAAGCATTGGCTTAATGTCAACTCCTCAAATTTGGAAGGCTGGTTTGATGCATGAAACTGATTCATCAAGAGCATGGAAGAAAATTATTCTGAAGATAAAGAAAGAAAACTGCAGAAAATAAAGTATTCAAACATTTTTTTTCTTCCTTGCAAGATATGCTTTGCCCAAATGATTATGTAGCTCAGTCAATATTTGAAGACACCTGCATGTTCTGATAAGGAATATGTTTTTTCCCTATGAATATGTGTCCTCTTATAGATTGGGGTCCGAGACAATTTAGGCTTGACAATTTCATATTCTGCTTTAGGAGGTAGAGAAATGTAATATAGGCTTTGGGTCAGTAGACACAGAGTTATCAGAATGAATGAGTTGTGGGATGCTGGAAGAGGACTCTATTAGCATAAAGTAACCATCTTGTTGCTCACATATAAAAATATCAGCAAACATTAAAGTGTGTAGAGGAAATGAATAAATAATCCTCAGCTCAGTAGTATTAGCCACAAGCTTTTTGAGGGAAAATGCTTAAAATGGTTCACAGTAAACTACGTAAGGCGGCACTAATTTACTTGTTTTTTTTTTTTTTGCAAGTGTCTAAAAGCACTGGCATTTTGAGTTTCTGTATATCACCTGACTATAGTTATCTATCTCTCAGCTATTTTACATAAAACAACAACATGAGTTCGAAGATTACTGCCCAAGGCAATCATAGACACTGAAGATTCCACTGAGATGCTTCTTCCGAGCATTCACGAAGAGCATAACGGTCTGGCCGGCTGCTCTGTGCTATGAGTGACAAGATCTTCTTTTGTTTGGTTTGGGGGTGCCCAAGGCTCACTTCTGACTCTGCTCAGTAGCCACCCCTGGCAGGCTCAGGGAACCACACTGGACGGCCCTCAGTGGGCGTGGCCACTTCCAAGGCAAGTGCAGTCTCAGCAACACCTGGCCCCATTCTGCAAATGGCATGCTTGTTTGTTTTCTAAGTTCTTCTAGGAGGTCAGCTCCTAAGAATAACTTTTAAGGATTTGTTTTTAATTAGCACAGGGTAAAATAAATATTTTATAGCATAACCCAACATACTCAATATAAATATATAACTAGAAAGTTTCACAAAGAAATTATCTGTCTTCACCGAATCTGACCTAACATTTCTACTTGATTCTATTTTAAATGTTAGCCACAAGCCGTTACTAGTGTGATTCTATGACTTACAAATAGGTCACCATGTAATATTTGACAAGTACTATTTTAACTTATGCCTTAGCACAACCTTATGTCACTGATAACTGGAAAGTAAAAATAATCTGGGGAAACCATATCTACTTTTACATTTTTGTCCTTGAGTTGACGCTGGGAGGGCCCTTTGAATTCCTGTGAATAAAGGACAGTATGCAGGCCAGGTCAATCATTTTGTTCAGGGTCACACATAGTCGGCAAAGAGAGAATTCAAGACTAAGAAAAATAATTCATAAAGCATTGGAATATTACAATCTACCCACAGTGGTCTCCAGGTGGCATTTGATGTTTGTGATTCACAGGACACAGGCAGGGATGGGACTCATTTTTTCTCTATAAATAAATGTTCCTAACTACTTTGATGGTGAGTTAGAGACAGGGCAATGGGAGCAACAGGACAACTCCTTTAGTGAAATGTCTGGCCCTCAACCTGCCCTGGGTCTTGTCTGGGAGGGGATGTCCTAAAATAAATGTTCCAGGAAAGACATATTTTAATATCATGATCCTCACAATGAAGTCATCATTCCCTTTTCCAATTGCCCATATAGAATCAATTCAATGAGGCATAAACACTTTTTACCCAACAATTCAGTGGGTTTTTATTAAACCTTTAAATAGACCCAGTACTTCTGTCCAACATCTATTTTTTAAACACAACAGCAAATTTTATCAAGCTTATTTGTTAACATAAATATTAGCTCACTAGGGGCTGGAGCGATAGCACAATGGTAGGGTGTTTGCCTTGCACGAGGCCAACCCATGTTCAATTCCCAGCATCCCATATGGTCCTCTGAGCACCGCCAGGGGTAATTCCTGAATGCAGACCCAGGAATTACCCCTGTGCACCGCCGGGTGCGACTCAAAAGGAAAAAAAAAATAGCTCACTAGACCTGTGCAATAGTACAGAGGATAGGACACGTGCCTTGCATGTGGCTGACCTGGGGTTGATCCCCAGCATACATAAGGCCCCTGATGGAAGACCAGGAGTAATTGTCCTGAGTGCAGATTTAGGAATAACCCCTGAGCACTGCAGGGTGTAGCCCAACCCTCCTCCCCCCAAATAGCTCATATGAAGATGAAGGCAAAATATATTAGTTTGACTAAATTTTAAAATAAAAACTATTTATCTAGAATTTCCTTGATTAAAGTATCTGATTTATAATTTTAAGCATATGTCAAAAAGTTACATAAAAGTATTCTAAATTATAAACACTTCCTTTCTTTTAATTATAAAATAAATTTAAAATTTTAATCTGAGAGAAAAGAAAAAGTTAATAACCTAGAGACTAATATTTATAGATATGCATTAATTATAATTTGGGGGCATTGACTATGGGATGTGGTGATATGACATTATTTTTAATTTTCATCAAAATGTTTAATATAAAAAGGAAAAATTATAGTAGATATGACTTTATATAAAATGAGATAAGAGTCCTTTGTGAGGAAATCTTCACAAATTACAAATCTGTCTAGCAATATGTAAGAACTATAGAACAATTTCTGTTTCATTTAATGTCATGACTTCCTTCAAACATTTATTTAATTTTGTAATTAAATAATATATATTCAAGTGGAATAAGTACATAAAAGTAAAATCTCTTATTTCTAAATTTAGTTTGATTCATAAATCATAAAGCAAGCACAAATGTGCTGTTGCTCTGATGAAAAAAACGTAACAACCACAAAAAAGGCCATATTCATTTTTCTTTTGTACCTTAAAAGCAAATCAAAACACAACAAAAACAAAACTCATTCTCACAAAATGACTCTTGGTTGTTTTGTTTCAACATATTATCCCTTCTGGTAATTGTCAAAGAAATGCTGTCTGTTGCCATTGGGACTGCTCTTTCACAATAGTGAGACTAGGCTGCCACATGCATATTATATTTCCTCCAATATTGATTTAATAAAGGAGTTGGACAAATGCTTGAATAACTAGTACACATGGCTATTACTTTGTATTTTTCCTCTTTATTACATTTCCAGAATCAAAGGGAGATAAGTTGTTGCACCAGCTACGTTCATCATTATTGAGGAGACCCACACAAAAGATATGCAAACAAAATGAAATTTGACATGTCAATAGTAGACAGACTATCATAGGAAAGTACAAGATAATTAAATTTAAGAAAGAACCTACATTTTCGATATTTTACCACAGTACAACATGATGTGGCAGACAGAGATAAGAATAGGTACTTAAAAACAGAAGACGCCATCAACTCACACTGTCTTTTAGAACAAACAAAGCAATGTCAATTGATTATTATAATTTAAATGCCAATAGATTGACTGAATTATAGGTTGTAAAAACCACAAAAATTAGTAAAAAATAATGTATTTAATTATTTAAATACATTAAATAAATAAATGTATCTGTGTATTTACATTGGTTTATGTAAATACATGAATACATTTCTATGTATTTCTCTTTTTTTTTTTAAGAGATTCTGACCTTTTGAGGACAGAAGCCTCTTTTATTTCCTTCTGACATATTGCTTGATGTATGGGAGATTCTCAGTAAATTAATGAATAGTTAATGTTTATTAAATCTATTCACAAAAGTTCTTAATGAGTGACAACATTCACACATGTTAACGTGTGCTTAAATACCTTCGTAAAACCACTTGAATTAAGTTATACAAACTCAGAAGTATTTTCTGGAATTCACTTTCTTCTATTCTGTACAGTAACTATGCTTTATTAATATTATTAATATGTCTGAGTATATCATTTCTGAGTTTCTTCTTTTGAGAAGGTGGGAATCACAGTAGTACTTCAGAGACCAAATGTGGCACCAGTGATGTGGGCATACAACCAGTATTGACTCCAATCAAGGCAAGTGCTTATCCACTGTAAAATCTCTCTGGCCTCCCTCCCTCTCTCCCTCCCTCCCTGACCATCTTTCTTTCTCTCTCTCTCTATTTCTCTTCCTTTACTGTTCCCTTACTGTATATTTCACCTTACACACTTACTGTACTCTTGAACTATACTAAGGAAAGCTCAAATGCACTGATAATTTTATATATATATATATGAAAACTTCTAGTAAAATCACAATTCCTAACGTTAGCAAGTGAATACCAAATGATTATTTATGCAGTCCTTCTCTAGTTGGGCCAGTAGACCAATGTCTGAATGTTGCACTGAGATATTTTGGAAAATGACCAAAGAGTTAATAAACAATGTTTTAGAGATAGGCAAACTGAGAGCTTGATATAGCTAATTTTTGTGATACTACTTACTGTTCCTCTTTACACTAACATCTGTAATGTTGAGACCTATAAATCCCTTAATATACATACATTCTTAAAAGAGAGATTTTCACATTTATCTTGATCTGTATGCAAATAAATCATATCAAAAATGTAAAAAAATAGAGTAAATATGTGGCCATTGCAGTGTCAGTCTATTTTTAATTAAATGATACTAGAATGCATAGGCTAATGATCTAAAACTATAAAAATCTATGTATACATAAAATGATTGTAATTGTATAAGTATATTCATTATTGCCTTGTCTTGCAATTTGGTGCCTATCTTTAAATGAATTACTAATGTGATGGAAACATAATCTCATCCTTACATTAATTCTACATTTCAAAGTAGAAAATGTGAATTTAAAAGACTAGAAGCCCTAAGAAGAAGAGGATGAGAGCGGTGATTAAGTCTAATGGAATATAGAATTGCGAATGATTTTTGAAAGAAATTAATGTTCTCCACCAGAATAGAAGAAATCTCAACAAAAATTTTTAAAATGCTTATCAAGAATCACAAGGTAAGAGCAATCAAAACTTAGTTTAAATCACATAATTTATGTGTATTCTTAAAAATGGTACCAGACAATTATTTTATATGTACTGTCTATGAAAGAGTAAATGAATGTAGATTGTTTACTATAAAAGAGTTGTTGTCTTAATTGTCTGGAACCTATACAGGGAAAAAAATACTTGGCTAACCAGAGAGGGAAGGAAGCAACATATAAGTCTAACAAAATGTTCAGTTAGAGATAACTTCTTTGTAATACAACCAATAATTTTTTTTTGCTTTTTGCTTTTTGGGTCACACCTGGCAGTGCACAAGGGTTACTCCTGGCTTTGCACTCAGGAATCGCCCCTGGCAGTGCTCAGGGGACCATATGGGATGCTGGGAATTGAACTCAGTTTGGCCTTGTGCAAGGCAAACGCCCTACCCGCTGTGCTATCACTCCAGCCCCTACAACCAATAATTTTAACATAGGTTCCAGTATGGAATGCTGTGGTGGAAGTGTAATTGTTTTGTTTTTTTTTTTATTAAAGTGCAAAAGGAAACAGAGAAGAGAATGATATTTTTTTAAACAAGACCTGCCAAAAAAAAAAATGAGAACTGCTTTTTAGTTTATACACAGGTGATGTAGCCCTAAGGGAAAGAAATTTCATGGAGAAAGGGCAGGACAGAGGCAAAACTATGGGGCATTTCACAAATAAGAAACTAATATGCCTAGATAAAATACAAATCTACAAAATTCCACAATAAACATACTTCTTAAGAATATTATGTTTTAGGCTATTTATCCTAAGCTATCATAAAAACATTAGATTACTAGAAATGATGATGTTTGTATGTGTATATGTAAATTTCATCTGTGGAGAGAGATAATCCTTAAAACTGCCAACTTGTTTGCTGATAATTTTGTTTTTTTCCATTTTTTTTAAAAATAGAAGCAAATAATAGGGAGATATGCATATCTGATTTCACACTTTCAGGAAAGATATTATGGAAAGTGGGTGATATATTTTGAGTGGGCATTTTGTGTGTCATGGTGTCCTAATCTTAAATTGTGCCTATAAATTCATTACTCCTGAAATAGACAGTGGGGGGAGTCAGCTTTTCACTGTATCCTGGCCTTTCCTTTCATTAATGATGGAACCTCCACCAAAAGAAATGACAAAAAACTGTCTTAGAAAATTTAAACAATATTCTCTGCTTTGGCAGGGGACGGTATAGGACAGAATTTGATAATTTTTGTACAGAATGATTTTGGAAGTTTGTCAGTAATATTCTGAAAAATATTTTATTTCCAAATAAGGAGAGTGATGATTTGAAGCAAAGAAAAAAATTCCTTTTCACCATATATTCTCAATTCTTGCTTTCTCTTGGACTGGAGCAATAGCACAGTGGGTAGGGCATTTGCCTTGCACGCAGCTGACCTGGGTTCTATCCATCTGTCCCTCTAGAGAGCCTGGCAAGATACTGAGAGTTTCCTGCCCACACGGCAAAGCCTGGCAAGCTATCCATGGTGTATTTGATGTGCCAAAAACAGTAATAAGAAGTCTCACAATGGAGACGTTAATGATGCCTGCTGGAGCAAAGCAATGAACAATGGGATGACGGTGCTACAGTGCTTTCTCTTTGCTATAGATAGACCTGGTACTTGGATTTTTCTTCCATCACCCTAGTTTGGGAGGAAAGACCCAGGGGCCACCAAAGAGACTGTGTGGGTCTCTGCTAAGATACCCCTAAATGTTGGCACTTTCACAAATTCAACTTAGTAAATAAATCTGACAAAGGGACATAACAAATATTTCTAGTATTTATGCAATTTTTTAACTAATACATCACGTAAAAGTGATGTATTTTAGTATCATAAAATACATATTCATATCATAAACCATATTTTGATTATTCCAGATACCTCCCCTTGGGGAAGCCCATCCCCCATAGTCAGCTGCCAATTTCCTATATTTTGGAAGGTCATTAATAATCTCATACCTAATATGTGAAAAATAAAACTTGTTTTTCCTTCTCTGGCCTATTTTTTGCTTGAGAATTCTCTATCAGAGTTAACAGTGAAATTTTTGAAGTAAAAACATAATAAAATATTTTGCTGTTATTGTCTATTTCCCATAACCAATTTATCGAATCTCACAAGGGGTATACTTTCATGACATGTCTCAGCTCTTTGACCACCAAAATGCTGCCAACATCTAATCTTCTGATTGCTTCCTCCTACAGTATGGGATACTAATTCCTCTGCCTTCATTTTTTACACCCAAATATACTTTCCTCACAGAAATTAGAGTATCTCTAAATGTCAATAATTTATAGTACTTTCCTATTTGAAATTCTCCATGGACCTTTCATAATAATCGGCAGAAAGTGCAAACATTTTACCTTTAGCACATAACTCTTCAACTTTATTTCTAAGCATTAGAGAAAATTTTATATCTGTAGAAATGGTATCTCCCAAGTAATTTGGTGTCCATCTACATCCTTCATTCCATGACACATTTTCTTTTTTTTTTAAATTTTTTAAATTTTACTGAATCACCGTGAGATAGTTACAAGCTTTCATCTTCCCTTCATGTTCTTTAGTCTCTCCTATAAAGTCAACTTCTCAATGAGGTAACAACTTAACAATATAAATTTTTCAGCTCATTAAATTATTGTTTCCTCTTTAACACATATCACTAGCAAGCTTTACACTTTTTCATGTATATTGTGTCTATTTTTCTTTTATAGAATATAAGCTCTATCAGGACATCAGTTTGGCCTGCTTTATTTATTGATGCATTATCAAGCACCAGGTAAATGCCTAAGACCTTCCTCAAGAAATATTTGATGGACGAGTAAATAAGTGACAAAGAGCTACAGAAAGAAATCTGACCTCCCTCTCACATAGAATGGTGCTCAAAATAATGGATGCTGGCTGAATAAATGAATAGTGTGTAAAACAAGTCAGAGTCTACACAACTCCATAACCCTTTATGCCTAGCAAGATACTCTGCTTCTTGTTTATAGATTTTGAATCTATGCTCATGACAGACATTGGTGAATTTCCCTCATTAATATGAATTTATATAAATTAGAATAATGTTGATCTCAATCAGGAAAAGTATTCTCTCTTCTATGTTCTGGAAGAGTTTGTAGAGAGTTATCGTAATTTTATTCTTAAATGTTTGAAAAGTTCATTAGTAAATTTGCCAGGACCTGGTAAAGGGTAGACTTTTAAGGTTCATTTAATATATTCCTAATGGAATGTGAATATTATCAAATGGCAACTATATATGAAAAAAAATTTCAATCAAGTTTTTTATGTCTGTAAGTAGAGATAACAGAAGCAGGTCACGTAGTTATATATTTAATGAATTTTGTAAGGACCTTCGACTGGAGTGTTACAGTGCTTGTAAGGACTTTATATGTGTGTGTCTGGGATAAGAATATAATTAAATAATACAGCAAAAGGCGAGTAAGTATGCCCACACTCACTGATCCAGTTTGACACTTCTGTTTCTCTATAACAATACTTAATATTAAGTAAAATTGATGTAGCACTGTAGCACTGTTATCCCATTGTTCATCGATTTGCTCGAGCAGACACCAGTAACGTCTCCATTGTGAGACTTGTTACTGATTTTGGTATATCAAATACGCCATGGGTAGCTTGCTAGGCTCTGTCGTGGAAGCGAGATGGTCTCGGTTGCTTGCCAGCTCTCCAAGAGAGACGGAGGAATCAAACCCAGGTCACCCATGTGCAAGGCAAATGCCCTAACCACTGTGCTATCACTCCATCCCAAAACTGATGTAAGATATATTATAGATAAACAGCATGTGCATGTCTAAATATTTGTGTATATTTTGAGTGATAAAAATTGTGGTCAATCCCATCCACATATATAATTATCCATTGTTATATGAGTGTGATGCTGTAAGCAAACTTTAAAGTCCTTTACTCAAGACAGCATCTCATAAGCCTCTTTCTATGTGATGACATATATGCTTGTCTAGAAAATTAAGGTACAATTTGGAATAAAAATTGACTTAATGAATGCCTGTATAGTTTTAAGAGGATTCAATCTCATTACAAGAAACATCTTAGAAAGAATTGACAAGCTTTGTGCAGATCATACTGCACGTCACAAGGCTCTCCTGAGACTTTCTGAGGAAAGCTTCCTGGTGCCTGACTGCAAAAATGGCTCCACGAATGTGCTAACAAAAATGTTGGCAACACCGTTTCTAAAATCTAAGGTGACCTATAGAACATAGCTCATTTGTATACACATCTTAGTACATGAGCTTATTTGTTTTTCTAAGAAATTTGTTTTTTACATGGTACTGCTTCAAAACTTTTAGTTTATCTCTGTTCTGCATTGTGACTATTTTTTTAATAAGGCATATCAGAAACACTGGGGAATTTTTCCATCCATATTCAGAAAATGACAATGCTGGTGACATTGTTTTGGAAAGAAGAAAGTTATATATCTAATTCTTCACCTGTTTACGGAATACTGGTGATCACGATCCAAAATTCTATTACACAGAGACATATAAACAGATTTATATTCTGTTTCACCAACTAAATTTCAGCATTTCTATTGAATAACTAGGTGATTTATTCCACAAGCAAAAAAATAATACATTTTTTAGGACAAGATTGGAAACCTTTCAACGTGAAAAGTAAGTTTTCCCCAGTTCAAAAAAACTGAACTCTTTTAATATATAAATAAAAACGTTAGTATGAGGAACCAAGTACCTTTTTTACTACTTATAATTGCTAATAAACATATTTAACTTTTAATCACAAAAGTAATATATGAAGTCAATTTTAATTGTTACAATATGTTAGCAAAAACTTTTAGAAGCTTGTACTTATGAAAAAATTGTGCTTCCTAAAAAAATCTATATAGAGAAAAATTAGGGAAAATCATAATAGATTTTTATAAAAATTATATGTTCTTTGCTATCAGAAAGCTACAAACTAGTCTATTTAAGATCTACTAAAAATAAATCAATGTTTCATAAGAAAATATTCAACTTTATCATGAATAGAAAGATTATTTTCTAAAAGGTCAGGCATATGCACATAAATCATCTTTTTCAATCAACAGAGTTATTTCTTTTCATAGGAAAATAGGAAGTATGGAAGTAATTTGTAGGAAGGAACTAATAGGCAGTACTTTACTGTTTGCCTAACATAAAGAAATCAAAGACCACCATAAAAGTATTTGACACTCACTAAGTTACATTAAAAAGGCAATGATGCATACAAATTTAAAAGTTATATGATTTCTCTCCTCTTGTTCACCTTTAATGGATTATTTTTCTCTTCCAAAATATTTCTAATAAAGAAAAAGATGTTTTTAAATAAAGCTACATGGGTATAGATAGTTTGAATTACAGAGAATTTTATTAGATAATTGAAAATTATCTTATTAGATTCTATAAAAACATTTTTCAACCAAAATAAATGTGACCATATATGTCATAAACTAGTTTATAAAGTTTTGAGAATTTCCCGGTATTTGTACTCATAGATTAAGCTGTAGTAGATAAAATTTCCAGCACTTTTAGAATTAAAAGTTTTTAAATGGTCCAATAAAGAAGTAAAATAAGATAAAAGAACTGTACTAAAAACAAGCACAATAGAAGAGCTAAACTATCAGATTCTACAGAGTAGAGCAAAAGCAGTAATTAGAAGGATGTTCATAGCAATACAGATCCATATCACTTTTTGAAAACATATTTGTCAGAAAGATATGTTTGCATTTTTCTTCGCTCATAGACAGAATGATAACAAAACCATTAAATATTATTACCGAGAAAACAGTAATTTTGTTTTGTTTTGGATCATGCCTCTGGGCTTAGGCATCACTACTCGTGGGCTCAGGGATCAAACCATGTCAGTCGCATAAAAGGCCTTGAACCCTGCACTACCATTTCGGCCCCAAAATGGTTATTTTGTATTTCTATTTCAGAACTTCAGGTTTATTACCTTAATCCTTCTAAGTATAGTGTCAGTAAATATCTATAAATAAGTGAGATGGAGTTTTGTTTTGTTCGGTTTTATTTTGGTGGGGGGACACACCTGGCTGAGCTTAAGGTTTACTCCTGGTCCTGCATGAAGAGATCACTCCTGATGATGCTCCCAGGAGATTTTATCCTTGAGTTAATCTCCTATAACTTCCCCTGAAGGAGTGGCTTGACTTCTGTTTGTAGTTATGATAATGCTATAATAATGTTCAACCCTACCTATGTGTTACCCCCACTTCATGAATTCTATATAACTATGCTCTTAGGGGAGAGTAGGGACTAGGAGAAAGAGAGAACTGGATGATGACTGGAAGTAGAGGACCTGGAGGTCTACGAGGAGATTAGGATGACGGAACTATGATGATTGGGACTATGACCAAAACCACAACCACAGTTGTGCTGTAAGGGGAGAGATTGGACTATGCTGGGGAGGAGAGAGAAATAAACTACCGACCAGCCTGGGGCCCTGTTTCTCTGTTTCCCCAGTCCTTCTTTCATCCATCACCATGGGCCAGCCAGGAAAACAGTTCTCAGCCACTGAATGCTCTCATCCCTGGAGTACCGCTACGCTTTACTTTTGAAACTCACAAATATAAATAAATAATATATAAATAAATGAACATTGCTCAAGCGGGCACCAGTAATGCCTCCGTTGTGAGACTTGTTACTGTTTTTGGCATATCGAATATGCCACGGGGAGCTTGCCAGGCTATGCCATGCGGGCGGGATACTCTCGGTAGCTTGTCAGGCTCTCCAAGAGGGACGAAGGAATCCAACCTGGGTCGGCCTCATGCAAGGCAAAAGCTCTGCCTGCTGTGCTATTGCTCCAGTACTAAAATGAACATTAACATCTAAAATTAAACAGAATGCCACGATATAACAGAAATATGACTTTGTATTTCTGAGATTTGATATTTTGTATTATTCTGGTCAATTCTATCCAGGGAACAAGCAACATCAAAAATATAAGAAGCTACCTGTGGTGTATTTGATATGCCAAAAACAGTAACAAATCTCACAATGGAGATGTTACTGGTGCCCACTCAAGCAAATGGATGAGCTACAGGATGACAGTGATATAGTGACAGTCTCTGATTAATAAGTATAATATATTTCAGAGATACGGAGATGATTAATACAAACTTCTGCACCTCAGTAGTTGGTGGGTTTTCAGGAGCTCTGAAGGTCATATTCTATTATGTCAGTCAATATATGGTCTGTCTGTCTGCTAGAATTCTCTTCATAAGACTATTTTTACACACAGAGAACTTGTTAATGATCATAAACCATCAGCAAGAACTTACTCAAGTATCCCACTAAAATTTTCTAGTACCTTGTACTCAACAGTCTTATAATTACTATGTGTGCATAGCACAAAGGTATTATAATGGTTTGACCAATAAATTTCATAGTATCTCACAATAATTGAACAAAGAAGACAATTATATGTTGTACACATCTAAAGGGCTGGAAGTGTATTTTGAAATGAAATTGTTCTAGAAGAACGTACTTAGAAGAGTAAAAATACTTCATATATCAAGTAAGTATTAAAAGTGATGACAGTAATACATCTTAGATAATTGAATAAATAAATAATTTGGACAGTACAGTTACCATATTTCAATCACAAAACTAGCAACTAAAGAACTAAAGGACCGAGAGGTATACATGATACCATTAAATTTTCAAATATTTGCCATACAAATAACTAAGCATTGCACATGATTTTAAAATATTTAATATAATTTGATATTTGTTGAAATGTACACGAAAACTTTAACAGTATTGTAAACCCCTGTACTTCAATAAAAATAGTAAAAATTTCTTAAAGCATAAATGTTTGACAAATAGTCAGGCTCCATGATGAACTATGGAGTGACTATGATCAAGGCAAAGTAGGAGACAAAGATTTTTGACTTTAAGCCTAAGCAACACCAGATCAGTCTGTTCGGGAAAGATAACTACTGTGCATCATTAATTAAGTAATTTTGAAATATCATATCAAAATTGATATGCTTTTGAACAATAGCACTGTTGTTCCGTTGTTCATCGATTTGTTCGAGTGGGCACCAGTAAAGTCTCCATTATGATATTTTAATACAAAGTATACATTCATTAAAATATTGGTAAACTTAGGAAAAACTTTAGGGCTTTAGGGTAAAATGCAACAAATTGGTAAGTTTGGTCCACAGGAACTCAATATGGAACCAGTGGAAAACACAGAGATTGGAAATACTTAGAAAATGGAGTTAATTAATACTGTGAGTGGGGGCTTGGTGATTCACTGAAATGGCCACCATAGAAACTCAAGAAGATCAGCAGATCTCTCTTCATCCAGTCACACCACTGTTTCTGCTTAATATTTCTCTATCCATCTGCTTTCCAAATGGATGCATAACCATTATGCATATGTGCGTGCATGTGCATCTATGTACATTCATTTTAAGAAACTAAATACGCCCATTCAGTGAGTTATCTGTATATCCATTGATGACAGTCCTTTTTATTTAATATCTTCTTTTACACTGAATTTGACACCATTTAGATCTTCAGAATCTCACTCTACCCAATATCTACTTTATTCTTTTCATTGAGTCAAGAGAATACTACTTATATTATAAATCCACTTTTCTGTAGTTTAGAAAAAAAAATCACCCTATCTCACTTTCAGTACCTTAGTTTTTCAAATTTGTTTTCCATTAGTATTAATAGTCTAAGTAAAGAAAATAATTTAAATATCTTGTCTCACTGGTTTAATTTTTATAATCATCTAGCATTGCTTTTCACTATTTTTCCCGTTTTAATACTTCAGAGCTTTACTAAAAATGTAAATATTTACTAAAACAAAAGTTCTGACTATAAGTTTGCAGATTATGAAAATTTGAACCTAACATAATATTTATCACACAACTATTATATAAAAACTGTGTTTTGAGTCCGACATATTTAATTTGTTAACTTTTAAATACAAATGCACTGAGGTTAGGGCATGTATGCATTATTAATGTGATCTTTAAAAGTAGCTTAAAAACATTTATTTTCATTTACCAAAGATTTATTAAATATTTGGAAGATATTTTAAATACTTTTTTGTCATTTTGGGACATACTTTTTTAAAAATGTGACTAATATATTGCCAGACATTGTTTTCACCTAAAATATCCGATGGTTAGGTTTACTCTCATTGAATTTGTAGTTTTTTCTTTTCTTTTTATCTTAGACATCACAGTGTACTATAATGCCGTCAATAGTATGGTTTTATATGTAAAATGTTCCATCACCACACCCTCCACTGGACTGCCCACTTGTATCCACCATTGTTCACTTTGCAGCATATCCCACACAACCCATACCCGCATTGGTAAGCTTCCTATTGAAAAGCAGATTTTAATTTCTGTTGCCTTGGGCTTTGTTACTGCCCTGCTATATTTTTACATATCCTGCATAGAGCTTGCGGAGAGCCTGGCAAGCTACCGAGAGTATCCCACCTGCACAGCAGAGCCTGGCAAGCTACCTGTCGAGTATTCAACATGCCAAACACAGTAACAAGTCTCACAATGCAGACATTACTGGTACTCACAGTGATACAGTGATCCTGCATAGAAGAAAGGTCATTCTTTCATTCTGTGTATGCAGTCCTGGAAGACTATGAGCATCTCTAAGATAGCGAAGCTAATTCCTAGGACAGCCCCACATTCTCTTCTCTGGCCTTGATCAGTCATATGGTTGGCTGAAAATCACTGGGATGGAGCCTTAGGCTCTGAGCACTGATTGAGGAGTCACTCTCTCCCCCCAAAGAAGTGATACTTATCAGATATATTTAATAATGGGAAAATTACTTATTTAAAAAAACTAATTATACAAATTTTGAATATAATAGTTTTTAACTACTAAGTGTATTATTTTATTTGCAACTTTGGGAATCTTTTAACTTAAGAAATACATCCTTAAAACCAATCCATAATATCAAACTTTAAATTGAAGAAAATTTAAGGCATATGAAAAGAAAAGTGAACAGTTTAAAATCCTGTGTATAGTCTCAGGAAATATAAATACATACAAAAATACCTAAATCTAAATTTACTTTAAATATTTATATTTCTGATAGCAATTATGTCTATATTTTTATAAAAGTTTCCTTTCAGCTATTTCCTTGCACTCATTTGCAGAGCAATTATACTTAAATGCTAGAGCACTTGGAATCATCAGATATACATATTTCAAAAGCCAGTTCTAGCTCCAACTTCTTCAAACTCTAATTCAAGCAAGTCTGGCATGGAACCTGAGTAAGAATTTGCATATGTTGGCTTTAGGCTATATTCTGAGATGTTTCTCAAAATATTTGCTGAATAGAAGATGAAATTGTTTATTAAAGAATCAAAGTAAAAGAGAAGTAAATGGAAATATTTTAGGAATATTATGGTAAGAACTACAATGCCTGAGCTTGAGCACATAGCCTTCTGTTATAAAATATTTGGGACTGGAGTTTGGGTTTAATCCCAAACACTTCATGATCCTCTGAATGACCTCTGAGCCACAAAATTTCAAAAAATATTATTATTGTTATTATATATTAGCATTCTAACAATTATTTCAGAGGAAACGAAAATACTTTCATTTGGACATGTGCATTTTTAGTACCACTTCGTTTTAATAATCCAGATTAAGAAATGTTAAAATGAAAAAACATATTTCAATAATGATAGTGGTCTTATATTGTAGTATCATACTGCAGAAGAGATAGGACAAGCTTCTTGTATGGAAACAGTTTGTAATACAGGTGAAGGACTTCAGGTCACTCCTGGAAATTCTTAGGGGAATTTATACAGTGACAGTGACCAATGTTAGCCTCTTCCAAGCCTGTACTACCTTTCCAGCCATGAAGAGACCTTAATTGCACAGTTTACTGAATAGATGTCTTTAATAACATGATAAATATATAGGGATGAATATTTCTTCTTTATAATTTTGGTACTGGAGACCCATTGCAGCCCCAAAAATAGGATGTAAAGAGTAGAATAAAATTTTTAAGACAGTCACATACTATTTTTTTGGAGGCATGTATTGAGAATAATGTGAAAGTTAATCATTTAGGAATCCAAGACTTCAGTAATATAGTTTTCTAAATAATGATTAGTTAATCACCTCTAATTTATTTCACAGAATTGTGTTTATGCCCAGGAAAAGTGTGTTCAAAATGACTTGAGTCAAAGATGCAATTCGATTGGTTAATGAAGATCTAAGAACAGTAATTGAATTTGATGGAATTCATTAGTTAAGACATTCAAGCAGATACTTTACAACCCCAATTACATAGACTAACATATGTAATAGTCACAATATGATATATGTACTTCACTGTTGAATTAGGCATAGAGAAAAGAGTAAGACATTGTGGGGCACAAAGAAACATCATCCTGAGACAACTTTTACCTCTATTTCTATCCCCTTACCTAAAACTCTCGCTAAAGTATCATTTGTACACCAGGACACAAAAGCACAGAGGCAGATGCCATGGCATATTCTTTTAGAATGCAAGGCTGCTCAAGATCATCTACAGATAATGAACCATGACAACTTTGGATTTGATGAAGTACAAAATGAGAGTAGGGAAAGAGCAAAAATGTTTTGTAAGAAGCTGTGATCATCAACTAAACTAGTATTTCAAGGGCATTAATAATAGAAGTGGTACTATTTTCTTTAATATCGCAAAAACTTTTTGTTTTTTGGGGGGCCCTACTTGGTAGTGCCCAGGGCTTACTCCTAGCTGTCCTCAGGGATCACTCCTGGTTTCCCTAAGGATACCATATGTGGTGATAAAACTAGAAGTACAGACGGCCACGTGCAAGGCAAATAATCTTAACCGCTGTACTATGTCCGGTCTCTCACAAAAACATTTTTTTCTTTTTGGGTCACACCCGGCGATGCACAGGTGTTATTCCTGGTTCATGCAGTCAGGAATTACTCCTGGTGGTGCTCGAGGGACCATATGAGATGCTGGGAATCGAACCCCGGTCAGTCGCGTGCAAGGCAAATGCCCTACCCTCTGTGCTATCACTCCAGTCCCACAAAAACATTTTTAAAAAGAAAGACATACAGTTCTTCAATATTCTGCACAAATGCATCCTCACCCCCATATTACAAATATATGACGACCCGTATCACAAATATGGATGTTTATAGGGTGAATGACTATTAACAAAAATCTATCAAAGTTCTGTTTTTGTTTTCTAAATACCTTAATCAGAATCGCAGCACAATTTCCGGGAAGGACGCAATAGGCAAAGGAGTCGTCTTCCAATCTGAATAATGGCGTGTGTCAATCAAACTCTTGCCAGTCGCCCCTTTCCAGTTTTCCTTTAAGAGAGAAAAAGTAATAAAAATAACCCATGAACACGCTGGCCTGGAGTCTGCACTTGCCTTTACTAGTGGCTAAATGTATAAACTTCTGTTTATGCAGCCCATTCATTATTCACCTCCTCTAGCTTCCTAAATTCCTGGTGGTGGTAGATGCTTTGGGATAAAAACCAATAGGTATGAATTATGCTGACAAAGAAAAATCTGGAAGAAGGAACGTTTCAAAAAGGCAAGTTTTTCATATTCCTTCTGACACATCCTGTTCAATGGCTTTGGTCTATAGAGCAAAAGCAGCATGTGCTGCCACAGAAGGCACCCAGCGGAATTACCAACCCTGGGGGATTATCTCTCAGCAATTCACACTTTGTTTTGCTAACAAGACTCCTTGTTAGGCTACTGGAGTGCTATCTTTCTCTGGCAATGCTCCTCCATTCCCCTACCTTTCAGAATTATTGAAAAGCTAACTGAGGCTATTTTGGTTCGAGAATCTTTTTGTAAGCAACAGCAGCTGCAGCAGTATTAATAAAAAGGGACGACATTGCTATTTACCTAGAAAGGACAGGGAGATACTGCACATACAAAAGCATCCTGGTTGTATAGGAGCTCAATCAAATATTTTAATAGTTCCCTTCCTTTCTTCCTTTGTTCTTTCTTCTGTCTTCCACTTTCTTTTCTCCCCCATTTTTTCATATTTTTTTCTTCCTTTTATTCTTTCTGCTTTCTTTAGAACTCGGTTTATTTTTGATGAAGAGCAAACTGATGTCATGCTGATGGCCTTAGTAACAATTTTAAAACATGAGCTCTTAAAATACTAAGCAAAGCAGCATAATTCTTTCACAACTAGGGAGAATGAAGTTACCAGTTGAATCTCGTAGTCCAAATTAGAGATTGGAGGCGTTGCAGACTCCAGTGGCTCGGATACTAATCAGACCATTCTGTTCCCTTTACCATTTAGTTTTCTATTCTCCAGAGGTAGCTAACATGGCAACATCCTGTTATATGAGGATTCAAGTTTTCCTACTACAAGATAAATGAATACACAATCCCCTGCAGCTTTCATTATATTCAGAGTAGGATTTTATAGTTCCTCTGCAATAGTTTAGAAGTCCTATTTGACATGTAATTGGCCTGAATTCTTCTGGTATAAATTCACAGAGGAAAAGCTGAGGGTTTACTGGGTTTGGGAAAAGTCGTAAACCCATGATTAGTAGAACAGACGCAATAGATGTTGCATAGTGTGACTATTAACACACTAGAAGAATGAGACACAGAGGACACCAAGACTGGAAGTAGGAAGTAGCAAGGTTGCCTACTGAACAGGGTCCAAGGGTGAGGAGAACCTGAGAGAGAAGTCAATGAAAATCTTTTCGCTATCCTTTGATAACAAATTGGATGAGAGTGGATGTGACATTTATCACACCAAAGTAAATATTTTTGCCAAGTCTCAAGAGTAAAGTTTATCATCTTGATTTAGAATACATACAATGTTCTGGTTCCCTAACATTTAGTAGACATTTGTTTCCTTACAATGAACAGGAATTTACTTCATACTATTTATCATAATTTTACAAACCTAGAAATACTCTGACTCATGCCTATCCACTACTTCAAAATAAATATGTTAACAAGGACCCTCATCACAGCTCCTGCCTTACCTTCTGCCTGTTGCTCCACCATTTTGTTTAGGCTGGCCTTGGGATGATATCACAGGGCCTACTCTGAAAAGGCAGGCAGTTCCCTCCCTACTGAGTGTGTCCACACAGCCTCCACACTCGACTTGTGCCATATTAAGTGCCCACATCACAGATTCAGAAAGGTCTACTCAACAAATTACATGCTGATCACACAGATATTCATCCTCATTCTGTGAGAATGGGCAGAAAAGACAAAGCAATTGCCAGCCTAATCTTGCAGTAATTTCTGGGGCAGGGTGTATATGTATGTGGGAGATGGGGTGGTAGTAGGGAACTATAAGTCTCACCCCGAAGTACAACCAGAACACTAGAAAACCAGTGGAGAAAACATACAGAAATCCACCATGCTCAATGAGTGAAAAACAATTATCATCGAAGACATTAAAAAGCACCAATAAATCCTCAGACAGTGTCTTCAGTGACACTATGATGAGGATGTTCAATGTTCAAGGAGGTCAAAGAAATGATAACACATAGAGTCAGCAAAGAACAGGAAATAAAAACAAAATCACCACAATTAGAAATGACAGAAATTAAGAACATGACAAGTGATTTAAAAATGTCAATAGAAGCTCCAAACAGCAAAATAACAGAAGGTGAATAGAAGATAAAGAAGCTCCAAGATGAGAAGGAAGAAATCACTAGGAAAAAGTAGAAAGTAGAAAATAATCTAAAAATAATACCCCAAAAATATTTGATTTGTTCAAGAAAAACAATATAAGAATCATTAGACAACCTGAAGAACAAGAAGGCAAATATGATGAAGAAACAATAGTTAAAATATTGATAAAACCTTCCCAGGGTTGAATATTATAGACACAGAGATTCAAGAGGTCCAAAGCATCTCAGTGAAAATAGATCCCATTAGGAAAACTCCACAACAAATTATATTCAAAATGACAAAAATCTGAATATAGAGACAGGATATTGAATGCAGCAATATCAAGGAATTTATATACAAAGAAAATTCCATCAGATGTACAGCAGATCTATCAAATGAGACTCTGTGAACAAAAAGAATATAGAAGGATTTAGTACAAAAACTCAATGATATGAACACCTCACCAAGACTAATTTATCCTGCTAAGATTATCAGTCAGATTTGAAGTAACTGTACAGAACTTTATGGACAGGCAACAGTTTTGGAATTAGTAGCTTTGAAATAAGTACTGCAAGAAGCATTAGAAGTTTCTTCAAGGACGTAAGAAACTTCCCAATATGTGGCACTATGTGGCACTGAGTACGGCACTCACTAGCAGTGCATAAGGTTGTCCTCTACTAGATTAAGAAAGGTTAAAACACATAGCATCACAAATTGACTATTATTGATTACTTTTTGATAACTCTATTTGCCATTCCATTAGATTTTATTGGACCAAGTAATATGAAATAAATTTGTTTTATGCCCAATAAGGGGGGAAGATGGGGAATGAGAGGGAACCTGGGGATATTGGTGGAGGGAAGGGGACATTGGTGGAAAGATTGGTGTTGGAATTCTGTATGCCTGAAACAACCCTACTATAAAAACTTTGTAAATCACAGTGTCTCAATAAACATTCCTGGAAAAAATATGTTAACTTAAAAAAAAAGTAAAAGAATATTAATTCATTGATGCACAGCCAAGGCCACAAAAATCATTTGGCATTTGGAAAGTTTAGTAGTTTCTTGGTAATGCATTTTGATAGCATTAGTGAGTAAATAATTTTGGAAATCATCTCCTAGATGCTAACAATTGCTGTTTTATATTCTCCCTAACCTACTTGTTTTGCAAGATAAAGTGGAACACGTTAGAATAATGAAATGTGCTTCTGGTGATATGTTGCTAAAATAGTCCTTAGAGTTGCTGTAACATAAAAAGGTATAAATAAAGCCAGTTTGAGAAAAGCAAATGGATGAAAAAAAAAGTGAGAACAAACTTGGAGACAAAAAACATTTTGTTCCAACACATTTCTTGCAACTTGAGGTTCAATCATCACAAAGTATTATATTACCCCAAATTCAAAATTCTTTAGTTATTATTAATTTAGAAATTGGGCGGGAACAACAGTTCAGTAGGTAAGGACACTTGCCTTGCACATAGCTGACCTGGGTTTGATCCCTGGAGCACTATATTGTCCCCAGAGCCTTCCTGGAGTTATCACTGAGTGCAGAGAGCCAGGAGTAATCTGGCTCTTTCTGTACCATGCATTGCCTGGTGTGATGCAAAAACTAAAAGAAGGTAAAAATGTGGGGGGGGAGGAAGGAAGGAAGGAAGGAAGGAAGGAAGGAAGGAAGGAAGGAAGGAAGGAAGGAAGGAAGGAAGGAAGGAAGGAAGGAAGGAAGGAAGGAAGGAAGGGAGGGAGGGAGGGAGGGAGGAGAGGAGGGAAAGAAAGAAAGAAAGAAAGAAAGAAAGAAAGAAAGAAAGAAAGAAAGAAAGAAAGAGGGAGAGAGGGAGGGAAGGAAAGAAAGAAAGAGAGGGAGAGAAAGAGGGAGAGGGAGGGAGGGAAAGAAAGAAATTAAGGAAGGAAGGAAGGAAGGAAGGAAGGAAGGAAGGAAGGAAGGAAGGAAGGAAGGAAGGAGGGAGGGAGGGAGGAGAGAAAGATAGAGGGACGGAGGGAAGAAGAAAGGGAGGAAGGAAGAAAGGAGGGAGAGAGAAAAGGAGGGAGGGAGGGAAGGAAGGAAGGAAGGAAGGAAGGAAGGAAGGAAGGAAGGAAGGAAGGAAGGAAGGAAGGAAGGAAGGAGGGAAGGAAGGAAGGAAGGAGGGAGGGAGGGAGGGAGGGAGGAGAGGAGGGAAAGAAAGAAAGAAAGAAAGAAAGAAAGAAAGAAAGAAAGAAAGAAAGAAAGAAAGAAAGAAAGAAAGAAAGAGGGAGAGAGGGAGGGAAGGAAAGAAATAAAGAGAGGGAGAGAAAGAGAGAGAGGGAGGGAGGGAAAGAAAGAAATTAAGGAAGGAAGGAAGGAGGGAAGAAGGGAGGGAGGGAGGGAGGGAGGAGAGAGAAAGATAGAGGGAGGGAGGGAAGAAGAAAGGGAGGAAGGAAGAAAGGAGGGAAAGAGAAAAGGAGGGAGAGAGGGAAGGAAGGAAGGAGGGAAGGAAGGAGGGAGGGAAGGAAGGAAGGAAGGAACGAAGGAGGGAGGGAGGGAGGGAGGGAAGAGGAGAGAGAAAGATAGAGGGAGGGAGGGAAGAAGAAAGGGAGGAAGAAAGGAGGGAGAGAGAAAAGGAGGGAGGGAAGGAAGGAAGGAAGGAAGGAAGGAAGGAAGGAAGGAAGGAAGGAAGGAAGGAAGGAAGGAAGGAAGGAAGGAAGGAAGGAAGGAAGGAAAGAGGAAGGAGAGGCGAAGAGAGGGAAGGAGAGGGGAGGGGAGGAGAGAGATGGAGAGGGGAAGAGAGGAGAGGGGAGAGGAAGGGAAGCAGGGAGGCAGGGAGGCAGACAGCCACAGGGCTGTTTTATCCTCTGTTTAACTTGAAAATTCACAGGAATACATTTCAAACAAAATATGTGCACTTCAAGGTATATAATATTAAAATTGTGTTTTTCTGGAATATAAGAAACAACAGCATGCAACAAAAAGGAAATGAACTAAAAGGGCACGTACAAAAAGATAACTCATGGATTGTATAAAAATATGGTGGTTACCTAAGGGAAAGGCAATAGAGACGGGAGAAAAGAGTCAGAGGAAGATCACCTATGGCCGTGTGAATGAAACTAGAACTTTACAAATACGGAGGGAGGAAACTGGACTCACAAACCTTATACAGCATTGAAAACCAATGGTAAATAAATTTTTATTTAAAAAACAAAATATTTTATGGCAGAAAAGTGAAATCATAAAACTCAAATATAGAAAAGATGCTTAATAATGCACAATGTTAATTGACTCTCCAAAAAGTGAGATGTTTCTTAATTTATTACTTACTTCAATTGAACATATGCAGTATAAATTAGAAATTGTCTTAATTTAACAAACAGCTTAAGTAGTCTAGAATAATGTACTTAATAATTTGATTTTCTTAGGAGAAGAACCAAAGGTTATTTGCTTATATTATCCTAATTTTAATGTGTATGTTGAACATTTTCTGGTGTCATTTTTAAGAGGCTAATTTGTGTATTACTATAATATGGAAAATTGACTTCATTGTAGTCAATGTGGGTTAAAAGATTCAGTGGACCTTGGTAATAGCAAAGCATATGAATAGATATAATAGATCATCTCAGATTTTGACCTTACATATTAGCAAATCAAAAATGGTATATCATAAAATTATTCAAGACAAGAAAATTTAAGGAATAATTACATTTGAATTTCCTTTTGCATAGTTGCATGACAAAATATTTTTTTCTCAGAATCTTCTGTGAAATGTTCAAAGGCAACAAAGTGAGGGAAAAAGTAGTAAAGCTAGCTTTTATTTGTATGGTTTAAGTTGGGGTAAAACGCTTTTAAGTTGTATTGAAAACAATACAAATACTTCTGAAACTATCTTCAATTTCATTACATATTGGTAGAGTCTCACCCCAAAAGTCTACAAATACCTGATATATTATGTAAACCACTAGATTCACAAAAAGAATCAATGCTTTACATTAAAAAATTTAGAAATAGAAGTTCATTTGTCCAAGATATTATAGCTTAATATAACTTAATGGTGGCATCACTGAAACTATTATTTATATTTTAAATTATTAACTCAATGACTAAAACAGGTCTTTTATATCATACTTGATGATCCAAGTGAAAGGAACATAGCTATTTATAGATGGTATCCTATTGACTAAAGTCAGTTAGTGGGAAATGGCAAATACAGAAAAATCTCTCTTATATGTAGGGTACAAAATATATAGTAAACGGAGAACAAATGATCATTGAGAGTCAGCTTAGGGACCTGAGTTAGCCAAGGGGATGAAGTGTGAAATGGGAAGGAATATTGAGACATTGGTAGATGATGCTGGCATTTTTGTGGCAGATGAGGTGTTGAAACACTACATGTCTAACACATTATTAATTATTAACAGTATTGTACTAAGACATTAGTGCACCTAGAGTGTAGTGGATGAATCCAGAGTCCACCTAGACAGAGCCCCAGATGCCACTTGTTTCCACATGGCAAAATCACTGCCGTGCCCCTGGCCAGACACCATTGTCTCAGGATGGCATCATCACCCAGAATTTCACTTGCTGAGAATTCAGGAAAGCAGGTCTTGTGACTTAAATCCCCAGGCTTTTTCAAAGTTGGGATGGAATACCTCCCCCCACCTCCCTATACTTCCAGAACTCCTGGCAGTCATGTCCATACCTCAAAGTCACCAACCAGTTAAAAATTTAACTCCAGCTGTATTCTGAATTTCCTGGAGTATCTCCAAACTCTACAATGCTGATATGCCAGTAGTAGCATTCCAGATTAGATGGGTCATAACATAGAAGACAACCAATCTTGAACAAAAATCAAAAACAGAAGGCTTAACCTTTAACAACATTTTAGTAATCCTTCATATAAGGACTTTGTCTCCATAGTGAGGCACTACAATTTCCAATGATTTTATTCAACAGAAATATTTTTTTATCATTCTCTTAGCAATCAATGACAAGCAATATAAAAAATAATTTTTGTAAGCCTGCTATGGGGCAGGACTGTGGGGTGGTTTGGAAAATTGGCAATCATGGAGGAAGGTGATAATGGTGGTGAGACTGGTGTTGGAATAATGAATGCCTTTAACAAACCATCATGGACAATTTAGCAAACCACAGTGTTTATATAAAGTGTAGGGGGGGAAATTACATATGTAAGTCTTACCTATTTCATGTAAATTATAAAATATATTAACACATTTATTTAAAGCCTTATTACAGACAGGTAAGGAATAATTATTATCCTAATGAGATCCAAATCTAAAATAAAATTTCATGCAATATACTTTAGATTCCAGAGTTGAGAACTTATTCTGTAAATGAAAATAAACATTATTTGCTAATAAAATAAGGATATTCTAACAATAAATGTTAGCATAACATTATAACATAATAGGGACTCCGAGCCAGGCTGTTTTCACTTGGGGTGCCCAAGATGGGGGCAGGTGAGAATCCTCCTAGCCCCAAGAGACCCAGCCCTGGCAGCTGACTTCCACTACCCAACCACCGCCAAGCTCCAGGCCACTTTCTGGACACATGACACTTCCTACCCATTTTCCATAATTACCACACCATATTTGAGGGAGTTCAGACAGTAGGTAACAAATCGTAGAGCGTTTTATATATATATATATATATATATATATGTATGTATGTATACACGCATACCTATCAGAGGGCCCAACAAGCTACTGAGAGTATCCTGCCCACTTGGGAAGAGCCTGGCAAGCAACTGTGGCATATTCGATATGCCCAAAATAGTAATGATAGATCTCATTCCCCTGACCCTGAAAGAACCTCCAATCATTGGGAAAGACAAGTAAGGAAAGGTTGATAAAATATCAGGTCTGGGAGGAATAGAGACATTACTGGTGCCCACTCGAGTAAATCGATGAACAATGGGATGACAGTGATACAATAACATAATAAGCCCTATTGTGTTGGCTGCAGGGCTATTATTTATATAATTTTTATAATACAAATTCAAATTTGTAAACTACAGCTCAGAGGCCTATTCTTTGTTTTATTTATTTATTTTCTCTTTTTGGGTAACACCTGGCGATGCACAGGGGCTACTCCTGGCTCTGCACTCAGGAATTACTCCTGGCTCAGGGAACAATATGGGATGCTGGGAATTAAACCCGGGTCGGCCATGTGCAAGGCAAGTGCCCTACCCATTGTGCTATCGCTCCAGCCTTGAGGGCCCATTCTTTAGAGATTAAAAGGATATAAGAGCCAGATACTATAGTACAGTTAGTAGGGAGTTTGCTTTGCACTGGGTCAATGTTGGTTCAATCCTTGACATCTCATGTGGTCCGTGTCCCTGCCAGGAGTTATCCCTTAATGCAGAGCCAGTAGAAAGTCCTGAACACCACCAGATGTGTACCCACCCATGCCCAACAACCAAAAAGAGATATTAACCAGGCTCGTCTTAAAAATGTTTCATATAACCTACTATTTCTTACACATTTAATAGATCAAAACCCAATTGGTCCATAAAATGACCATTAGATTAAGAATACTTGTTTTTCTTCTCTATTTCTATTTTTTTAATAGTCCAGGAGTCTCTTTATTTTTAAACAAACACTTCTCAGGCCATGAATTCATAGGGGATGGGCTCCAGCAGCTCAGGTTCCTTTCCATTGGTTCTTACACAGTGGGCTTCTCTGGGTAGAGCAGGCTGGCGCTTCGGTTGAACCCAAGTCCCTTTCTCTTTGGCTTCCTTCTTTATTTGATCATTTTCTTTCACCCATTTCAAGAAGCTGTCTTGACTCTTAGAGTGCTTAATATGCTCAATGTGGACATTAATTCTCTTGGCAAGAATCTTGCCCTTGACTTGTTTGTTAACGACAATGCCAACAGCATGCTGTGTAACATTGTAGACTCTTCCAGTTTTGCCATGATAACATTTGTGGGGCATTCCTTTTTGGACTGTGCCCATTCCCTTTATGTCTACGATATCACCTTTCTTGTATATACACATGTATGTAGCCAAAGGAACAACTCCATGTTTTCTGAAAGGTCTAGAGAACATATAGCGAGTCTCCCTCCGCTTTCCCTTTGTGTTGGTCATTTTGGCGATTTACTGGGCACTGGCAGTTTCGGCCAAAAGGAAGCTCTATTTCTATTCTTGATCAACATATAAATAAATTTAACATCCTCTGTAGTAAGTCAATCATTTCTGTGTTGCCTACCTTTTAATCTATATACTCACCTTTCTCTTCTTTATTATAAAATTGACATTGTAAACATTCCTGCATATTATCCCATATAGCTCTTAAGTATTTCACAGTCTGGCTTTCACATTCATTTTACTAATGTCATTCTGAAGCTGTTATGATCAAATCCAGCAACTAATTCTCAATTCCTTTGTCTTTATCTTATTGTACACATCTTCCTCTTCTTGTTCTATATTTTGTTTGTTTCATTTTATATTTAATTTCCTTATCAAGTCTACTTGATCACCCAACCCAAAAAATGTTATCCTCAGCTCTCTTCTGTTTTATATCTTTTCATGTACTCCAATGATATCAAGTTTCTATGCCATTTACTCTTCAGAACACTCTTAGCACTATTAACATTAGTGATGATTTCTTTGCTGTACTTTAGACACAATTTTTCTCCTGATAACCTTCTTCTTAAAGATATCCTGTTGATAGATAAAAGCCTCAAATGAACTGGTAAAGATTTCTCTCATAGCTTTTTATTATTTTGTGTTCCCTGGCTCAGTATCTTACATGAAAAATGAGGATTCATCTTGGACTCTACCTAAATTTTACTCCCTCATCTGATTAGACATCATATATTACTGCTTCCCCTCCACCTCACCCCTGAAAGCTTCCTGATAAATTTTTCCTTTTATTTTGTCAGTTCACTGACAAATTCAAGCCTTTATCATGTTATTGCCTATATGTTCTTTAGCTTCATAACTGATATCTTTGCTTTAATATCCTGCCACTTCAATCCAAACTCCATAGTGCTCTGCCCTCTAGCTTTGCTCTTCCTTGCACTAATAGAACACTGTGTATTGCTATTTAAAGAATCACTTTATCCTTACAAATACTGTAGTTGATTGCATATATGTTTGTCTCTGCCATCAGATTATTAATTCCTTGAGGGAAGAGACTATATCTTTGTATCTTTTATAACCTCCATACTGTCATCTTGCTCACAGTATACACTTAATAAATATTTGTAAAGTTGAGTACAAGATGTGTGGGAAAAAATTCAGACAATGTGATCATTGTACTAGGCTGGCTGAGATACATTTTCTACTGAAACTCAAGAATACAAAAACTATGTGACTATAATGAGTTATTTTAATATTGGCTAATATTCTTGGTTTTTTGTGTTTAGTTTTAAAACAATTTGTTTACTAATGTACAGAAAACATTAGAGTGGAATAAAGAATTGATTGGCTTAATACTCATGTAATTCAAAAATAAATTATTTACTTAATTAGTTTTGATAGTAATTTTAAATAATTTTATGAATATTAACTTTTTGAGTTTTTACATGTGTAAAAATGAATAGATCATGAATAAATACATTAGCATCATATAAAAATATGATATGTGGTTAATTTGATTTTTTTCAATTATTCCTTTGGGTTCTGGCTAAAGCTAAAAAGATAGATGGCTTAACTTGTCAATGCTTTTATTCTGACTCATCTAAAACAAGTGAGGAGATAAAAAAAGTTTTACTGTGTTGTGAAAAGCTAAATATGGATTAGAAGATAGAACATTTTTATAGAATGCAGAGCAAAATGGCAAGAAGGTAGAGTTGTAGAAAGATGTTCTTAGAGTAAGTCTTGAAATTGAATTGTGACTTAAAAGGTACTAATTTAGGAAACTTGAGAGGACTGTTTGAATTGCTGAGTGTTTTCATCTTTAAAATTGTTCAGTCTTAAGAGTTTTGTGCTTAGAATTAAAAAAAAGTATGACAAATGCAATGCCAAGGTGCATAAATATATGATAAACCACAAATGGTACTTTCCTACTTCCTGTTGTTTAAAAAAATTCATAAGCCAGAAATGATAAAACACCATGAACATTAAATTAATAGAGCATTATTCTATTTGTATACTGAAGAATATTTGAACAAAGAAATAGGCCATTATGTAGTTATGGGCCTTTTGGTCAATTTTAATGCAAGTTTCAGCTCTCGAACTAACTGTGTTATAGACAAATGGTCGAACCATGTATTTTGTATGTGAAATACCAAAAGGTCAACCAAGCAGAAACAGCTACTGGAAGCTGAAAACAGAAGATGATAGGCTAAATTTGTATGAAAGTAGAATTCATGACTTATTTGTCCATGATTATATTTCCCTGTCCTCTTAAAATAAACTCAGTCCTTACAATTACAACAGCAAACTAATGGACCATTTATATGTCAAGTTTTTATATATATTCCCAGAAATATGTAAATAAATATATGTTTTATATTTTATAGAAAATTTATGTTTTATATAAAATATATTTTAAATTTAAACCTCTGGCCATGTGAAGCAAAGTACTATTTTTTCTGAAGAGAAACTAAGGCACACATATATTAAATTACTTACCTAGTGATTAATAATAGGTTTGCATATACATATACATATATATTTTACACACATAGACACATGTACTCATTTAAATTAAAAATAAACACTAATATATATTTTAAAATATGACATAAAATTATAAAATTAACAGAAGGGAAAAAAGGTAAATATAAAACTTTGATTCAAGAGGTCAGAGAGATTGTACATTGGGTAAGAAGCTTGTCTTGAAGGCTGCTGACCTGGGTTCGATCCCTAGTAACCCATAACATTTTTTTTTCTTTATGGGTCACAATTGACAATGCACAGGGTTTACTCCTGTTTCTGCACTTAGGAATCACCCTTGGCGGTGCTCAGAGGACCATATGGGATACTGATAATCGAACCCAGGTCGGTCGTGTGCAAGGCAAACGCCCTAACCGCTGTAATATTGCTCCAGCCCTGCACCCCAAAACTTTCCCGAAGTTCTACTGAGAATGATCTCTGAGCAAAGAGCCAGACATAAGTTCTGAGAACCATTGGGATTGGCTTAAAAACCAAATTAATAACCTTGATTCATATTACGTGTTAAAGTTTAGAAATAAGATTGGAACATTTTCTCATTTTAGATGATCTATTTCTCTTATTTGGTGTACATTGTTTTCTTCAGCAGAAGCTAAGAATTTACCCTAAATAAACTTCTGGATACCAGAAATCTCTGTGTGCTAGTAACTGTGTTGAGATCTGAATGGTAATGAAAAATTCAATGACTGAGTCCTGAAGGTTAAAAAATGTTCCAGGAAGATGGTTCAGCATATGAAAAGCTGTTAAGCCTTTGACAAATGGTCAGTGCAACTAAGCAAAGTAAGAATGAAAGACTTTAAGATCCAAAGGAAAAGAGGCTCTGACATCCATATAGTTTTCTATGTCCTAATTTAAATAATTTTGGATTATTTTCTACATGGTAAACCATGTTAGATCCTTCTAGAAAACATAACTCTTTTCTCATTTGAAATATTTTCAAAACTCTTTTAAAATATATCCTTAAGTCTCTTACCTCCAGAAGCCACCCCCAACTCCAGTAAACAAGCAAAAATCATCCTTATGTATCCCAGATACTGATGACTCCCATAATGTTTCACTAATGTAACTGTCCATTACACCTAAAATCACTGTTCATTACATCAGCCCATTACACCTAATATCACTACACAGTTTTATTAAGTACTAATGAAATTCTGTCCAATTATTATTATTATTATTATTTTATTATTTTTATTATTTAAATTTATTTATTTTTAATCAGTGAGTCACAGTGAGGGTACGGTTACAGATTCACACATTTTCGTGCTTGTTTTTCCCTCATGCAATGTTTGAGAGCCCATGCCTCCACCAGTGTCCATTCACCACCAATGACTCCAGTATCCCTCCCACCCCCCCAACTCCGTCCCCCCCATCCCACCCCACCTCTTCACATGCTGGGGGAAAGTCATCCCAGATACAGAAGGGAAAACCAAGTAATATGTGATTGGAGATCCTACTTGGGAAGGGAGATGCATGCTGAAAGTAGACTAGACTCTGAACACGATGACCACTCAATACCCCTATTGCAAACCACAACACCAAAAAGGAAAGAGAAATATCAATTATTATTTTTTTGTCATTACACCCAGAGGTGTTCTGGGATCATGCCTGGTGGAGACTTGGGAACCATATAGGATGCCAAGGATCGAACCCATGTTAGTCATGTGCAAAACAAGTGCCCTACCCTCTGTACTATATCTCAGGCTCCAGAAATGCAAATTTTGATAATGAATTAATGACAAAAATTGGTTCAGAACACTTTTACCATTTTCCAAATTATTAAGAGAATGTATGGAAAAATAGAATAATAGAAATAATAATATTTCAAAAATAGTAATAATAATATTTCAAAAATAGAAATAATTCCAAATGAAAATGTTTCAACAAGGTTAAAGTAAAATGGGGGAATTATATTTTATTTTCTTATATTTTCATAAACAAATCTTCCATAAAGCATATAAATGATAATTTGACACTTTTATCATTCCTCAACTGACATACTATTAGGGTATAATATAAAAGTATATGTAAGATTTAAAACTTTTTAAAAAATACATTGAATTTATATAGCATTAAATTTTTACCTGGAAATGTATTTTTTTTTCCACTTGGGCTTCTTTCAAGATCACCATCAGTGTTCTTTAAATACTGTAGAACATATCTTGGCTACTGTCCTAAGCTTGGCATTGAACATAGGCTTACATATATGCTTTTAATTTGATGCTTGGTGTTTTGAGGGTACATGCTAAGGGGCTAGAATGATTTATGCATGAAACTATCACTAACAGCATTGCAAATCACAGTACCTCAGTAAACACTAAAAACTAAATAGAAGCTGTAGTTGAAATATTGTAGAATTATACTGGTCAGAAACAGAACCTATTGATGCAGCCTCCCTGGTCATGGGTATAAAATTCAAATATGTTTATATTTCCAAAGGACATGAAAGAATTCCAAGGAATTATTTCAATTTCCCACTGAATTCCTCCAGAATTCATAGAGCTGGCATGTAACTCTAGTTTTATTATTTTAAAATGGGATAGAACTCAGTAGCCTTCTGTAATGGACACACATTTTCTGAACAAGTCCTGTGGCCTGTTGTTCTGTAATCAGAAAAAGAACCTAAATGTTTGATTGATTTTTTGGTTTTATTTTATTTTCAAATGTCTTTTATGAGTCATTCATTGGAATTGAATTTATCAAACTCTCCTGAGTTCATATAAAGAACCTCTCTGGTGGAACGTACTTCATTTGTATTTTAAAGTAGCAATGTCAATTCTTAACAATATTTTTGTAAGAACAGATGGATACAGAAGGTTTCAAGAAAGCTTTAAGCATAATAAAACTATATTTTTTAAAAAGGATATTTTGTTAAAATTACTTTTAAATACAATTATAATTTTAATGACTATGAGCAAGCATCTTATAATATTACTATTCTATTATAAATATTTTTACGTTAAACATTAACATATTTAACAAAAATGTCTCTTTTTTGGTTTTAGTATAGTTTATATTGAATATAGTTATAACTTTCTTATAATTTGCATTAAAAGTCACAAATTTATGGCGCAATAGTACAGTAGGAAGGAAGTTTGCTTTGCAAGGAGCCTACCTGAGTTGACTCCTAGCACCACTTATCAGCTCCTGAGCCTGGCCAGGAGTTATTCCTGAGCACAAAGCCAGGAGTCAATCTGAGTATTCCCAGACGTATACCAAGAAGTGGAAGATAGTTTTTGCATAAAAATTAGTGAAGTTTTGAGGGGTCAAAGATATAATACAGGGTTAAGAAACTTTCCTTGCATCCTCCCAACCCTGTTGAGAACCCCTGGCACAGCCCCTAGTCCCCTGAACACTAACATGGCTGACTTTTTACTAGAGAGCCAGAGGCGCTCCTGAGCATTACCAGCTGTGCTCAATGTCCCCAAACTTACAAAAAAATTAGAGAAATAAAATTAAGGTATAAGAGTAAACACATACATACAAAATAGTGTATACATTTACACAATAGATTCTAGAGCCCTCTGTTTCTATCAACTAAAAGCAAAAATAATTATTTTCTGGAGTGATAGCACAGGCGATAGGGTATTTGTTTACCTTGCACGCAGCCAACCCGGGTTCTATTCCTCCACCCCTCTTGGAGAAACCGGCAAGCTACTGAGAGTATCTCGCCCCCACAGCAGAGCCTGGCAAGCTCCCCGTGGCATATTTGATATGCCAAAAACAGTAACAAGTCTCACCATGGAGACATTACTGGTGCCCGCTTGAGCAAATCCAACAGGGGGACAAGTGCTACAGTGCTACGTACATAATAAATATATGAGGTATAGTAAATTAATCTTTTAGAAATTGTAGCTACAAATAATAAACTCCATCATTAAAAATATCACACATACCTAATAGTCAAGTTAAAAATTATGGTATTGGAATATTAAGCTAAAAAAAAAAAACAAAAAAACATGGCCAGCAAAGACAAACTTCTCTGTTTTTGTAAAACAAAGGGAAATGTGAAGTGTTTGACTCCTTGGTTTCTAAGTCACAATTTCTTGTGTGTAGTATTTTTGATACAGTTCTGAACTACTTGGACCTCGTAGGACAATTCACCTATTTTTTTTTAAATATTTTTATGAATCACCATAAGATACAGTTACAGACTTATGAACCTGAGAATTAAGGGTATAAAAGAGGAGATTGAGCAAAATTAAATTTATGTATTATTTTAATGATATTTGAAAATTATATTAAGGTTGTAGTTTAAAATCACTGTATTCAAAATACACAGTAGGAAACTTGTTTATTGTAGATTGTGAGATTATTTTTGTTTTGAGGGTAAAGTTGGTGGTGCTTAGGTATTACTCTTGGATCTGTACTCAGAGATCAACCCTATCAAGTACTATATATGGTGCCAGGGATCTGATTTGGGCTTTAGGTGTGAAAGGGAAGCATCTTATCCACTGCACTATTTCTCTGGCCCCTATGTGCTATTATCTTAAGTAGAAATTCTATATATTCACAAAGATAGTTGTGTAATACAGCCTGCTACAAAATTTAAAGCTTTTAAATTATCTTTCATTTTTATTTGCTTTATTACACTTGTTTTTAAATTTTAATTGCTAATGAAATTATCAATAAGCAGTGATATTTTATTTAACACATACGATAAAATGACAATAATGCATAATTATCTATCACTGCCATCATTTTTCTTAGATCTTTGCATTGTGAGATAATGTTCTATATAATTTAACTATTCAACCATACTTAAACCTCTAAATTTTCACCACTGGATCATTACTACAAGTTTTTGACAAAAATTATATCAGTCATGAAATTAATGTATAAGAATGAATGATAATGTAAGTACAGAGAAACTTTTCATTGATTAGTTTGCTCATACCCCACCATTTATTAAACAGTTTACTAAGAACCAGACACTTGCTAGTTAGAAAAGTGAAGCTTTGAAGAGAGAAATTCTGGCAGATGATACAAAAGAGCAAAGTCAGAATTTCACAGAAAATGTGAATTTAAAAGCACAAAATAGTTTTTGTTTTAGTATTAGAGATTCAAATGCTATAAAGTAAGTGGAGTAATAAAAAAGGCTGCATATCAGTCTAAAAATTATATTTAGAATATTTTTTCAAGGGATAATTCACTATATTTTATAATGGATTTGATGATTCTGTACAGTGAAATGTTATAGTACTTATTTAAACATAAACAACAAAACTCCTTAAGTTTCTAAGTAAACAGTGATGCTAAGTAATGTTCAATCTCCTTAATCTAAAATTACTATTTTCTTTATGAATTTAAAAAAAGACCTCACTACAACAGGCAAAGTTTAATTAGATGATAATCTGTAATTTTTTGGAATTCTGTAATTACTATTTACTGATTACCAACTATATGAGCGCAGATCTTAATAAAGAGTAGTAATCTTGTAGTAGAATCCTAAAACATAAAGTCTAAACACAAATGTTGCCCTGGCAAATTGGGAATTTGGTTACCAGTACTTGTGTTTTGTTTTTGCAGATATTTTAAGGTTAAAATAATTTCTGTTATTGTTCTAGGTATTTATAAAAATGAGAAAATATTCCTGGAGTTTTCTTTCTAGAAAAGATTATATATAATGTATTATATATATATATACTTTATATACACATATACTTAAAAACACATAGACACAAACACACACATGCACACACACATACACACATATAGATAAATAGATAGATACACACTCATTTAATCCTCAAGACATTGGAGGCAGATAAAATTATATCTAAATTTTACATATCAGGAAATAGGTTCAGGGAGGTTAGAAAGTTGATTATCACAGAAGTACCAAATAGGAGACTGAGTATTCAAACTCAGGAAGTATGTTTCAGTTTATTAATAATGGTATGCAAAATTGTTCCAGATATTTCTCAGAACACTATTTCACATACATATAAAAATAAGCACATTAAGTAGATTCTAGCAAAATAAGAATTTCATTGTTACTAAGGTACCCTCACATTGCCACATGCTATGTTCAATTTAGAAAAGTAAGAAATAAAATCAACACAGAATGGAGCAAACTTCATGCAGAATTTCAAAAAAATTACTTTCATCTTTAATAACAACAAACTGATTCTTTCTATACTGATATATTCATTTTTTCAGAAAAAGAAAAATATCAGTCTTATAGTTTGACCTTGAGATTTCAAAAGACAGAAGAAAATTCTATTGATCTTCTAGATGACCACAGAACAAATTATATTATATTTGAGTGTTTCTGCTCCTCTCCCATCTCTCTCTCTTTTCATTCATCTGTCTAACATCTATGTATCAACATAATATCTTGACAGAAAGGAGAATACATGGAGCAGTAAAATCATTAAGTAAAGGTTAAAAGGAAATTATTTCCTTTATGACAATCAGAAAGATATAGTCAGTGACAGATGAGCGACCTGTGACATATGATACCTACCAGATAAGCACCTATATGACAAATAAACATTTCTCTGTAAAATCCAATGGCTATTACTCCAATTTACTATTTACTGAAAAAAATCTGTTTGAAAATTAATCAAAGAATATTCATTAATCCTTATTTGTCATTAGCTAACTATACAATAGAACTCCAGGTATATTGCTTCATTAACGTTTCATGTGTAGAAAAAAAACTGCCTTTACCATTCATCCAAAAGATGCTCTTTCATACTGCCCAAACCCCACTTCCCTCTGGAAATCACCACAGATTTTAGAATCTAGAAATTAAATATGCTATTCTTGCCAATATGGCTCAAACAACACTTTTGTCATCTTCTGAATCCTGATGCCGCTGGTCATATGGACCCCATGCTAATATGTTATGTTGTGTAACAGCTGGGCAAGACTAAAGGGACTAAAGGGAACTTCTAGATTATGACTAATCACTTGAAAATTAGATTTCTCCCACTTAAGGTATTTCAAAATACTGTCACTATAAACTGCAGTAACACTTGATGTAAAGACATTATAGAAAATAGAAAAAATTTAAAAGTCTATGTGAATATATAAAATTGCAAAGAAAATTTCCAAAGTCATATGAACTCAGCAAGTGCATTCACAGTTTTTCCATTTTCAAGGTTCAGGTAAAGATTTTAATTAGTTCCCTTGAAAACTGTTGTTAATACTAAAATGAAAATTTTATCACCACTCCCTTTACATAGTACTCAGGATACCACGGGCAAAAATATCATTTAAATTCCTGATTAATACTGAAATGAATGAATAAGAAATAGAAATGAAAGAATAGGCAATATTACATAAGTTTAAAGCACAATTTAGAAAATATATCTTAACAGGGTGTTCGCCTTTCATGTGGCCGACCTGTGTTCGATTCCTCCACCCCTCTTGGAGAGCCCGACAAGCTACCGAGAGTGTGGAGCCCACACTGCAGAGCCTGGCAAGCTACCTGTGCATATTGGACAAGCTAAAAAGAGTAACAATAAGTCTCTGAATGAGAGATGTTACTGATGCCCGCTCGAACAAATTGATGAGCAACAGGATGACAGAGATTATACACATACAGATGTTACAGATCTTATTTTCCCTCACATGTGCTGTTTAATAAAATCTTAAATAAAATATGTATTTGAGATGATTTATAAAAATATGAAATTATTATAAAATATTTATTGTAATCATTAGATGCAGGAAAATGTAGTGAAATTGTATTTGGCTCAAAATTAAGATTATTATCATTTGCTGTTTTTCTCTATAGATATACCTATTATAAAGAGAGATAAACAGATTACTTATATGGGCATTCCTAAGACTATCATTATTTATCTGCTAAAACCTTTTCCAATTTAATTATTATATCTTTAGCTACATGTTTATGGTCAGTTAGTAAGGAAAAGTATGTTTTAAAGATGCATGCTCATTTAAGCTGGAGTAGACAAAACTGAAAGGGAATGTTTGACTTAGTTCTGAAGTTGTAATTTACAGCAGCCGTATTTTCATGGTCAAGGTTACTTCTGGTTATACTGAGTGAATCCTTACACAGAACGGTACCAAAGGAAAACACGTGTCAACTCTGTGGGTGGAGATGACATGCAATTTAAAATACCTAATTACATGTTTCACCTTAGCTAAGTATCCTGAAAGATGACATGAACTAATTGCAGATTAATGCATTATTTCTCTAAAGCCACAAATGAAGTAGCTAGAGGAAGCATCTTTCTGATTATCTAAATAGTCAAGAATTCTGTTAAGAATTATGTTTGGCATATAAATATGAATAATTCTCCTCTACATCACTGACTCAAAAATTAACTGTTAGTCAGCATTAAAAGATCATTAAAGATTGAGTTCAAAATTTGAGTAGATGTAAAAGTATGTTCATTTAAAATCTGATTGTTTTTAATTAAAATCACTTGGAGAGAAAGTACCTATAGGGGTTTTGGCACTTGCCTTGCATGCAGCCAAACCAGAAACAATTCCTGGCACCACAGGGTCACCCTCATACAGAATGATCGGATAGTACAGGCCAGGAGGAGCCCTTCTGCACCCTTGGGTATGCCCTGGAAACCTCCCTATGCCCTTTTCAAATCAGTTCTGGAAAGAAGCCCAAATAAATAAAGGTTTTAAAATTTGATACACTTTCTAATCTATCCCATGCACACACTAGTTCTGATTCTTGCTGACTATGCTTTACCTTCTTTAATCCTTGATTATTTAAAAACCTTTTTGACTGAAAATTTTTTTATTTGTTTCCTTTTAAATGTATTTAATTTTGTTCTTGGTCCACAATATTGCAGTACTCAGGGTCACTCCTGGCATGCTAGGGGGACTATATGGGGTGCTAGGAGTTGAATCAGGTTCAGCCACGTACAAGGCAAGTGCCTTACCCACTATACAATTACTCCAGTACCTTATCTGAGCCTCTAATACATATACATATACATATACTTGGATCGTCAAGTATAAATTGTGCCTTTACAAGATTCTTATATATTCTTCCAGGTATTGGTTCCATTGAGTTATACAGTTTTCCTGACATCTCAACACACAGCATTCTCTTTACAACAGGTAAGACTTCTGTATTTGATAATGCTATACATGTTCTGGTTCAGTCTATATCTAAATGCTCTTTGAGTACTTTTTGATGTCCTTCATTATATTCTGGAAGTAAAAGAATAGGGAAAGGTACAGTCAATTATCTCGAGATCTATATCAAATAAATGTACAAGGTGCAATAAGAACACATGGGCAATAAGTGCTCTGAAAAGTACAATGTGAGGCTACAAACAGAATATTTATGTCTCCGGAAAATTATTCTGTGAAATCCTGATGACAGTAATAAGAGGCAAAACCTTTGGACAAGGGAGAAAATTCTCATGAATAGGATTCATTTCTTATAAAAGAGATTAAAGAGAGCCATCTTGCCCCAGCCACCACTTTTTGAAGTAACTTTCTCCAGGATCCTATAATTTAGTCACATAACCCTTGAGAAGCAATCATTTTTTCAATTCCTGCTACCAGTATTTCTTGTGTCCCTACTATGAGGTTGAAGACAGATTTTAGAATGACAAGCTATTCTGCTGCCAAGGAACCTCTGGGGTGAAGCAAGTTAATTATCTATTCAATTGCAGTTATTAGGTAATAAGCCTGACAAGGAAAAAATTATGTTCACATGGTTTTGTCATTTAAGAAAAAAATTCCTTTCTTGAATACATTCTGATTTGTTTTGCTTCTAATTGTCAGGTTATAGAAAAAAAGCACTTAAGGATGCAGGATGGTTTTTAGAACTCCATGAGATTTTTAGTTCGGGAATATTATAAATTCTGATTTTTTAAATAAAGAATATTGTCTTACTTCTGCAGCATTGATTATTTTAGCACATCACATTATACAGTGCTAATTAAGTAATTGAATTTTTCCTTGATAAGGAAAAAGACATAAAGAAATAAGGAGTTGAATGATTTTATAGGGCTAAACCTGGCAAAACTGTAGTCTAGAAATATGCCAGAATTTTGAATACATTAATAGTGACAACATGCTTTTTGGTATAACTACTATACAGTATTCATCAGAACAGGGCATGAGTCATGAATACTCCGTCTATACTGAACTTGAAACAGATTGGAGCAATAATTTATAGTACAATAGAACCTAAGACAGAGGCACATGTAGTCCAGACTCTTTAAATATTCTATAAATAATAGCTCAGAGAAGCACAATTGACAATGAGCAGAGGCTGGATGATGAATCATCAAGTAGTTTAAGTAAAACCCTGCCTGATTAAATGCTTTGTTTTGAAACCACCTGCATCAGTGTCTGCTGTGGCAGGACAGATCAAATTGTTCTCTCTCTCTCTTTCTCTCTCTTCAAATGAAGATGAGTTTACAAAGGATAAGTTTTATTATATTATGTAACTAATGCCAAACTGAAATGTTAAGCACTGTACAATTCCAATTATCTGTGTTTTGGCCATGATTTAATGCCAGGCAATGTTAAAAACAAGGCTAATGTAAATGATTGAGTGTCTCAAGAGTTTGCATTTAATTTCATTTTGGTTTCCTGGTCTGGAGAAGTCATTTTTTCCCTTTAGGAGTCTTTTCTGTTTGTCCCACCAACCAGTAACCAGATGCTGTATCCACTAAGCTAATTAGTGGAGTCTCCTTCGAAAGCTGGTTCTTGCTGAGTGTGGCCATTAGAACAGAAACAAGTGCAGCAGCTAAAGACAGCCTGAAAAAAAAACATAAACTCCAACAAGAGCCCTCACAGCCAAGTCACTAAACTCTGTCTAGTGATTATGACTCGACTAAGAAAAACATCTACTCAGGTAAACAAAAATTTAACTTGCTCACAGCTCTGACTCACAAGACATACTATTAAAGAGAATCTTATATAAATGTTAACTGGACAATGTATCTGTTTATATAGTGATGACAGAACACTTTGAATGATATATTTTAAACTAGCGGTTTATCATATATAATTTATCTCTGTAGCACTGTAGCACTGTCATCCCTGTGTTCATCAATTTGCTCGAGCAGCCACCAGTAACGTCTCCATCATGAGACTTGTTACCTCTTTGGGCATATCAAATTCACCATGGGTTGCTTGCCAAGCTCTGCTGTGTGGGCGGGATACTCTTGGTAGCTTGCCCGGGGTCTCTGAGAGAGATGGAGGAATTGAACCTGGGTCAGCCACGTGCAAGGCAAATGCCCTACCCGCTGTGCTACTGCTCCAGTCCACTTTATCACTATTTTCTTTAATTTTTTTATATTATCAACAGATATCTCATAAACCTAATACCAGTTCTCATGTCTTTTTAATTAAAAATTACCATAATACTATTATTTATCTTATATTTTGTCAATTTCTTGCTCTGAATTCTCTCTTATCTACTAAATTGGTAGCTCCTGGAAGTGCCTAAGCCTAGTTCATATCTATATCCTTAGATTTCAAGATCACTCCAGCATGTTTAATAAATGTTTGATTTTTGTACATATATATCTATGGAATGATAAGAATTTATCCAAAAGTAAAAACCTGCTTTTTAGAAAGTTACATATAGGACTATATCATGAAAATAATGGAGTTATATATTGAAATATGGTGAGGAATTATCTATATACTGAGAATCTAAACTTAATAATTCTTAAAAATAGTTCTACTGTATATTGGCTTATCTAGATTATAATTAGTAAAAGTTGTATTATACTTATTTATTGCCAATTTCTATATAGGCTTAACTAATTTCTTATTCATATGACCCACCTCCAAAATATCAAAATGTATTTATTATGGGGGTATCTATATTCATCCAAGGGTGTTATACTTTTAGAGTGGGTGTTGTCAGGCCACACCCAGCAGTGCTCAGGAGTGACTTTTAACAGTGCTTGAAGGACCACCTCTGTGCCAGGGATTGTGCCAATTTGGTTACATACAAGGAAAATAACTGACATCTTGTACCATCTCTCTGGGCCAAGTGTTTCAATTTCATCTTACTTTTCTAAACTAGAACTATGTTTTATAAAAAATGACTAGAAATTTTTTATTCCCTTTGAAACTATCTCTAAGTTATCATATTGCTAATAGTGCAAAGACTACTAATTTTGGTCTCAGCACTCTATTTTTCTTTTATGTATGTTACAGGAAAAATTTAATAGTATAATTTTTGCTTTGTTTTGTTTTGTTTTTCGGTCAGACCTGGTGATGCACAGGGGTTACTCCTGGCTGTGCTCAGGGGACCATATAAGATGCTGAGAATCGAATTGGGGTTGGCCGCGTGCAAGGCAAATGCCCTACCCTGTGTGCTATCACTCCAGCTGAATAATGGTATAATTTTTGTCCAGTAATTCTTTCTTTTAAAAAAGTAAGGGCATGTGAGCTCCAAATAGCAATTTAAGAGTTAAACCATCTGAACAAAGTTGCATAATCTAATTAACATATATCCTGAAATATCTTTCTCACATATATTTTGACATAAAATATCAAGTGATATTCATCAACGGCCAGCATCCAGAGACTATAAAACCAATCTCCTGGAAGAGAACAATGCAGAGTCTCTTGCCCCCGGGCCTGGCTGTTTTCACCGCAGCCCCTCGGAATGGGTGGGTTGAGTTTCCCTCCCACCCTGAGCAGAGCCCCGGCAGCCAAAGACCTCCAGAACACAGCCACTGCTATGATCAAGGCCCCTCTCCACACATTTGGACAAGCCTCACACATGAAGGAACTGGCAGAGGAACTCAGGTGTGCAGGACCCGGGGCTGAGATCTCCAAGCCTGCTCGAATTTGGACTGGGCCTCTTCTGCCCAGATCCCCTATTTTCCAGTAGCTAGGGAGTAACACCCAGAAACTGCCCCCTGCACAGTGCAATCCTATCAATGGCCAATATCCAGAGACGATTAAAACCAAGCTCCCGGAAGCACATAGATGAGACCTCTTATTGTCTAGCTCTCCCTCTGGGAGAACTTGGCAAGCTACCAAGAGTTTCCTACCCACATGGAGAGTCTGGGAAGCTCCCTGTGGCATATTCATATGCCAAAACCAGTAACAACGATGGGCCTCATTACCCTGACCCTAAAAGAGCCTCCAATGCAGCACCATTGGGAAGGACGAGTAAAGAGAGGCTTTTAAAATCTCAGAGCTAAGATGAATAAAGGCGTTACTGAGACCGGTCAAGAAAATTGACTATCAACAGGATAATGATGATGATGATTCAAACATAACTGGTCTTGAATTTCAACTTTGTCATAGAACTACTTGTGCCTCCCAAGAAATTTTAACCTTTCTGAACTACATTGGGCTATAAGTTAATGCTCATGACTTTTATATTCAAAGGTAAAAGAGACTACAGGAAAATTGTGTGAAAAAGTGTCACTTTGTACTCTACTGAAATTGATCTCTTCTCATCACTTGGGCATAGCTGTGTCAAAATGAAAATTACATTAAAATACATGAACTATATAACTCTTAATATTATCCTGCTAAGAAAATATTTTAGGGATAGACTGACAGTACCCTAACCTCATTCACACACACACACACCCAAAATAAATAAACTTCATGAAGGCTAGATGGACAGTCAGGGTAAAGCACTTGGCTTACATACAGATGCACCCTGGTTCTTTCTGTACCCAGCATCACACATAAAATTCTGAGAATAATCAGGACTAAACTCTGAGCACAGTCATATTTCACCAAAACACTCCCTTACTCACCTTCAAAAAAAAAAAAGAACACATACACTAACTATAGCAAGTGGATTATGTGCATACATTCATTTCATGAAATAACAGCTATAAAATAGGTTTATGTATATGGATAGGTTTTTTTTTGACTGGTTGAAAACATAGCCTGCAGGAAAATTACAGAAAATACCAGCAATGTTAAAAGAATATTTTATGTATTTTTAAAGTTCAGAAAGGATTCTTAACAAATTCCTAATTATATTTAGTTTGACAGAAATAATTCCAGAGAAACTAGTACTTCCATTTATTTCAAATTTCTCTTGAGAACTTTCATTAGCAAAATAATAAATGTCAAATTATTATAATTGGAAATATGTTCTTTTCTTCTGGGCCACACCTAGTGATGCTCAGGGCTCACTCCTGGCTCTGCACTCAGAGACCGCATGCAAGGCAGGCGCCTTGCCCTCTGTATTATTGCTCAGGAACCTGAAAATAAATTTTATTTTGCATATATGTCAATTATAAAATTTATTTATATCTACTCTGTTTCTGTCACTTAGAAGCAAACTCATAACCCAAGGTTTCGTAGTTCAGATAATTCAATATAATTTAAGTTGTTTGGTAGCCCCTTTGTCCCGATTGTCACTTTCTTATTAGAGTGTATTAGTAATTTTTCTAATTCCTCTGTTTCTCATAATGAAATGAGAAACATTCTTCCTTTTATCAAGTGAGGCTTAAATGGAGACAGAGAGAGAGAGAGAGAGAGAGAGAGAGAGAGAGAGAGAGAGAGAGAGAGAGAGAGAGGAGTGATTTTTTTTTCCCTCACTGAGAAATTTCCTAGCTTGTACTTCTGAAGTGATTAGTTCTCTTTCAAAGAAACTTTCCTCTGCAACATTCCATCCTAGATATTTTCTCTGGCAATGACTCAGAAACACTTGCCTTTGTTAGTGAATCTCTAGAATGCAGATACGTAAGAGTGAATTACAAATGATTGAATTTATTAGAAATGATCGTGTGATTGAAGTCTCTCAAGGTGGATGCTACTTAAGTATTAAGAAATCCAGGACGGAGCAGAATAACAACACAGCAGTAGGATGTTTGCCTTGCACATAGCTGACCAGGGTTCAATCCCCTGTACCCCATATTGTTCCCTGAGCACTGCTAGAAGTAGCCCTGAGCATTGTCAGATGTAGCCCCCCTCAAACAACATAAAGAATTTAAAACTCAGATATTACAGATCACTCAAGATGGGCCACAGGAGACCATTTATGGGGCCCTAGAACCAGATCTCAAGGCAGCCACATGCAAAGGCTACTCAAGTGCAATCACTCTGCTCTTCTCCTCCTATTACAAATTTCAGATTATACTAGAAGCTTTAGACAAAAAAAATTCATTTTTTTCCTATCATTATAGTGACAGATAACCAATTTGTAGCTACTGATATATAATTATTAGCACTGATATATTATGAAACTAAGTGGAAATCAATAATCAATAGATGAGGCCCTATTTGAAAATATGGAATTGTTTATTAATAGAAAAAAGACACTTTTTATTAGGGTAAAAAACTCGCATTACCTAAGGAACTTACACAGAGACCCCAAAACTAGAGATATCATGCATTTAATGTCAGATCATGCTATGGAGGTTTCATTCCATGGACACTATGAAAGTACTTATCTTACTTTTGGCATACTGAGTATGAAAGAAATGGCTACTATTTAAAATGCTAACATGTGCAGTCTAATTTACAGTGCTCATATATCTGTGATAAGATGAAAGGAAAATGAATTCTTGACCAGATTAGAATCTTGAGAAAATGTCAGTCAAGCACTACTTGTCACGCCCTGGGGTTGATTAAATTCATATAATCCTATATACACAGGATATAATAGATGCAAATTTTACTCTATGAAGCCTAAATTAATAAACAGAATAAATATGGATTCATTTTCTAGAATTACACATATTTTAAATGACCGGCAATTGGTATATATCTTATCTGTAGAATGTGTACCATTAATAACAGTATATTTTCAATAAAATATGGGTTATGAACTATGATAAATACTGTGAGCATCATTAATTTTCTGTCACAGTATATTATAAAATTTAAAAAGGCACCAATTAACCTGACACAAGTGTTTCTTACAAGCCAGCTGTTAATTTCTAGATGAAATAACACATTCTCTAAATTATATTTTGATTGGAAGTAAAGATAGCAATATGACTAAATAAGAAAATTAAATATGTCATTAATTGTAGAAAATTTTATCCATGACTAATTCTCTAATTTTGAGACATTAATATAGTGAGCTATACTAACAATGACTTGTAAAAAGTTATCTGAGAAACAATGCTTCCTATTTTCTTAAGTGGTTATAAAAACTTGAAGAAACATCCCTATATTTTGTTTGTGTCCTTTTTTATTTCTACACTAAAATTTATGTATTTTCATTTTATAAATAATATTTTCATGCATTTTTAAGTTCTTAAAAATAAAGTTGCATATTTGTAGCTGATATATTAAAACATGAGTAAACAATGATAATATTTTATTAATTAAAATAGAAATACTTTCTAAGAGATTGAGGAAAAAAAAGTAAAATCAGTTAAGGGCCTGACAATACAGCAGACAAAGTTTTTGCTTTACATGCAGCTACTGACTTAATCTGCTAGTTCCCTGCCACCAAGTATGGTTTCCCCAAGCACCGCCAGTAGTGATCCTTGAGTACAGAGCCAGGAGTAAGTCCTGGGCATTGCTGGGTGTGAACCAACTAAAAATGACAACCTTAACTGATTTTTCTGTCACGATGATACTCAATATTTTTTAGTAGCTATTTTTAGATTTACCTCCAGCAACAGGCCACATTTTAAAGTCAATTAAAACACTATGACCAGTAATATGAAGCAACAGCAGTAATGTGAATAAGCTATGGAGACAAAAAAAATTGTAAATGTCCCTATTGTCTTTTAAAGCTATGCTCTTTTCAGCCTTCATGTGGTCTGCCACATCGAGAATATTGTCTGAATAGCAGTAATTTTAGTACTTCTTTTCTTTTTTCTCTTATCATTTTCTCTTAAGTGAATTTGTTTCTCTAATTTGGTCAAATCATTGTTAGACACTGTTTCATTTGACAACATAAGCACAAGTTTATTGCTTTCACTGAAACTGTTATGTTTGTCTCTCAAAAGAGTCCCAATTCACCTGTCCTGAGATTCTAATTGCAGGCCATAATGTACAGTTTTGCCTGGATATCAGTGTTCTATTTTATAAGAAAAGGGTTTTATCAGTGTAATTTTTTTTCTATTTTTGAAATATCTTTTCTCTTTATTCTCTAGACAACCAGGAAGTATGTCCACTTTGTCAAGTTATGCCCAGAGTGAGGTTGAAGAACTGGGCAGTGCATGGAGAAATGCCATCTAAAGTGTGTCTTCTCGAAGGCTAATTTCTCATTCTATGATATTCCTGCCATTTTTCCAGAAAGCTAAGGATGGGACAGAGGGCATGAATCAGAAAGAAATCAGGTGGGTGGAAGTGGTTACCAATCATTTATGAAGACTTGGTCTAGAGGGGACACTATGACAGCCAGACAGCGTCTTGGTCACTCTGGTCCTACTGGGGGCATTGATTTTTGCCCAGTGCAACTTGAATATAAACACTATGGTATCCATGTTACTTCAAATACTATAAAAATAATCCTAAACTGTGAAGTGAACATTACATTACTTAAAAAAAAAGAATTTTTAGAATACAAGCTCCTTGAGTGCAGTCTTTGCCTTCTCCATTCCTCCTCCAATAAGAAAGTATTTGCACATACCAGATGTCTGACATCTTCATGTGGAATAAATTCATTTGTTCTCAGTAACAAAAGGGATCATTTGGACACTTTTTTCAAATTTTAAAAGATTGTAAAAGAACATGCTATTTAAAAGAGAAAATTTCATGGTAAAATTTTCTAGAATATAAATATATAGAATTTCTGAGCATATACATACAAGTCAGCTATAACAGTATATACTTAATTTATAGCCTAAAACTTCTACACGGGATATTGCTGCTTTTAAAAAGGTATATGAGTATTTCTTTGAACAGCAAGAAGACTGCTGATACTAAAGGAAAAGCCACATATTTTGATCTAGACTTCCTTTATTCCTCCCCAAATCTTCCACAAGGTTAAAGGATATTTGAAAAGACCGTAAATCCAAGAGTGGTGAATTAGGTTTTAGGAAGGATATGGGAGACACATTGGCTATGGGACAGTGTACAGAAGACTGAATGAGGGCAGACAGAACAACTGTACATCCTTGACTATATAAAATGATGTGATATTCCATAAAAATCACGAGATGTTTCTGATTTATAACACCATGTTATCAGTGAACTACCATGCAATATGCAGATTAGCACAAAACGCTGATGGTAACCGTAAGTGTTTTGAATAAGCAACAATGATATTTTTTCTTAAAAATAGAGGGAAATTTGGCTTTGTGACATTTGCCTAAGTACATCATAGAATCACTGGAAAACTTTGTATAACCTAAGAAACAACAACAAAAACATAGAATTGCAATATATATGTAATATATGCATGATTGTGTATAATTATGCATATTTAGATATCTATTAATCATATTATATGAATTTTGCCTTAGCTACAATAAACTGAACAACTAGTCTGCATTTATCTCTTTCCTCTATCTCTTTTTTTCTCTATGTATACATATATACACAACCACACATGTATGGTTGTACATTCTTTTATTTATTTTATTTTATTATTATTATTATTATTATTATTATTATTTTGATTTTTGGGTCACACCCAGCGATGCACAGGGGTTACTCCTGGCTCATGCACTCAGGAATTACTCCTGGTGGTGCTGGGTGACTATATGGGATGCTGGGAATCGAACCCGGGTTGGCCGCATGCAAGGCAAACACCCTACCCGCTGTGCTATCACTCCAGCCCAGGTTGTACATTCTTTTAAACTGTTTTTATAAAGAGCTGTCAAAAAATTTAAAAAAAATGATGTAAAGTATCTGATATAATCATCTTTACTTACATGTTTCCATGTTTAGTCCCATAAAAAACAGAAATTGCTCTGAAAATTTTATTTTAAATATGAGTATTATTTGTCTCTATAACATCTTTTTGGTAAACTCTAAATTTCAATTGCTAATTCATGGCTCAAATTTAGTGAGGTTAGAATACTTTGCTCCAAAATTATTCTATTTTAAACTTAAGTATTTTTGCATTCTGGATATTAATCTCAGTTATTATGATGGAGGATCACAGTGTCAACAAAATACATGCATATTCATTAAAATGAAATTTCACCCAAAGTACAATTTCACCAAAATTATATTTAAATAATTAATCAAATACTGAGACAAATAAATACTTCTCTATTTTAAATTTACTGTGTTAATTTTAAAATTGTTAATTTTGTCTCAAGTTTGACTAATGTAATTCAGCACTTGATCTATTTTGGAAAAAATAAAATAACATGATCTAATGTATATTTTATGCACTTAGATACATATATACCTATACCTTATGTATATATTATAGATGCATACTTTAGTACTTTAGTAGATTTGCATAATTGTGTATTATCCAGTGATGCATTTTGGCAAATAATGAACTCAAACAAATTGTCTTCATTTATTTCACAGCTTGCTTGCAATAAACTTTTATTTAAGTGGAAAAGTAACCTACTTTTTAAAGCAGTCTCTGAGGCAGGTTTGAACTAATTTTTTCTTTATATTTGCATACTGTATTTCCAAAACAAACAGGATTTGAGGTCACCAGTACATCAACATTATTAACAGTCTTTGATGCTATTCTAGTTATACTATCATCCTAGCCCATTGATAATGTGGTACTGGACAATGTAAATAAGACAAAGATAAAATGTTATAAATGATCAAAATTGGGTGAACTAAAGAAATATTCTAGGTTTGAAAGATATGTGCCTTCATAATATTCCAATATCAAATACTGATTACAAGTTTATTTCTTTTTTTTCTGGTGAACTAGAATCTTTTTTGCAGAGTGTCCTTATCATATTAAGTTTTGAGAAAATGAAATGTTCTTGGAAATATCAAGTAACTTACTTTGTCCTTATGGTATGTAACCAATATGAAACAATAAAAAAAAACATGGAAGGTATAGAGAGCAATATAACATTTCAATAGATGCTTGAAACAATCCAAGAGACTTAACACAAATTATAATTGTCCTCAACTCCCCTGAGGACAGAATAACAGATAATTAGTCTTAAGCTCATTTCGGAAAAAAGAAATACTGAAACAAGCTGATTTGTGACTAAAACTCATTATGCTAGGTTCTAGGAACTTTGACCTAGGGATTGGTCAATAATGAAGAAGCTACTTGACATAGTTCTGTTAGAATCATGTGTATAAACACACACACACACACACACACATGCACATACATACACCCACATATACGCACATATCCTAAAGCCTTGCTAAGTAAAGGTACCAAAGTAAGATAGTCAGTATTGAAATTAAATAAAATTTATGATCAAGTAGCATTGATCTTCACTTATAAGACAAACTCAAAATGACGGCCCTTTAGTACAAGGGACACTGAAAACATTTCTAAGATTTCTATCACTGTAATTAGAAAAATGAGTGCAATTTTGACCACAATCACCTTCTATGCCTAGTGTTTGGACTATGGAAGTCTGTATTACATTGAGATGACTTAGAAAAACAATAATTTCTTTTTGGGAAACTGTTATTAAGCCACACGGACAGTGACCTAAGCATAGACAGTGAGTCTGGGTTTCCACGGTTCTGTTATAACCTGATTGCCTATGAGGTTAATTGAGAGTAGGGTTTCACCTGGAGGCAACATGCTGGATTACTAGCAGATTCTTCTAGTTCTGCAATTATGTGGTATCGATTGTAACTAGTCACAGATCATGAAACTGTTGAGCTTGATCTGAAATCCATGACCCAATCGTTTCATAGTCCTATCATTTCCTCTTTTAATTCTGTTTTTCTGTCCTGTCAGAAAAGTTAGCCCTATAGATAAAGCCCTAGTAGCATTTGTCTTTTTAACAGTGAAAATATAGAACTTAAATTGTAATGGTAAGATTAAGTTTAAAGGCTGACTTTGTAAGTTCAAAAAAATGTCCATTCTAGGTGTCTAGAGAAACAAGAATATGAAAATCCGCATTCTCTTCAATAACTCATACTCCACATTTACATTTAAATGAAATCGCCTTTGCAATGTTTTCTTTTATATTAAACTACTCAATAGTTCCTTTCAGAAAGTAAATTTCTTTTAGCTTAAAGAGAAAAACTGATTAAAAGTTTTAATCTGTGGTAGAAAATTCAGTGGTGCCATATATCTTAAGGCTTTCTATATGCAAAATGTGGCCCTCTGTCCTTATTTGACAAATGTGTGGTCATGCTCTCCTGAAGCAGCAGATGAATTTTATCATCTAGATTTTATGATGAACATTCACCCAAATCCTCTTCAGTTCTAATAATTCTTAAGCAATGTATTCCTGATTTCTGGGAGTCTCTAATCTACTAATTGTTTTTTGCCATCATTAGGGTTTACACAAGCAAGGTATGTGTGTGTTTTCTGAACACAGCAGCTGTTCCTACATGGTCCCGTGCAGAGTTCTGCTTCCTGGATAGCTTGAATATATGCCTCTGGTTCAATATGCAAATTTATTTCAAGATTACATTCTACATTTTCGTCCTAAGTGAATCATGACAAAGATACACAGACAAATGTCAGAACGTTTACTTTACTGATACTTTTGTGTATTACCTCCTCAGCTTGCCATGTTTTTGTGTGCATGTGTGCACATGCGTGTGAGATTTTAGGACCATTTCCCCTTTGCACCCGGACAAATCGAAGAAGGATCATTAATCTAGGTGACATGTCTATAGAAGCCAAAGGATAAAACAGACACTTTATTAGCAATGAAATACTCCGGGAATGAATCTGGTAAACTGCGGCTAATTCATAGTTTGTACTGAGGCTTTCTTATCAGTACAGCCACATTTCTCAATTCCTATTCCACCCCTAGCTTTATCCTATTAAACCCAGAGGAAAGGTTGAGTCTTCAGACATGGCTTACTGAATACTGCCACAATTGTAGTACTCCTTGATGGCTGTTTGAAATAATGCATTCTTTCAGTGTCCTATTTTCCTAGAGCACAGAGTTAAAGGAGAAAGAAATAGAAATCTAGAGATGGGGGAAATAAACAGCAGGAAGAAAAAAACAAGAAAGTAGAAATTAAAATTAGATTTAACCCTTTCTATGGATCCTTCAAATATATTCAAAGATGATCAGTTTTTGGTTTCACCTTCACATTCCCCCATATAGTCAGCAACATATTAGCAACATAAAATTATGATCTAGAAAAACAGTCACAGCTTTGTTTACAAAATAACTGGAAAACCCAGGGCCGGAGTGATAGTACAGTGGGGTAGGGCATTTCCCTTGCACATGGCTGACCCGGTTCAATCCCCGGCACCCCATATGGTCCCCCAAGCACCGCCAGGAGTAATTCATGAGCACAGAGCCAGGAGTAGCCCTGAGCATTGCTGGGTGTGACCTAAAAGAAAAAAAAAACTGGAAAACCGTGCAAAACTACCTTAACTTTCATTTAAAGGTAGATACTAGGAAACTCTTGTTTTCAAATAATTGATAATTATCTAGGCAGCTCTCCTTAATATTTTTAAAAAACATTTTACTGAGAATTTTTCAAGATCGTAGGGATATATTTGTTTTTCAAAGAAAGACTTATAAAAAGATTCTGAAGCAGAATTAAAATTTTCTTTCTCCTCATTTATATTCTTCAATTTTAAAGTATAAAAACATGGCAATTCTACTGAAGTAAATACTTTTTCATAACTTATCTTAATTTAACCACCTCTCTTTTCTATGCATCATAACAGATGCAAAATAAAAGCACTAAAAATATTACTGACAATTGTGTTTATATAAAATCCTTTCTGAACAATTCCAATAATTTAATATATGATTCATTACTGTTACTAAAATAAATATATAATTCCTTTTCAACTCATAGGGTTTATGTTTAATAAAGGCAATTTCTCAAGAAATAAATAATAGGCACAGGAGAGAGCATCAAAAAACCCCAACCATACAGTTTCTCCCCCTTTCTAGGAGTCTGAGTTGATGCAAAGTAAGAACATTTTGCAAAGGAAATCCAAATTATAGAATAATTATCACATAATATATTGGTCAAGGGACTAGAGCGATAGCGCAGCCAGTAGGGCATTTGCCTTGCATGTGGCTGACTCGGGTGTGATTCCTCTGTTCCTCTTGGAGAGCCCGGCAAACTACCAAGAGTATCCCACCCACACAGCAAAGCCTGGCAAGCCACTTGTGGTATATTCAATATGCCAAAAAGAGTAACAAGTCTCACAATGGAGATGTTACTGGTGCCTGCTCGAGCAAATCGATGAACAATGGGACAACAGTGCTACAGTGCTATATTGGTCAAGATTATTTCTAAAATTTATTTTGGTGATTTTGGTGCTACAGTTGGTAATAAGAGGCTACTGTAACGAGAGATCTCTTTTGGCAGTGATTGCAGGAACCATATGCAATGCTGACGATGAAACTGGGGTCAGTGCATGTAACAAAAGTGCCTTAACCCCTATACTTTTTTTTCTTTGTATTTTAGAGAGCCATTTACTTCATTTACTTAAGAAAACTTGTCATTATAGAATGTTTCTCTGGTCCAATGTGATATATAATTCATATATATTCTATTTTATATACATATACACACATACACATCTATAAATATAATTGTATAATACACACATATATGTATATATAGGATATATATACACACATGTATGTATATATATGTGTGTATGTATGTATGTATATATATAGGACATGTCTAGCAGAGCTCAGAACTACAATCACTGAACACTTACTGGTGACTACCAGAGCTACTTAGGAAACACTGTAGTACCAGGGATTGAACACTGTGAATTTAAAGCATGTAGTCAAGTATATTGAGCTGTCTCTCCAAACCTAAGAAAATGTTTTTTGATTCCTAACAACTTTATAACAAAAATATTTTCGTCAAGGGCCTGGGGGAAAGTCCTTTGAAATGTAAGTATCATATAAGAGTACACTTCCAATTTTCAGTTTCTTTAAGAATTGGGTCAGAATTACAGTCCTTAAAAATATATGACCCTTTGTTTTTTCTATTGAGTTTATTATGTTTCTGGAAAGAATCAGAGAGACAAAGCAGACATGTTTTATTAAGTCTAAATAAGATAAGAGTTCCCTCCAGCCATGCTTTTTTTTTTTTCTTTCTGTTTCCCCCCTTTTATCCCAATTGCAAAAGAGTGTCTTTATAAAAAGAAATCACATACTAAATTTTTATTAACATTTGTTATAGAAGTTTATAATAAGAATTTTGAAAGTATTAAGATATCCATAAAAAGATAGAAAAATACCACCCAAAGAATACAAACCATAAAGTTGAGAAGGTTAGAACCATCTCTCTACTTTTTCAAATAAGATGGATTTAAAAGACTATACTAGCAAAACACTGCTATTTTCCAAGGTCTGACACATAGTTTTATTTAATTTAGAAAATGGAGTTAAAAAATTAAATATGCTATTAATCTAGAGTAAAATATAAACATTAAAATTTTAAATTATAAATTATATTCAAGGATTTAGAAGTCCCAAGCATGTTTTTCTAATACTACTCAATTATACATAATTATACATGAAAATGTTTATTCATTAGGCCATATGTGTAAATATATATCACTATATATATATATATATACACACACACAAACATATAGTTAATTAGGTAGTTAGTAGTTTGTCTGGCCACACTCAATGTTACCCAGTACTCTATCCTGGATTTGTGTTCAGGAATTACTCCTGGTAATGCTTGAAGGACTATAGGTGGCTTTGAGGATCTAAATAGGTCAGCAACATGTAATGCAAAGATCTTAATCCCTGTACTATATCTCTTGCCCATATAAATATACATATACATACATACACATATGTATGTGTGTGCAAATATGTACATATATGTATATACAGTATGTTATATATGTATAAAATGTTATATGATATATATAATTATTTTTCTTTTTTAGCCTTTTATTTTGCATTCCCAATACTTTGTCTTTCTTCTTCAAGCCACAGTTTTTTAGAGAATATAAACCCCATCAATAAATTGTTTTGAAAACAGAACATCTAGGTTCAGAAATTGGTAACACTGGGGTCTAGATTGCTCTAATAGTCACACAAGTACATCTAGTCATATGTATCCCAGACAACAGGGTATAAGACAGGCGGCAGATGTTAAATGCATGTATTATCTATGACCTACATATCTCTTCAGAGGTGTGACATTTTAAGGCAGACACATAAGTTAAAAATAACACTCAACCTCATAGCTTTGAGGTTTTCCTCATATAAGACTAATCATTTCCAAGGATACCAAGAAGGATGTCTGATAACTTTTGTAATTCTGGACATCAGAGATTTTCTTTTTGTAGAACTTAAAATATTTTTTAAATAGGAAGGTCTTTAGAATTTTTGTCTTTCAGAATAATATCAGTCTATTAACTGCCTATAATTGAAGTCATGACATGTTTTAATATAAGATTCAACTTAATAAAATTTAATGAATTATCTTGTATTCAAGGGAATAAATAGCATATAATTTTGTATAATCTTTGATTTCCTCTAGCAACAATTGATAAGGGTTAAATTACCACTAGAAATTTTTATATGTCCCCTAAAGACAACTTAAAGGAAAATTTTAAGGACAATAAGGTGATAAATAAATGATGACTATAATATTGAACATTATGTGATTTCTTTATGGTGTTAATATTTACATACATTAACAAAGCAAATAATGAAGTGAATTTTATTTTCAATAAAATTGAAATAAGAGATTATAAACTTACAGCCTACCTACAATTCTCATTACCACAGGGATCCTTTAAAATTAATACAGCCACAAATGATGTCCAATATAATCCTGAGATAAGTAATAAAAAAATCGACATGAATAAGTGTAAAGAAATTCAAAATTAAAGAGATAACAGCCAGGGGCATATATTCTCCTGGGTTCCACCTAGTTTCAGGTTATAATACAATATAAAATCACTTTCTCTTAGAGAGAGAAAACAGAAGGGAATGCCTTGCCACAGTGGCAGGGTGGGGTGGGAGGGAGATGGGATTGGGGAGGGTGGGAGGGACACTGGGTTTACGGGTGGTGGAGAATGGGCACTGGTGAAGGGATGGGTTCCAAACTTTGTATGAGGGAAGTATAAGCACAAAAGTGTATAAATCTGTAACTGTACCCTCACGGTGATTCTCTAATTAAAAATAAATAAATTTAAAAAAAAACCACTTTCTTATTAAGGAGACAATTACAACAGATCATAACAAATGGTACACAACTTTTGATGCACAGATGATAAAGAGATAGATACATATATAGATAAAAAGGCTAAGATGAAATTAAGTTTGGAAATTCAGATTGCATTCTGAAAATATTAGACTTTTAGAGGAAGAACCAGATTCAATATCTCACAACTTCACAAACAAGGGCAAATGTCATAATCAGCCAGTAAAATGGAAACACATCTCTCGGTGAGCACAAGTGACTGTCCAAACACAGTGACACAGTGACAGATTCAACCATGCAGAGACTGCAACATGATAATGTCTCGGAGAGTCATCTTTGTCAATTCCTGTCAAAGTTTAGGAATTCCTGTCAACAGTGGCTCTTGAAGTCGCTGTTCCTCACCTACATGGCTGGATGATATAGGTACAGAAAGCAGATGGCATTTCCTAAGATCACTGAGCTTCTTCACTGCTCAGTTCTCATTCCATCAGGGCAGTCATCAGCATGACAGGCACAATCTGCACAAGGACCTTTCTGTCCTACAGAATCCAACCAGTTGCACAGAGCAGTCGAAGCTGAAGGAAAGCTGGAGACTATTGAAATATGTAAAAGAAAAGAATGAAGAATCCTAACAAAATACTAATTGATGCTGTGCTCAAAAATCTGGTCACTCCTTTGTAAGTTAATTATTTGAAAGCTTAAGCATTTGATCTTCCTGGAAAATTTTATTGGAAAAGTTCCACGCGCCTTACCAGCCTCAAGGCCACAATACAGAGCATTTTGGAGAGAAGTCTTCAGCGCTAGGGTGATAAAGGGAAATGAAAGGCTTTAGAAGCCCTATGGAGGTTAGTTCTGAAGGCAGCTGTGGGGAGAGGTGTTGCTATGTTCACCTCACTCAAAAGATGACAGCCGGAACACAGGAATAAGCATTTTCTAACATACCTGTGCTACAGAACAAGTTTATTTTCTCATTCAACTTGATAGTATGTTCTATCACTATGAAAGTGTGCAATTTATAATTTAACAAGTCAAAGTTCACACTGCTAAGAGATATGAGATCTTTCTTTTATAAGAGATATAAAGGAAAATAAATGCCTTATGAACTCAAGAATATAAATAGCAGTTTTAAAAGTAATCATCAGGGAGATTACCATGCTGTTGATAAATATGTTTTTAATATTTTAACCTTTATATCACATTTAATTGCATCTCAAATGCTTAAAAATTCAATTATTTTCACCATTTATGAGTTTTCAATAAATATACTTTTAAAAAAATCTTCCCACATTAATTGTGAAATAATAAAATGAAATTTCTTAATATTTTATGTAGTCAAATAACTTTTAAATACAATCATAAAATATAAACATATTTTGTTAAAAATATAGGTATTTCTCCCAAGGGGAGAGTTGTCTCAAATATTATTGAGAAAATTTATTGTAAGCATGAGAAGCAATCTGACATTTATTGAACATTACTATCAAAATCTAGACATTAGAATTGTTAGTTAACTATGCACTGAATAATTTAAAGGAAACAACAATATTAAACGGGTTCTAAAAAAACTTTTTCATGACTGGAAAGGTAGTACAGTGGATAAGTTTCTTGTTTTTCCTTGTACAAATTGTTCTAGGTTTAACCATATGTGGTTGAGGTCCTCTGAGGATCTCTGGGGTAATCCCTGTGAGCAGAGCCAATAAGATTTCAACAGTCATGCATGGGTCCCCCCAAAACAAAAATAAAAACAAAATAAAAATAATCTTTTTTAAAAAATAATACATTAACATGCCAGTGATGATGATCAAATATTGAGGTAAGGAATCCTTCTCCCCTTCAAACCCTCCCACCGAAATCCTTTGTAGAGTGTGACCTAATCTTGAAACCTTATCATTCAGAATTAGTTAAGCATGTAATCCTCTCATTTCTTCTGTCATGCCTCAGGACGCTTTATTTGTTTTACTCCAATTTCACAATTATAACCTTCATACAGAATTACAGCTATTTCTTTCCCATTTAAGGCACCATTGAAATGAGGTCTGATTCTGATATGTTTTCTACATTACTAGCGCAATAACATTATGCTTAACCCATATGCAGTAACCATATTCCACTTTTTAAAGAAATAAAGCAGACCAGTGGTTCTTAACTAAAAATCTAAGCATAGTAGTGCTTTGGGAGCCATCAGAACAAATAATCTATTATCAATAAGACTTTAAATGACTTCAAATATCAAATTTTGAAAAGAACTGTATTCACACATTTGCATTCTGATTTGATTTCACAGATGGCAGTAAAAGGTATTAAAAATGAACACACTAAAGCAGTATTATTAAATGAATAGTGATCAGATTTTTTTGCAAGGTGTCAGTGAATGTCTAAACTCTAAGTATTTATAGTTTAGTTACAACCTAAAATAGTTACATACAAAGGCAGATTAACACTTTTCTGCATCTCATTTTGAGTATAGTTCTTTCCTTAGGAGATTTTAATGTTTGTCATACTTAGAAAATAAAATAGATGAGACTGACTGCTTCAAATGAATAAAATGGGCACATGAAGCACAGAGATTCGTTGGCAGAATTTAGGTTACTGAAAAATATTTTAGTTATATATCCTGTCTGAAGACAGAAATAATTCTAATACTGAATTGTACAATATAACCATCTTTTTTGAGATTTACAAATTAGTAATCTTGAAACAACTCTATATATTTTAATTGAACTAATAAATATATTGTGAATAACTATTCCATTAGAGAAAAGATTAATTTATATGAGACTAGAAACAGAAAGAACTCAATTGCTAGAATTGGAGGTAATTCTTAAAGTTATAAGGTTTTAAGAGAGACATATGTGGTAGTACATATAGTCACATTTACATATAAATACATGAATATGTATTTAAGTAATATCTACTAAGAAAACTGAAGAAAAAATATCATTCAATAACAAGAAAATGCCATGTCCAAGATCTTTCTTTTAAAAGACTTTTCTTTAACTAAAAGAAATCTAGGCCATTTGATGATCTTCACTCTACAGATAGTCAAGTAAAGTAAAAGATGAGTTTGAAACTTCTAGTCCCAGGAGAACAGGAAGTAGTCAAAGAAAGACGTAGAGATGTCTGAAAAATTTGGAACCAGGTTGAGGGAAAACACTATCCTGGGCAGTTTGAACATAAATATTTATAAAATGTTTTAAACACCACTAGAAAATAATCTCTTAGTAAATAACACATAAACAATTAGATAAAATTACCAATGTTAATACAGCATAATGGAGCTAAGGGTCATGGTGTATTATTGAATTATGCACTAACAATAATGGGGCACCACTTTGTTCTTTCTACCAAAAGTGCACATAGTAAATCTATTTGGGAGAAAACCTTGGACCAACTTAAGCTGAGAGACAGTTTCCAAAATAAGCGGTTTACATCATCTAAAAGATGTGAAATGCAAATAAAATACAAATTAAAGTTGAAGAAATATGCCATATGAAGATATCACAGACACATGAAATCTGAATAGAAGACATTATTGGGGCAACTGCTAAAATCTGAGTAATGTGTGTAGATAGTATTGTCACTGTCACTGTCATCCTGTTGTTCATTGATTTGCTCGAGTGGGCACCAGTTAGGTGTCCATTGTGAGACTTGTTGTTACTGTTTTTAGCATATTGAATACGTCACGGGCAGCTTGTCAGGCTCTGCCGCGCGGGCGAGATACTCTTGGTAGCTTGCTGGGCTCTCCGAGAGGGGCAGAGGAATCAAACACAGGTCATCCTCGTGCAAGGGAAACGCCCTACCCACTGAGCTATTATGAGAAGTAAATGTTCATTTCCTGACTTATGTGAAAATAATGTCCTTATTGGTTCTTATTTATTGTTAGGAAATATACAATTAAGCACTCAGTAAAGAAATGAAGAATTATGCGTTCAACTTACTATCAGACAGCTTAGGTAATAATCAGAGAAACAAATGACAAAGAGAAGAGTACGACACTCTGCTGATACCAAGTATATATATATATACACATATATGCATATATATATTCTAAATATAAGATTCTCTGTATTTAGATATTTTCTGTATTGCTGAAATTACATGAAACTACATTTAAAGCACTGTAATACAATTTAATTATTATTCCAATTTATGGGTAAGTCAACTCTGCATTCAGAACACATTAAGTATTAGAGCTAAGATTTTATCTTAAATTTATTTAGCTTCTGACTCTGAACTCTTAGACACGACTTAGTTCAATCTTGCAAAGTTCAATCAATGTACAGTGCCTCTAGCTGTCCTTGAAGCCTAAAAGGAAAATGATACTAACATCTATTGATTGCTATCTATCAGATATTTTATAAGAATATCTTCAGTTATTATAATAATCCTAAGCATATGTCTGGTTATGATAGAGAACTGAAACATATAGTCATAAACTGAAAAATAATTTTAAAACAATTATTTTCTTAATTATCATCAATATTAACTTAACATAATTAATTAATATAACTAATTGTAAAAAGCCTCCGTCCCTCTCAAAGACCCCAGCAAGCTACCAAAAGTATCCCATCCATCCAGCAGAGCCTGGAAAGCTACCTGTGGCTTACTTGATATGCTAAAAACAATAACAACGAGGATCCTTATTACCCTGACCCTGAAAGAGCCCCCAGTATGCCATTGGGTTATACTAGCATGCAACAGGGATGAATGAAGATGTTACTGGCGCATGCTTGAGCAAATTGATGAACAACGGGATGACAGTGATACAGTGAACTAATTAAAATATATCAGGAAATAGACAGTAACAGAATGAAAGTACTTATAATCACACTATAATAGAGTATAAGTTTATATAATAGTATAAGAGCACTATAAATAACACATAAGTATATGAATTTGTAGTATTTAATTTTATTCTAATTTACTGGGTAGTTACTGTGCAGATTTGGATATCTTACAATAACAGAATTGAGGGAATCACTGGAACAATGGTGAAGGGAAGGTGACACTCCAGTGAAGGGTGTAGTGTTGAATGTTTCATGTGTCAGACTTTGCCACTGCAAATAATATTGTAAATCTCTACACAATGGAATACTATTAAGCTATTAGGAGAGATAAAGTCATGAAATTTACTTATAAATAGATAGACATGGAGAGTATCATGCTAAGTGAAATGAGTCAGAAAGAGAGGGGCAGACATAGAAGGACTGCACTCATTTGTGGAGTATCAAATAACAAAACATGCGGCTGACAACCAAGGACAATAGATACAAGGGCCAGGAGGATTGCCCCATAGCTGGAAGACAGCTTCATAAGCATGGAATAGAGAAGGGATCATTAAGAAAATGATGGCTAAAGGAATCAGTCAAGATGGGAGATGTGTGCCGAAAGTAGATAATGGACCAAACATGATGACTTCTCAGTGTCTGTGTTGCAAGCCATAATGCCCAAAAGTAGAGAGAGAGAGAGTATAGGGAATATTGCCTACCATGGAGGCAGGGGAAGGGGGGGAAAGGGGGGTATACTGGGGATATTGGTGGTGGGGAATGTGCACTGGTGGAAGGATGGGTGTTTGATCATTGTGTGATTGTAACCAAACATTAAAGCTTGTAGCTATCTCATGGTGATTCAATAAAATTTTTTTTTAAAAAAAAAGAATATTGTAAATCATGGTATCTAAAATAAAGTATAAATATTCTCAATGCTTTTATATGAAAGTTCAATGAAAATGCTTACTTAGAGGGGCTGGAGTGATAGCACAGCGGGTAGGGCGTTTGCCTTGCACTCGGCCGACCCGGGTTCAATTCCCAGCATCCCATATGGTCCCCCAAGCATTGCATTGCCAGGAGTAATTCCTGAGTGCAGAGCCAGGAGTAGCCCCTGTGCAACGCTGGGTGTGACTCAAAAAAGAAAAAAAAAAGAAAATTCTTACTTAGATGTGTTGTGATTATAAAAGTTAACCAAAATGCATATGACTAAATGTACTTGATTAAAAATTTGAATTCAATTTTCTTGAATTGTATAAAATAGCTCTTTTTTAAAACTGTCCTGATTTTCCTTTAGCACACAGACATTAACAATATGATCATACATTTATCTATGATATGTACTGTCTTTTCCTTTTCATTTGTTTATCACCTATTAGCTCATTAAATAAGTCAGCTTCAGGTACTATACCAATAACTTTCATGTCACCCTATGAAACATCTTGTAAAACTAGTAAAAATACTCTCATTAAATGTAATTCCACGATGTCATCCCATAGTTAATCTAATTTTGAATTTCTATGACTAATTTACTTTATATTTTAAGTCTATTAGTAAAAATAATAATGCTTCCCATAGCAATAAAAACATGAAAACTATGTTTTTAATTTGTGCAATGACCATTAAAAAATTCATTTGCCTTAGTACTTTGAAAAGAATAGATGGTATATCTCACTATCACGAGTAAATACTAACAACAAAAATACACTGATGATACCCACAATAATATTGGTAGCAACTACGAAATACATGCATAAGTCAGTTCAAAAGTTAATCCCTAGGAGAATATATTAGGCCTGAGCCACATAGAACGTATTAATGAAATGATACTCCAGTATCATAGAATTGTGATATACACAATTCGACTCTCTTGGTCAGGTAATATAAAAATATATTTGAAGAATCCTACTATGAAAGATTTTTTAGGATCTCCAGAAGAGAATTATCAATATTTTCCCATTGAAAACATTTGATGGACATCATATGTAAAAGTCTTTATACTGGAGGAGGTGATGAAATTTTAAAATTTTAAAATAGGAGATGTGGCTCTACTTGAGGCTAATGGAAACTACTGGGACATGATCTTACACTATGGATCATAAGTCCAGCCCTTGGACCTTTGGTCTTTGACAAAGGTATACTGATGAAAGGAGAGTGATATTTATTCTAGTAGAGGCATCATATGGCTTATTTTTCCACTGGCAAAGGCACCAGAGGAAGAGTTTTAAGCACAGTACGACCTTGTTTTGTCTCATCTAACACTTATTGTTAATTCTGGCCACCCTTGGTATTTAGCTTCCCTTGACATCTTTCCCAAACTTGGATCCAGCCACTTTGAGAAATCTCAGCCATTTTGAGAAACTGCTTGACTACCTTCTAACAAACACCATTCTTCCTTAAGTTCCCTAGAGCTGGTCTGACTGCTTATAATCTAGAAACTTAATTTTTATACTTCTCATAAAATTTTAAATTGTATATGATTTAAAAATAAAGTTGGTATAATTTATGTTTACCGCTTATATGAGCACAGATAAACTGATGATAATAACTTCAACATCTACCAATGAATCTTTTAAATTTTTGTTTTTACTTTAATTCTTTCATTTGAATTCCCTTCCTTGTTGATGCTGGTGTTCTCGTTCTCATGAAGGGAGGGTAAACACTGATCCTAAACAGCAGAATATCCGTGGCCACATTGAGGCATGTGGGATGGTGTCAGGAATTGAACTAATAACCTCACTGGCCTTAGGGTGCAATGTATGCACCTCTGCCATTAAGCAATCCTGAAGTCCCAAAGTTTTGGTTTCATAGTCTTTTCTTTCTCTTTCTGCCTCTACATCTCAATCTCAAATATTATTCCTTTATCTCTAAATTCATTATTTATACATTTTACAGCAATGTGTCCCTATGCTGACTATATTTAAATTTGATTTTTGACTTATTATCAAGAATATTTCATGGACATAGAGATGGGTTTTCTTTAGCATTACTATAGGAGAAAAATATCTCTTTTTCTGGATGTAGTATAATTAATAATGTACTTGTTAGAACTTCAAAATGTATCTTTTTCCCCCCATTACAAATAACCATGGGGCCAGTGACATAGTTCAGTGGGTAAAGCTCTTGCCTTGCATGTATGAGACCTGTATTTGATCCCTATTGCCACATATGATCTTTAAGCCTAGGAGTAATCCCTGAGCACAGAGCGAGGGGTAAGCCCTGAGTATAGCTGGGGTGGCCCCAAACCAACTAACCAAGCAAACAAAAAAAAATTCTATGAAGAGTAATCATTATATACAATTTGGCCCCACTGATCTATTAGTTTGCTTTCCAGAGAGGTGGTGCTCTGTTAAATAATGTGATATTCACAGTGCACCTGCAACCAAGGTTTCTGGCACAGCACAGAGAACACTGTAGGCCAAAGCAATACACCTTTTCTATCTTTACTGACAGTTATATCTCCCCAGCTTGAAAAAGAACCAAAATCTAACCAGCTCATATGCTCAGGACAGCCCTCTTGTTCTAGAGTCTGTAGTTTTCAATTTTCTCAGTCAACTCTGCTCTGCCCTAAGAGAGATTTCCAGAAGAGTAAATTCCACATGCATACAGCATGGGCTGATGCTGGCACTTTTACAGGGAGGGCGGAGGCTTTGGCAGGCGATCTACCTGGAGTGGAGATAATAACTAGGGAAAGACACTTCTCACTAGAGTGCTTTCCAGGTCTGTTCCCTGGAAGGGAACCCACTCAAAGATTATAAGGCAGTACCATGTTTATGAGGTTTTTCTTTTATTCAGCTACATAATTTCATGTAGGGTTTGATAAGAGAACAAGTGAAAAACCTAATAAAGATGAAAAAATAGCCTTTAGATAATGGTTTTCAAAATTTCCCAAAGATTGATTGTTTGAACATGAATCCTTAAAATATAAATATTTCATCTTGCAACTAAGGTCTGAAGCATAGCTCAGGACTAAGTTCTAGTTTAAGTTCTAGTTTACCATAAATTTAATATGACTCAACATTACAAAACCATCACTTGAAAAAGTTAATCTGAACAAGCAGTTATGTGTGACTGGGTGGAGAGGAGTGTGAGTAGAAATATTTTCAATAACAGAATTAGTGTGGGTGCTACTTTATTCTGTGATGTTCAGACTAAAACCAGGGTCCACAGTCAACACTGGGTATACAGTTTAATTGGGGTGCCTTCAGAAGACAGTATGGCAAAAAAATCAAAGCCATGACTCATGAAAAACTGCCTAGAGCAGAGACGACGTAGGAGGATGAATATAACCATCTTTCAAATACTTGAAAGGCTGTTGCGTGAAATAAGATTTGTTCTGTATAGCCACAAGGGATTGAGCTATAGGTGGAAAATATAAGAAAACATTTCAACTCAATATAAGAGAGAACTTTTTAATAAAGCACAAGGAGAGTTGTAACTGCTTCAAAAATTTATAGTGAGAGTGTGAAAATAAAGTCTCCCAAGTTATATTTCTTAGAAAGAAATAAGGCAGAAAAATGGTAATTACGTACTGGAGTTTCATAAATATTAAGCAGGGACTTGGACAGATGATAGAGTTTTAGATGCAATTAAAATGGCTTTTACAGTTTTAATAGGTAAAAAAATTGTAAATAAACATAAAAAACTAGTCAAAGATTTTATAAACAAATAATGCTTTATTTATTTTCCATGTATATCCATAGAAAAAGAAAACTGTAAGTCAAGTGAGCAAATCACTAAGTTAGCAATCAGCACAACATTTTGTTGCCAATAAACCAAAAGATAAGAAATTTATGAATTTACATAGGCTGAAAATTGAAATTAAAAAAAATGAAAAATGTCAAAGGAATATTACCTTCAATACTAACACTGACTGCTTTCAAATATTCTTGTTGACATATTTTAATGTATTTTTGGAGGGTGTGGGTTGATCCATAACCAGTGATAACTTAGGACCTACTCCTGTCATTGCTCTTGGGGATCTCTCTGGTGTGCATGGTACCATCACGAGGTGCTAGAAATTTGAACTTAAGGTGGCTACATACAAGGCAAATACCTTGACTGCAGAACAATGATATGGTCCAACATTCTTAATGTATATATATATATGTATATATATATATATATGTATACATTAAACAAAGATCAAAGACACAGTATAGCGATAAAGGTACTTCCCTTTTAATGCTGCCAGCTCCTGTTTGATCACTGGTACCACATCAAGTTCCCCTAGCACGACCAGGCAAGGAGTATTCTTGAATTTAGATTTTTTTGTTTGGGGGGGTCACACCTGTCAGTGCTCAGGGCTTACTCCTGACTCTAAGCTCAAGAGATCACCCCTGGTGGCATGCAGGGAGCCCAAATATATGGATATTTTAATGTAAAACATTTCAGTAGAACTATTTCAAACACAATGGTGTACTTTCTTAATCAGTTGATATTATTCTTTCTAAAAATATCTGTAGCAGAAAGTGATTTTTAATATTCAGTGTCACTGCAAAAGCACTTAGAATCTTAAAATAACCAGAATTACAATTAGCACAAGTAGAATGAAGAAACACTTTTGGAACTCACTCTGTCGATTTTTTTTTTGTTGTGTGAATATTTGAAAAATAGATGCCATGCATTATTAGATATAGAAATAAATGACTTTCTAGAGTATACTTTAGAAAATGACACTTAAAGAATAATTTTGAATATTAGGCAATTAAAATGACTAAAATACTTGGATTTCAGTCCTAAATTTCTTCATTTTTTTAACCTCTTTTGCTTGTTCTAATTCCAGTTTCCACTAATAAGACTAGAAGATTTACCAGTGCAATGCATAGCCTCTAAACTCACTTCTTGGCTTTCTGTGTAGTTCCTTAGGGACTACCTAAAACTCACAAAATCTTAGTCTTTCCCTTTTGCCCAAAAAATCAATTCTAAGAAAGGCCTACAAATAAACTATTAGAAAAATCTCTTTAAATCCTTTTGTACCAGGGGCCTGACATATTATTAAAACAATGTCCTAAAGACATTTTCATCTGTGGCATCATTACTCTCCATTTTGAATCAATCTGGCTCATTCCACCATGTCAAATATTTCTACAGTTTCTCCCTACTGATGTTACCTTCCTATCAAAATCCTCCAAAAACTAATACTTGCTTTCCAGTCTGTCTTTTCAAGAGATTATAAATCATCTTTCAAAATAAAAGTTAAGAAGCACTTCATGCTTTCAGTGCCTGTGATTAAAGTCAACACTATTTATAATCCCCCTACATTCTATAATTCAGTTTCTAATATCCTCAATTTTCATATTAGAATTATATATACTCTTTCCATTCGAGTTCATGTAAATTAAGGATAGGTATAATGCATCATCAGTGTTGAATACTTCAGACAAAACACAATATAGCCTTATAATATTGTGCAATCAAAATTTACTAAAATTATAAACCAATACCTCTTCATTATTTTATTTATTCACTGACTTTTGCTTTGGGACAATACCTGGTAGTGCTCAGGGCTTATTCCTGGCTGTGTGTGTAGGGAACACCGATTGTGATGCTCAGGGGACCGTATTGGTGGCTCTGATCAAAGCCAGGTGAGCAGCATGCAAAGCAAGCACCTTAACTCCTATACTGTCTTTCCAGCCCACATTATCTTAAAGTTTTTATTTGAAGGACTATAGCTGGTAGCTGTCACGGCTTCATCCTGGTTCTCTGTTCAGGATCTACTCTTGGGGGCGTTGGGGTGACCATAGGTAGTCACAAGGATCAAACAGGGATCAGTTACATTTGAGGCAAGTAAATTAATCCTTGTACTATTTCACCAGCCCTCAATATTTTGCAAAAGTACATATTCAATTCTGTGATTTCCTGCATGTAAAGAAAATCAATTACTCCTTAAACATTAGATTAAGAGACATAATGATGGGAAAAAAAAGTTTCTTAAACATCATTTGAGCTATACATGTCTTTTGGCAAACTCAGAAGGTGTAAGGACCTTTAAACTAGCACATCAAATGCAGAACAGTAATTCATTTCCTATTTAACCTTATGTAAATGAGCACATTAAAGTGGAAAAGCATATATAATATGTTCATAAATATCAAAAAACAAATTACACTATAATCTGTTGTTAAAGTAGACTTAACTCATAAACTAAGGCATACAGAAACATTTAGTTTAGAAGTTATTAAGTAATTATTAAAGTTGATTCCAATGACAAATTACAATTACAAAACTCACTAATTTTTTACTGTGCTTCTAGTTTCTAACCCTTTATTAGCGCAACCTGCCTTTTCTTCCAGCCCACATACTTTCATGCATCATGCCTACAGCCCCCATTTCTTCAATGCAGAAGTCCCACAATTTTCAAAAAATTTCCTGGAAATCTTACTTATGATATATACCTTTCACAGAATAATGCCAAGCAAGGGATATATGTCAAAAGTCCGAATAAGAATGGTACCTTCTAGACTAAGAAAGCAATATACAATTTAACCTGAGTCAGAATAATACATTCAATAAGTAAAAAAACTCTACACTTTGAGATTGAAAAAAATTCCAAGATTACCTGATTTTCTCCAGGCAATTTGAATCCAGAACCCGATAAACAAATATGATTTTCCAAGAGATATTTAAATTTGTATGAAACATCTAGAAGCACAATCAATATTATAGACTGAAAGCTATAACTAGCCTCCCAGCCACCAAAACACATAACCAGTGATGAATAAGGCTAATTTTTCAGTTAATAACATTGTTATTATTTTAAATTCTATCATGTCATGCCCTCTCGGACAGCCCAGAAAGCTACTGAGAGTATCTCGCCCGCACATCAGAGCCTGGCAAGCTACCTGTGGTATATTCGACATGCCAAAACAGTAACAGCAAGTCTCACAATGGAGATGTTACTGGTACCCGCTTGAACAAATCGATGAGCAATGGGATGACAGTAATAGTGATACAGTGATTATGTCATGCATATATCATTATGAATCAAGATAATAATATATTTTTACTAGATTAAATATGCAAATCATTTGATTGCTAATCAGCAAAACAAAAAAAGCAACATAAAAACAAAGCTATTGAGATAATACTATTGAAGACCTTCTCACAATGAGGAAAAAAGTGAGATTTCTGTTTTTTACAAAAACAGTAACTATCATATAAGAATTTTTTAAACTATCAACCTGAATATATGAATAATGCTTTTCCAAACATGTATAAAGTTAACCATATAAAACTAAGACAAAAACAAATACAACTCTGAAATATTAATAATCCTTGAATATTATTCTAAACAGGTTATATTTTTTAAGAATTATTCTTTTATATATTTTTAAATTTATTTTTAATTAGTGAATCACGTGAGGGTACAGTTACAGATTTATACACTTTTGTGCTCATGCTTCCCTCATACAAAGTTCGGGAACCCATCCCTTCACCAGTGCCCATTCTCCACCACCAGTGAACCCAGCATCCCTCCCACCCTCCCCAATCACATCTCCCCCCACCCCACCCTGCCACTGTGGCAGGGCATATCCTTCTGTTCTCTCTCTCTAATTAGCTGTTGTGGTTTGCAATAAAGGTGTTGAGTGGCCACTGTGCTCAGTCTCTAGCCCTCATTCAGCCCGCAACTCCCTTCCCCCACATGGCCTTCTACTACATTATAGTTGGTGATCCCTTCTCTGAGTTGCCCTTTCCCCAGAATGTGAGGCCAGCCTCCAAGCCATGGAGTCAACTTCCTGGTACTTATTTCTACAATTCTTGGGTGTTAGTCTCCCACTCTGTTATTCTATATACCACAGATGAGTGCAATCTTTCTATGTCTGTCTCTCTCTTTCTGACTCATTTCACTCAGCATTAAACTTTCCATGCCGATCCACTTATATGCAAAGTTCATGATTTCCTTTTTTCTAACAGCTGCATAGTATTCCATTGTATAGATGTACCAAAGTTTCCTCAACCAGTCATCCGTTCTAGGACATTCGGGTTTTTTCCAGATTCTGGCTATTGTAAACAGTGCTGCGATGAACATATAAGTGCAGATGTCATTTTGACTATACTTTTTTGCCTCTCTGGGATATATTCCCAGCAGTGGTATTGCTGGGTCAAATGGGAGCTCAATATCTAATTTTTTGAGAATCGTCCATATTGTTTTCCAAAAGGGCTGAACCAGTCGGCATTCCCACCAGCAGTGTAGAAGGGTCCCTTTCTTCCCACATCCTCTATAACAGCAGTTGCTTTTGTTCTTTTGGATGTGTGCCAGTCTCTGTGGTGTGAGGTGGTATCTCATGGTTGTTTTGATCTACATCTCTCTGATGATTAATGATCGACAGGCACTTCTCTCTGTCTCTCTGTCTTTCACTCTGTCTGTCTCTCTCTCTATCTCTTTCTCCTTTTGGGCTTTGTGGTTTGCAATACAGATACTGAAAGGTTCTCAGGTCTATCTCTTTACCTACTTTCAACACTCAGTTGAAACAAAATACAAAAACAAATACAACTCTAAAATATTAATAATCCTTGAATATTATGCTAAACAGGTTATATTTTTTAAGAATTATTCTTTAAACCCTAATGCTCTACTAGTATCTTAATTACTATGAAAACAAGTATGCACATTTGATTTAATAATTTAATTTTTAATCAACTATTCTTGTTAGTATTAAATCTTATAGTAAGCATACATTTACTCAAAGTGAGGATCCTTATGTAGTATTTTCGTGACATGTGAAATGTGATTATCATACATTTAAATAAAATATAAATAAAATTATTTAAAAATAAAACTCCTGGTTCCAGAGAGGGAGAACAGTGGTAAGGCACTTGCTCTTCATTTGGCCAATCCAGGCTCACTTTCTAGCATCCATATGGTCCCTGAGCCCTTCAGGAATGATTTCTGATTGCAGAGCTAAGAATAACCCCTGTGCACCACTGAATATGGTCAAAACCAAAAATTAATTATGAAACTTTTTCATAATAATTTAGTATTATAAATTAAGGATACATGGCTCATTTTCTTATGACAAAAGGTGAACTGTTTTACCTCTGCCAATCTGAAACTCAACATGTGCTAGACATCTAAAATGATTTCACCTACATTTTCAAATAAAATTGAATGCTTTTTCATATATAAGTAAATTTAATCAAATAGATGTACTACATACTTTTCATCAAGGATTTTTTTCACTTTAGCAAGAATGGGAAACTAAATTATTTAGAGGAATGTGAAGACATGTTGAACTAGTTTCATACTTAATCTAAATTTATTTATGTTTCCTTCTATTTTAGTGAATGTGCACTTCAGTGTTGTACCAACAGATAATATGCTATATATGAGCCAAAAAATATATTTCTGCTTGTTGAAAATTATTCCCTAAAAATATTGTGTGGTGTTGGAATTATGTGTATGATAAAACATTATTAGTAGTATTATAAACAAAAATAAAATTAAAATTAAATTAAAAATAATAAAATATATTGCATTAAAAATGAAAATAAAGAATCTTGCATGTAAAGCCCCTCCTGACAGCTTTTCTCTTTGACATGTCCCTAATGATTACTCAAGAAACTTCAATTACATAATGTGTCATTTATATTCACTCCCCCAAAATGATATCTAGATAATTATAACAAATATCACTGTTTGTAGGCCTGTGAAGAATGGCTAAAATAAGTTCTGTAAACCTTTTTAATATTATCTTATTAAAGCACAACTATTTAAATAGTTATTCACAGTTGCTTTTTGACATACTGTGTTCTAGCGCCAGTCCCACCACCAGTGACCTCTTCCCTCCAGCGGAGTTCCAGGTTGCTTCCCCCAGCTCTCCACCTTGACAGGAGCCATTTTAAGTTTGGTTGTCAAAGTTTGGATCCTTGCTTTCATTGTGGTTGACTCTAAGATTTGGATATTTAGCTATCACATCCTTAAAACCACCAATTCAGTTGGATCTCCTTGACTCTTATTCCTTCTTGCTTTCCATCTGTGTGTTCTTCTTCACTCCATTTCTTTCCTTCCCCATCCCTTTCTCCCTATATTCCAGGTAGGCCTAAGGGTAATTTAGGCATCCCCCTTAAAACAGCACATTTCCCCATCCACTTATCCTACATACTACACATACGTGAGCTAATTCAGTATTTGTCCTTCTTCTTAGTTAGTTCATTAACATGCTATACTTTTCTTAGTAATGCTCTATTTGGGCTTGAGTGATAGCACAGCAGGTAGGGAGTTTTCCTTGCATGTGGCCAACCCGGGTTCGATTCCTCCCTCTGTCCCTCTTGGAGAGCCTGGCAAGCTATTGAGAATATCCCACCCACATGGCAGAGCCTAACAAGCTCCCTGTGGCATATTTGATATGCCAAAAACAGTAACAAGAAGTCTCACAATGGAGGCAATACTGGTGCCCACATGAGCAAATCAATGAACAACGAACAGGATGACAGTGCTACAGTGCTACATTGCTCTATTCATCACAATATCTTAGCATTACATTAAGAATTATGTATCACACCCATTTTCTCTTTCTTTCTTTCCCTCTCTTCCTCTAACTTTGGTTTTTGGGCTACACTCAGTGATATTCAGGCTTTACTCAATATGGGAGAATACCTGGGATGCGGGGAATTGAACCCAGGTCAGTCATGTGCAAGGCAAGTGCCCTACTCTCTGTATTCTTTCCTCCCTGACCACCCTGTCTGGACACAGCTGTGAGGTTTTAACACTTATAGTAATTTAACACTTCTCATAATTCTATGTAATTTTCCATTACATTTCTTATGTTTCTTATTTATCAATCAATGTCTTATATAGCATAGAATAACCATTACTAGTTCAATTCTTTGCGGAGCCTCTGTAAAGAAATATGCTCAGTCCATCCAACTGAAGACACTGATCAACAGACCATTTATAGAACTGACACTCAGGCTCCTGTGTACCACTTGGCAGCCCCCTACACAATACATCAAGTTAATTTGTTTTCACTTATTTATTTTTGATTTGAGGGCCACACATGGCAGTACTCACGACTTACTCCTATCTCTATGCTTATGACTCACTTCTGGTGGTGCTCAGGACACAGTGTGATGCAAGATACTGTGATGCAAGATATTGAACAAGGTTTGACACATGCAAAGAAAGTATGTTAACTCTTCTACTATCTTTTCAACATAATTCCTCAAAATAAGAAGGAAAGAAGGGAGAAAGGGTGGAAGTAAGGAAGGGAGGGAGAGAGGGAGAAGGGGGAGGGAAGGAAGGAGGGAAAGAAGGAGGGAAGGATGGAGAGAGGAAGGAGAGAGATGAAGGGGGAAATTAAGCATGATGAAATAGACTTTTTTTTCTGAAACATCACAACTGACTCACTAATAGTTCATCTTTGATAATACCTAAATCTATTTCTTAAATCTATTTCTTAAAAGCTTCAGATGAAACTAGAAATATCACAGAAATTCACCCATGAAATCATGAAACTATAGGATCAAACAGTATTGTACAAATAGTATTGTACCTCAAACCTTGTGGAAACTTTATAGTATGCATCACGTTTAGAAATTTAAGAAAGTAGCCAGACCACGTAATGATACATTTTAGGATTTCATTGTACTTGTGTGGAATGAGGAGTCAACATAAACAACTTCTATGTCATTACAATTTTCATAAATATATTTTTAAGATTTTAAGTGTTTTCCCAGCAGTTTCAGTGCACTATCTTTCCTTCCTCCAAAAATGTATTCTTCCCTAGTGGTCAAACATTTGCATATGTCACTCCCTTTCTGTGTTTTCTCTGACTTGTCACATTCAAGTTTGTTTTCCCTTTTTGTTTTGTTGCTTTTGTTATTTTGTTATTTTGCGCCGAAAATGGGTGCGATCAATGCTTGCTCCTAGCCCTGTGCTCAGGGGACCACATGTGGTGCTGTGCTTGACCTGAACACGACAATATATCAGGCAAGCTCCGTAACTATCTCCCCATTCCCAAACTCATTCTAGTGAGGCATCTTTTTCTACTTTCCTTCCTTCTCTTGGTGTTGTTACGATTCGGATTGCAGCACACACTGCAGTGCTCCCACTCAGTTGTGGAACTTGCTGAGAATGTAGATCACATTTTACTATTGGGACACTCGGCTGTGGTGCTGAAAATCCCATTCCTTTAGTTGTGATGCAATACAAAGGGTCACCAGGGGTCACACTCTTTTCACTGTGGTATTCATGTACAGAGAACCATTCTACACACTTGCAAATTAGAGTGCATACATCTGGGTTAACTGCAACATCCGCCAAGGGCTGCACTCTTTAATTACTGTCCCCATATGCACCTGCTTCAGTGCGGGAACCAACAGCTTAAAGCTCCAGGAATCTCAAAATGGAGAGATGCTAGATTCTAAAAGCAGAGCTGTCAAGTTCAAACTTGGCACATGAGATAGCATGGGCCGTCAAATCCATAACACAGTTAGAATTCAGGAACTTTCGTCTCCCATTCTCTCTTAGCATCACCCTCAGGCTCTGTTGTGTAGGGACCACTGACCGTGGTGCTTGAGAGCACTTGTGATACTTGTGATTTAGTGTACTGCATGCAAGGCTATTGTCTTAACCCCTGTACTATCTCTCTGCATCCCCCCTGAAAACTAATCTTGGTTACAAACTGAGCTACACACAGGCAACTCGGTTTCCTTTACTTCACTCACAGCACTGAAATTTGAGTGAACATTTAAACAGGAAAAACTGATAATTTTCTTTTAATACATAGCACAATTCTCACACAGAAGAGATTATGTGATGTTCCATAATTCTCAGGCATCTCTCAATGACTTAGAAAGCTCCACATGATGTGATTATCTTTATGACTTTCTTATGGCACGTTTTTCTGCATTCCCTGTGCTTTAACACCCTGACCTTTTGGTTGCCTTATCTGTGCTTTTTTTTTCCAAGAATATGACTGATTTCTTTCCTCACATTCAGTAGCTGTTAACTTCCAGTTTGTCCTTAAAATATCTGCTCAGGAAGCGTTGCTTGCCCAATAACTAAAATGACCTTACTGTGAGCTTTCAGAACACTTTATATCTTACTCTCTTGTAGCATTTTTAAGAATTGCCATTTTACACTTTGAGCAATCATTACCCAACAACTGCCTTTTTAAAAAAAAACTTTTTTTATTTGCTTTTTGGGTCACACCCGATGATGAGCAGGGGTCACTCCTGGCTCTGTACTCAGGAATTACCCCTGGCAGTGCTCAGGGAACCATATGGGATGCTAGGAATCAAACCCGGGTCGGCTGCATGCAAGGCAAACACCCTACCCGCTGTGCTATCACTTATAAAAACTATCATTTTCTTAAAAGCAAAGATTGTGCTTTTAATTGTATATAGAATGCCTAGCACTTAGCAGGAAACAAATATGCACCAATTAAATAACTGAACAAATGGATGTTAGTTGTCAGAACTGTAGCACTATAGCACTGTCACACTATCATCCTGTCATTCATGGATTTGCTTGAGTGGGCACCAGTAAGGTCTCCATTGTCAGACTTCTTGTTGTTGCTGTTTTGGGCATATTGAATACGCCATGGGTAGCTTGACAGGCTCTGCCTGGCGGGTGGGATACTCTCTGTAGCTTGCTGGTCTCTCTGAGAGGCACGGAGGAATTGAACCCGGGCCAGCCACGTGTAAGGCAAACACCCTACCCACTGTGTTATTGCTCCAGTCCTAATACTATAAACATTTTTGTTTTTAAGAAGCATTTATAGGAGTCACAGGAAAAGTATCCAACAAGTTTTATTTTTTGGACACCTCAGTATAAGAAAGTTCAATCAGATTTTATGTGAAATTTTATGGGAACCAGTACTCTTAAGACTTGATAAAGGAGCCAGTAAACAGTAGGAAGAGAGGTGAAAATTTCAGATTTAGTCTTTCTTTCATTTGTCCAATTGGTTATACATCCATTTAATAGGAATTAAATCTGAACATCAGTAATGCATCATGAACTATGCTAAACATTATGCCTAATAAGTTAAGGTGATGCTTAATTAACTGAGCAGGAAGAGAGGTCTCACCCAATCGAGAGAAGGAAGCTTCGGCTTGTAGGTCTGAATTAAGATGATTCTGGAATGCATATAAGAAAAGCAGAAAATAGCAAGGCTGAAGGCTGATCATCTCTTGTAGGAAGGAAGGGTTCAATTGAACAACCTGAGATTTTTCTATGGCATTGGTAGTACTTATTAACGAAATGATTAAGCACTGTTTGAAGAAAACATATTAACAAAATAAAATAATGACCTATTGTATGTGCTAATTGTCACTTTGAAGACTAAGTATGGCATGTCTTGAGATTACAGATGAATAAAAATTAAAACAGATTACAGACACACCTCAGACACAGTGCAGGTTCAGTTCCAGATAATCACAGTCATGCATATGTCACAATAAAGTAAGTCATATAAATTTATTTTGGTTTCATAGTCAAGGATATAAAAGGCACCTGAACACTAAACTGTGAATATGTGCAATAGTATTAATCTAAAAATTGCTTCTGGTTAGATTTCAAAACACTTTATTGCTGAAAAAAAAAAAACCCTAAATATCTAAGCCCGTAGTAAATCCTAAACTTTTCCTCCACCACCTCAGATGAGTTTTGCTCCAGTTCTGAGGGCTGCTAACTAAACCTAATAGTACAATTGCTAAAGATATTGTTGGTGTGTCTGTGGCAATTCCTCAAAATAAAACAATGGGCACCACATTTACTTACTTCTTTCTTATCAATATCTCTGAATAGGTGATGGTTTTGAGAACATTTTAATCTAGATAGATATTCCAAAATTGAAAGAGGATCTCTCCAACTCTGCCACTGGTTTATCAACTAATTGTATATAATATTTAAAATCCCTTGTTGTCATTTGAACAGTGTTCAGATATTTATTTTACTGGGAAAAGATTTCATCTCAGGAAAACACTTTGTTTGCTTATGCATCATATACAACTTCTCATCTGTTAAGTTTGAGACTGCAATAACTCAGTGGCATTGCTCATATGCCATTCTAATTCTCTCTTTTAATATCCATCTTGTCTGTAGCTACTGCCTCCACTAAAATTTAAAACCCCTTAAAATCATCCATGAAGGTTAGAATCTACTTTTTTCCAGTTCAGAAAATTTATATTACCATTTTTATAATCTTGATATTCATATTTTTTCCAAAACTTAGATTTTTCTTGGCACCTAGAGTAAATAACCCTTTCCAGAATATTTTCATTTTTAAAGATAATGTAGGAATACTGCCATTTATTCAGCCATTGATTAAGCTGATAGAATTGGGCATGAACTGCACATTACTTTTTTTATTCTATCCTGAATGTTAATTTTATTTAACATTCAGGATAGAATAAAAAATTTTATTATTCCCCCCCCCTTTTTGTTTTGATTTCACTGTGAGATACAGCTACAAAGCTTTCATGTTTGAGCTTCAGTCATATGATCATCAAACACCCATCCCTTCACGAGTGCACACTTTCCACCACCAAAATCCCCAGTATTTTCCACACCACACCCCATTCCAATCCTTCCCCTGCTTATGTGGCAGACAATTTCCCCCAGACTCTCTCTCTACTTTGGTTACATTCGATATTTCGACACCAGTCTCACCACCACTCAAACCTGCCAAAAAGGCAATGCTAGATGATTTGTTTCGTATTGCTTGTTATGGATAGAATATAATGTCCAGGAAATTCTGTGTCATTATTTCCCAGGAGCTTTAGTTTATAGTCTCTGGGTCTTTGCCATTGATGAGATTACATGGCGTCAGGGGCAGTGAGGTTTTGGGTGGAATTGTCCGAGCATGTAGAGAATGGCCTTGGGCATGGTGGTGGTTGGGTTTCGAAGGATTTCGGCTGCTGGGGTTCTGCTTGGGGCAGGGAGGAAAACTCAACCCACCCCTCTCCAAGGTGCCCCAAGGAGGACAGCCTGGCACGGGGTCAGGGCATTCTGTGGTGCTCTCTTCTGGGAGCTTTAGTTTATAGTCTCTGGGTCTTAGCCATTGATGAAATTACATGGCTCCAGGGGCAGTTTGTGGGTGTGACTGCCAAGCTACTGGAAAACTGGGGACCTGGGGGGAGGAGGCTGTGTCCTGATCCAGCGAAACCTGAGGCTCTCAGTCACAGGTTCCCACCTACCTCTGCGCTACATGTCCTTACTGCATCGATCTCTTTCGAGATGTATGGGTCTCTGAAATAAGGCCAATAAATGAGCTTATATAGCTGAGCCAGAGGTGGTTTGTGGGTGTGTCTCCCACATACCTAACTTTTGGCCATTTAATTTCTTGGTAAACTTGGCCCCAAGTTGTTGGGGTCTGGCCAAAGACACAACAGCAATTTTGGAGTATCTGGAAGTCAGAAGACATCATCAAGTTGCTGATGCACTCGCTTCACAAGTACAGTTTTACCTGCTTACCTGCTGGAGGCACCATACCCCGCCCCCCCCCGCCCCCGCTGCCAGAATATTTTCTATTTACTAGCCCAGGTCTGGCAGAGTAATCTCTATCTCTGGCAGCTACAGCCTTGCAAAATTTACGTCTTAAATAAGACTTGAAAGCCAAAATTATTTTTTGAGTCATGGTGGTCTACAGAATGGACACTGTATTAGCAGCACTGTAGCACTGGCATAGCACTGTCGTCCCATTGTTCATCAATTTGCTTGAGCAGGCACCAGTAACGTCTCCATTGTGAGACTCGTTGTTACTGTTTTTGGCATATCAGATACGTCATAGGTAGCTTGCCAGGCTCTGCCATGGGGGGTACTAGCAGTATTAAAAATATTAGTGACCTTGTTTTTCTTCACCAGATTTTTGGTGACAGACAGATTTTCAGTGAGCAGTGATATTTTTAAATGAGTCTTTTTCTTTTTTTCTTAGAAATAGTTCTTAATAGTGCATTTTAATCATCAGAAAATTGTGCTCAAGAGATGTCTTCTCATGCAGTTTGTTTGTTATATTAATTAAAAAATAAAACATGTAGACTAGATTTTAAAATATTAGGGAACCTAGGATTTTCAGAATGGAAAAAGAACATTAACTTTAACTTAATCATCACCTACATTAACCCCTAATAAGAAAGCCAGACTGTTCTATGAACTTGGGAAGTAAAGCATAACTTCCCCTCTCTTGCTGGGAAAGAGCTCCATGCATTTTCTGCATAAGGCTGTCATAGTGACATGGAACTCTGTTGTTGAGGATTGCCACCTTCATCAGTGATTTTAGCTCTGATAACTTGGTGCTACACTTTGTACTTAGAGGTTACTGGAGATAACATCTTTTATTTAACCCCAGGAGCCAACCTCCATGAGTTTCAAATTTCTTTTCATAATGTCTTTGCTAATATTCACAGATGTGAGGTTAGGGTCTTGAGAGGGATTAGACTTCACTTTATTAAAATGTTGCTTGTTTAATCTTCTGTTCAGCGGCTAACATATCAGTGGTAAGGTTGTTTTGCTTCCTTATCTTCTTTAGTTCACTGAGGCAGCACTTCTCATTTCCTTCAGCAGCTGTTCAATTGTATTCCCAGTCTGTTTGGTGCAAGAAGCCTATATTTTAGCCTATCGTGGGTTTCAAAAAACCTTCCTCCTTAAAAATTTCCAACCTTAATTTATAATGAGATATGTGTGTGTCTTTCCCTTCTGTGTTAGCATTTACAGGTCTTTGTTGGATTATAAGTTGCCTAATTTTATATCAGGATAAGGAAGTTTGAGGAAACATAGTAAAACAAAGGAAGACCTTATTAATAAAGCAATTAAGTGATAATTAAGTGATATATGACATTTCTGAAGTTTGTCATCTTACCAGGGCATGGTTTGTGGTACAACAAACCAATTTTAATAGGAATATCACTGATTATAGATTACCAAACCACATAAGAAAATGAACAGTTATACTGACAGAACTATCAAAATGACATGGAGAAATAAAATGAGCCCATGTTGTTAGGAAAATATGCCAACAGATTTGCTAGATGTGAGGTAATATAAATCCTTAATTCAGAAAATATGCAGTGTTTATGAAATGCTATTAAGAACAATAAGAAAAACCTGTATATTGAAGATATTAATTATCACAGGCCATTTGATGATAGTACTCAAAAACCAAATAATATTGATTATAGTTCTTATCTGTACTTTTCCCTTCACAGGGAAAAATGTAGACTGAATATATTTAATATAAATGTTGACCTAAATTACAAAAATAGCAAGTATTAAATATAATAAAATCATGGCTAAACCAACTTTAGTTAGAATAGTGCTTAAAACAATTGTCCAGGGATACAAGAAAGTAGTGTATATGTCCCTGAATTTTCCTTTCTTTGTTTAAAATTCCAAACTTGTATTTGTGATTTTGTTGAAGAGTTTAACAAAATATAGGAATTTACTCCAAAAAAATGAAAGATCAGAGAAAAATAATATTTTGTACTGTAGAAATAAAATAAATAGAAAAAAATAAGACAATCAGACTCAGAAATGTTTGACAAATCAGTATTGGTAAATAGGTAAATTGATAAACAGGTAAATAGAGTATATACCTATTATATACTTTATTTGCCAATAGAGTATTATATTGGCAAATAGAGTATATAATAGTATATTGGTATTATATATTATATACTCTATTGGTAAAGAGAGTATATAATAGGTAATATATACCCTATTGGTAAATAGAATATGTAATAGTAATATATACTCTAATTCCACAAGTCACTTAACCAGGTATACAGTTCTAGTTTTTATAAAATCACTAGTCACATTAAAATATCTACTATGGTTATTGGAATTGTGAATGGAGGGATGGAGCATGGAATTTTTATAAAGTAAGAATAAAGTAAACTATAATGTCAGTGTTCAATGCTCTTCCAACAAGACAGACATTTCTAGGCAGCAACAATTATTCTTCATTCCACAGGAGGAGGAGCAGGGAGCATGCCATAAAATCCAACTCCCAGGTCCTCTGTCAATTAAAGATAACCAATATTTCAGCTGGAAAATGGAGTACTACTCATCTATGAAAAAAGATTAAACCTTCCCAACTTACCACAATTTGGATAGAATAGGAGGGACTTATGTAGTTGAACTGAGTCAGAAAAAAAAAGATAAACACCAGATAATATCAGGCATTTGCAGAGTATAAGGAAACAAAGCAAGGAATTAGACAATCCCCAATGGTAACATCTCTGAGATTTAATCCATAGAACTGTGAACTAAGGATAAAGTGGAAGAGGAGGAGATCTTGAAAATAGGGTAGCGAGAGGGTTTCAGGTACGTTGGTGTCAGAGAAGTTATAGCAGCAGCATACGAAATCAGTCTTGATTTTATTGTTAAAATTAAATTGTAAGTTGTAAAAAAAGAGAACATTTTGCTTGAGTCTGCGATACCTCAATAGGTGAAGCCAGAGATACTGAACATGTGTCTCATGCAGGAGTCTGAGACTCAATCCCTAGCACCATATATGGTCCCAAGAGCACAATGAATCCTGAGGACACAGTTGCCTCTTAGCACCACCATGTGTGACAAAAAAAAATCAAACAGGAAACCCTTGGTTGATTGAAAGTCAGTAAAAATGTACATTAGATATCTATTATAAAACTTGTTCAATCTAAAGTGAAGTCATTAAACTATTTGATTAATATGTTATTATTATTTAGTTCTGAAATTTAGGAATGTCGCCAAACAGGATAAGCTAGAAACATTAATAAACAGAACACTGACCCAAATGGAGTTTAGGGAAAGGGAATCCAGATTTTCAGTTTTCTGCGGTAGAGAAGAATAATAGCACAGAGCCCAGTCTCAAAGTGAATTCTTAAGTTCTTTTCAATTTTACATTGTTGAGACAGATCATGATCAAATATAATTGCAGCTAAAACAAGAATTAGTTAATGCATAGACTAATGAATGTCAGATGCAATTCTTCACTGAGAATAAGTGAGTAAAAGATATTCCCTGTGCTTGAAATCTGAAACTCCATTGATATTAGTTAAATGAGTTAATAGAATTTTTAGCAAGTTATGGAGGTTGTGTATATGAGGATACTGATGGTAAAGTGGTTTTGCCAGATTTTCTGGAAACTCTGTCTTTTTAATCAGTTTTAGGGCACAGTGACTTCATGTATATGTATAAATAATATATAACAAATTAATAACATGTCACACTATACAGTTATTAAGACATACATGTCATTTATACAAATGTATGTTCTGCATACATGAAGATAAAAATATAAATACTATTAAGTATAGTCTGAAGTATTTTGTTCAAATAAACAATAATTTTACCATTTAGGCAAGAAGTATCATTTAACTACTTTCTATTGACAGTGTGAAAGCTTGTTAAGAAATTTCTGATACTGAAGACTCTAGAAAAGAGTTGGAAAAAGGCTTTTTCACTTACATACTTAAGCAGGAATTAAATTTACTCAGTTCATGTAGTCACTGAGTAAATGGAAGCAGGGAGAGAGTGGGAAGGGGGGGCGTATACCCGGGACATTGGTGGTGGGGAATGTGCACTGGTGGAGGGATGGGTGTTTGATCATTGTGAGATTGCAACCCAAACATGAAAGCTTGTAACTATCTCACAGTGATTCAATAAAATTTTAAAAATTAAAAAAAAAATTACTCAGTTCTCTCAACACGAGAGAGAACTAAATCATTATATTACATAAGCAGTCAATTTGAGCATTTTGCTTATGATAAATCCCAAAAGAACTTACAGCTTTGAGGGTCTTTTTTCTGGTTTTTAAGACATACTCAAACTCACATTTTCATTTTATTTGACAAAATAAAACATAGCTTCGTGACAGTAATAACTGGGAAGCAGATCAGTGTTTGACCTAACTACACATGGCATTTTATATTTAGGCTTCAGACAGCTTGTCTTTTGAGACTTCCATCAATCTATAAAGGGAGAATTTAGTAGTTAATTGTCCAATAAGCATGCAACTTCTGAACAAGAGGCTCTTGTGAGTCTGTAAATCTCTAAAAGCACCCCTACACTTCACTTTGCTTGGATGAGCTCAATATTCTGGTCCTTCATTAGACAATGTAGGTAGAGAGAGCATACATACATGTACATATTTATGTACATATGTTTGTATATGCACATGTGTATGCAAATTTACAAGCAGTAAGTGTGCATATATACAATTTGTAAATATGTGTGTATTTTTGCATCCTTCTCTTGAGACAGTTCACACAATTTAATTGATTTTCCACATTCTACTTGCATTCCTGATGATATCACAAAGCTACAAAGTGAATTTTTTAATGAAGTTTTTCTTTCTTATACATGTAGTTTAACAGAAAAAAAAGACAAAAACTGGATTCATGTATATGCTCAGCTACTTCCTTATTCCATGAGTTGGGACACACTTTTTTAAATCATAAAATGAGAATTATCTACAATTCCTGGTGATATCTCATTGATTTTATGAAGTAACACAAAGCACTTCCACAAAATCTGAACAAAAGAAGGTCTTTCTTCATAAATGTTAAGATCCATTTGTGAAAACGCTTCCATAAGCATACCTTCTAATTAATCAAAACATGAAAATCTAATATTTGAAAAATTCACCAAAGTGCTATACAGCTTGGTATTACATTAAAGTCCCAAAATTTCAGCTTTTCATGTGCTGTTGTTGTGAAGTCTTAATCATCTTTGTATTCACAAGATATAGCATAATGCCTGGCATAGCTGGCACTGAAATCAATATTTTTGTGATGAGATGAAATGAAATGACAGAACAATCATTGTGTGCAGAGTGACGCCGGAGTCCAGAACACTGCTTTTTCCTAGCAGGTCTCTCAGTCACTCCTCTACAATCTGATGACGGTTTGAATGAAGATAGACAGAACTCTGCCTTATTTGCTCTAACTTTACTTTTTTTTTTTTTTTTGCTTTTTGGGTCACACCCGGCGATGCACAGGGGTTACTCCTGGCGGTGCTCAGGGGACCATATGGGATGCTGGGAATCAAACCTGGGTCGGCCACGTGCAAGGCAAACACCTTACCCACTGTGGTATTGCTCCAGCTCATTCTAACTTTACTTTCAAGTGATTCCCTTTAAAGCTAATCACCACATGAGGGGATGGCTCAGGGGCAAGTCATGTTACTGTTATTAGCAAACCTTCTCCTATCTGTACTACTTCCCAAAGCACTCTGAACATCAAATACACTAAGTATCTTAGTTGTGAATATGTCTTGCACCTGCCCATCTCCCACCAGGAAAATCTAAACTCTACAGGGATAGCCATATTTATCTGTGTTGTTACTGCTCTAACTTTAGCACTTATCATTGGCTTTTGACAAATAATCATATCTGTTCCTTGAATATTTGCACTTCACATCAACTTAACTTTGTACTTGTTCATTTCAAAATATACATAAATGCTAAGAATGAAATCAATTATTGGACTTAATATGATTTTTTCTTCTTTTTGGGTCACATCTGGTGATGCACAAGGGTTAGTCCTGGCTCATGCACTCAGGAATTAATCCTGGTGGTGCTCGGGAACCATGTGGGATGCTGGGGATCGAACCTGAGTCGGCCACGTGCAAGGCAAACGCCTACCCGCTGCGCTATCACTCCAGCCCCTGGACTTAATAAGATTTGTTTTGCTTTACTATAATTTTAGACACTCAAACTTTATTTAATCTTGCTTGAGTGTGATAAAAACATGGTTTGATTACTTAAGATTCCTTGAACTACATGAAAAGGACAAGTACTCTTAAATTACATTTTATTTTATTTTGTTTTGCGAACACCAGGCAATACTCAGGGGTTTGTGCCTGATGGTGCTGAGAGCAATAGCACAGTGGTTGCGGGTTCGCCTTTCACGAGGCCTACCCGAGTTTGATTCCTCCGCCCCTCTCGGAGAGCCCGGCAAGCTACCAAGAGTATCAAGCCTGGCAAGCTACCCGTGCGTATTGGATATGCCAAAAACAGTAACAATAAGTCTCTCAATGAGAGACGTTACTGGTGCCCGCTTGAACAAATCTATGAGCAACAGGATGACAGTGGTGCTTGAGAGACAACATGGGGTCACACCTTAGCCTCCATCCCTACAGAGGGAGCTTTTGTTCAACTCTCTTTCACTTGTTTCCCTGTCCCAAATTACAACTTTATCTCTCTTACCTAGGAGAACATTAAACTTTTTAGTGTTTGTCCTCTCTTCCAAAAGGAACTTTTTCAAACAGAACAAAACTATTCAGGCTTTCTTCACTTTAGAATTGGGGGATAATGATATTTCTGCAAAATACTTTCAGGATTAGATATGATATTTGTGAAGCTCCTTCAGCTCTACTTAGTAAACTTTGGCACTCAACAAGTCACAGAGACAGGCTTTTAATTGGAAAGTCATTGATTAGATGTCTTTCTTCCCAGAGTAGAAATTGTTAGAGACCTTTAAGCCCATTTTTTTTGTTACCGTATTCACTGAAACTAGCTCAGTGTCTAACTCATGGGTTTTGACTAATTGATTCTAGGAATAAAACATGGAAAATGTTACCAATTTAATTAAAGCAAAAATGTTCAGACTTGCATTACCTTTTGAAAGGAATATGATAATAAGAAAACTGATAATAAATCCGAGAAGTTAAAAAGATGGCAGTATATCCAAGTATAAAAAAGTTAAAAATAAATCAAATAATAGAGAATACTAGATAAAGACTTAAAAATATATTTGGCTTCTATTCTTCATTTGACAATATATTTATGTAAACAAGCATCATAATTTGCTTATATAAGGTCATAGTCCTCTCATGAGCTAAAAAAAATGCTAAAAATATCCTGTTTTATTTGATAGCCTGTTTTAATTTTTACATCTTCCCCATTTTTCTTGAGAAGAAATGATATATAATTGAGATATTATTTTAATGTATATAACACAATGATTAAAGAATTAGTACAATATCTCAAATAATAGCCTTAATGAATTTAAATAGCACCCATTTCTTTCCATAAGGATACTATCTTTTTATGTACTATGTTTATGTAATATATATGTATATGCATATGTGTATGTATATATACACATATACATATATGATATTGTCATAGTCATCATGCTATATTTTCCTAAAAGAAAACAAGTCCCTTGACATTGGTCTCAGTGATGTTTTTAGATTTGACAGAAAAATGAAAGACAACAGAAAATAGATCGATAGTATATTTGGTAAGGCACTTGTCTTGCATACAGCTGACCCACATTGGATCCCTGGCACCACACATGGTCTCCCAAAACTCACCTGGACTGATCCCTGAGGACTAAGACCTGAGCACCAAACAAAAACAAAAAAACAGATAACAAAACTAAATAAAAATAACTATGAATACAAACTACAAGGCATCAGCACAGTTGAGAAAATCATCAATGAAATAGAAGGTAATAACTTACTAAGATTTTGTTATAAAAGCAATTATTTCAATATGTACTCATAAAATTAAATCACAAAATACTAAACAAGCTGATTCAAAGTCTGAGAAGATATGTTCCAAAGATAGCCAACATAGGAAATTAAATATCAGGGAAATAAAAATCAAGTTATTATCTAACATTCATTAGAATGGTTATAAAAAATATGTAATAGGTGAATCTGTGAAGAAAAAACAAATTCTGTACCCCATTAGTGTGCATGTAAATAGGTGGACCCACTATGATGGAAAACTATATATGGAAAACTATATAAAGAATTCTAAAAATTCTAAATCTAGAACTGTCATATGATCCAGCAATTCTACTTTTAGGTGTTTATGTTTACAAAAATGATCTGAATCCTCATGATCATTATAGCTTAATTTACAATTTACAATGCATTTGAAGCAACGTAAGTTTATACCAATAGATGAATTGAAAACAAAAATGTTTTACATGTACGCATTGGAATATTATTCGGCAATTAAGAAGCATGATGCCCTCTCATTGTTGACTATGTGGGTTCACCTTAAGGCTGTTATGCTAAGTCTGACAGAGAAAGAAAAGTACAATATGATCTAATATAGTATCTTAGAAAAATAAGGATATAGAAAACATATAAGTGCTTACCAAAATTAGGAGTAGGCGTTGGGCTAAATGAGTCAAGGGGTCAACTAGAAGGCAAAAACTTCTAATTATAATAAATATTTGGAAAGGTATAATGTATATATCCTGGTGGTTATGGTTTAATAATCATTAAAATAGACTTTTTGGGAATCTAAAGTGTACTTTCAACCTATTTATTTTCTGAAATAATCACATCAGTTAATCATTTCTTTGCATGGAATATAGGTATATTAAAGTTTTAATTGAGCATTTTCTTTTAATCTCTTCCAAACACTGGACTAAGAAGTAAACCGTGTCTCTACTATTTAAAATCTTAATAATTTTCTGAACATTCTTTATGCTTCATTTTCATCTTTATTCTACCACAGTAGATTCTTCACATTTTTTGTTGTTTTTTGAATTTATATTTTACCCATTCTTTCAGAATAACTGAAGAATAAGTGAAGTATCCTTTAGCATTACTAAACTCATTACACTTGAAAAATTGGTCTTTGAATTCACTCAATGTGTACAATTTTTATGAAACCCACTGTTTCACTTTGAGAACCAATTCACTTAAGGAACTTACTACATACAGAGAAGTACCTCTCCCTAATTATACTCTTTATTTTTAAGTTATTTCTTCCATACAAAAGCATCTACTCCAGCACAATTGCATCTGACATTCTGCTTTATGAATTAAATGATCTCAATCGAAAACCACAAGCTTACATGTTGTAAATTTAGCTTAATAGACATATTAACCTACTTTTGATTTCACTCAGATGTTGCCAGATAAAAATGTCACTTCTGAAAGCAAGCTTATATTAACAATAAAAAGTATGCACATGTAAGCTATTTCTTAAACATCTTGAAAATGATAGTTTAAGCAAATAAGTCTTTTTGTATTTTCTTTATTAATAAAAATGTATTAACTTATTGCTTGTGTTAATTATAATCTCAATTATGTTATCTTTCAGACAAACTGATTATAAAGGTTGATGTAGTTAGGGACAATCTGTTTCCAGGCAGCAGGGAAAAATACATATCAAATATAGCATATATATATGTGCAAATATATTTTCAATACTTTATAAGGGGATTTCATAAAAGATTATAGATTCTATGACCATATGAAGCTAAAATGTTATCTTTAACAGAGGCAAGTTTCAAGCAAAATCATTTAATTAGAGAAATAAACAACTATAACCTAATTGTTCTATATTAAATGTACATGCACAAACATAAATGAAAAGTAAATAAAATATATTTTGGTATGATTTTGGTAATATTTATTTATATGTAAGTGATCTGTTGGATCTGTTGGTCTATTTTAGAAAAGAAATTTTAGAAAAACAGTAACATATTCATTAAATGATTGCCAAATTTCAATGTTACAGCTATTGTTTTTGACTAATAAACTGTATTTTGTATTCCTCACTTTGTCTCAAAGCTTCTATTACCTATGCAATTTTTTCCTAGCTTTGAAATAAATAATGAAGTAGGAGAAAGCTCCATATAAGGTTCTACAGACTTATGTATATGCTATAGAAATATACCTAAAGGATACTTGGTGCTCTGACTACCATGGTATGTTGCTTCTGTTTCCAACTGGGTCCTTAGCAATCCATATCATAAAATCTATTTTAAGTATCTTAAAGTTAAGAGGCATAGTTCCATTCAAAAAATTAAGATTAAGCATCAGGACCACCAAATTGGTTAAAGTGAGTAGCTAGAATACTTTTTAATGATAAACAGCTAAAGAAGCAGCTGTTAGCATTTCTTCTACTAAGAGTCCTCTCCATTTTAAAGACACTAGGTCAAGCATGTGTTATGTGATACACTCAACAGCAACCAGTTGGTGCTTGAAAAGGAGAATTGATTTGGCTTGATGATCACCGTTTCATCAACTACATGAACAAATATTTGGACATGTTTTCATAACAGCAAATTATCTCTTCCAATTACCCTCCAATTTACACTTGTGTTACTTTTAATAGCTAGATTGTCCTTTTGCACAAATAATAATGCCCTCATCCACAAAAAAGAAAACAAAAGCCAGAAAAAGCATAGTTTTATTAATGCTGAGACAGAAATGTTAATTACAGAGGATATTGAGATATAAAAGAACTCCCTTAGCTATCTCCAATCCCTTTTTCAACTTCTCAGGGGGTTAAATATAGTGTGTGCTTGGCAGATATTCATGTCTGGGAAGTTAAGAAAAGAAAAAATGCTACACACCAAAATAAAATTCTCAAAAACTCCCTAACCAATCCTAGTCTTCACTAATTAATAAACAAACATTTCCTTTTTGGAGAAAAACTATTATAAGAGATCTATATTCAATTTAAAGTGTTTTTCCTCTGGAAAATATAATTTTATTGTTATGAGAAAAATGTTCAAGATTTGATGGTTAAAGGGAAAACCATGTGCTACTGTTTTCAGTTACAGAAATAATGGATTAGTATCAAGCCAGTCAGAAACAGACCTACATACATTCACATTTACAGATGATATACAATTTTCATATATTAGGAGGTATAATAAATACTCCCCCCTCCCAGCTCATAAAGCACTAAGTCAATAACGGTTGGAGGGATCATTCAAGATGGGAGATGTGTGCTGAAAATAGATAAAGAACCAAATGTGATAGCCTCTCAGTATCTGTACTGCAAACCATAATGCCCAAAAGTAAAGAGAATATGGGGGAAATTGTCTGCCATAGAGGCAGAGGGAGAATTGGGGTGCGGGAAGGGGGAGATACTGGGGACATTGGTGGTGGAAAATGTGGACTGCTGGAGGGATGGATGTTTGATCATTGTATGACTAAAACTCAAACATGAAAGCTTTGTAACTATCTCACAGTGATTCAATTCAAAAATTTTTTAAAAATTAAAAATTGTATATTTTGACAGCAAGGAATTTTTTTTTTTTTTGCTTTTTAGGTCACACCCGGTGATGCACAGGGGTTACTCCTGGCTTTGCACTCAGGAATTACTCCTGGCGGTGCTCAGGGGACCATATGGGATGCTGGGATTCGAACCCAGGTCTGCTGCATGTAAGGCAAATGCCCTATCCGCTATGCTATCGATCCAGCCCCAAGACAGCAAGGAATATTTAAATTAAGAAAAAAGGTATCAGCATTTTTTCTTTACACTGATTCTATATTACTTTAAAAAGTATATAATATATATTTCACATAAAATAGCTTTTCCTCAAAACTATGGATAGGATCTTATCAGATTCTTCAGTGTAATGGGGTATGGTACATCACATTTTAGTTCTCAGAAGTTCCTATGTGGAATTCCTTTGCAATATACCTAACTGCAACTTCTTTTATCCTGATCAGGAATTCTGGTTAAAATCATCTACGTGGGTTCAAGAAACAGAACAGCAGGTAAAGTACTTGTTTTGAAAGAGGCTGACTCAGATTTGAGTCCCTGTACCACATACTGTCCTCCCACAAGTGCCAGGAGTGATCCCTCAGTACAAAGCCTGCAGTAAGCCTTCACACCCTTGGATATGGCCCCCAAACCAAACCAAAGTGGAACAACCAAATGCCTTTGCCTACCACTCCTCAGATACACATGCTCATATCTCCTTTGGAGCCTTTGTTTTTTTTTCCTGCCCCAAACTTGCAATATAGATCTTCATGGCTGGCATCTTCTTGTCAATGGTCTTAGTTCAAATGAGACTTCTATGGCTATTCTATCTAAATTGGTCCTTCCTCTGCACAGTCATTCTCTAGCTAATACAAGAATGTCTTCTTGTGCTAAGATCCACCTGTTTTCACTGTTTACCCACTTATTCTTTTATTAACATCTACTGTTTCCTCTAAATATAAGTTCTATTGGAACGGTATGTTGTTTAGCTTGCTTACTAACCTAGCCTCATAATGGAAAGGTCTAAAGTATTTAAATTATTATCTGTTTAATAAAAGAATAATTTTTATATACCTAGCTTTTTCCATGAAACATTTCTTTTATTAGAAATATAACTATCTCCTCACCCACCATCTATCTTAATCACCATCAATGACTCTATTAGCAACTTTCAATGACCAGTTATTTAACTTGTTTTGTCACATTTGCTTTTGATCTCAATGTACAATTATGAGATAATGATATATTTAATTTAGATAAGGACTCATCTATTTATACAATTTTGCTAATTTGTATTTCTAAAAGTATCTTAGATAAAAACCTGAGATCTAATTAAATTATGTAGCAAACTAATTACCTTTTTCAAAAGGCCTTTATATTCGATGAATAAGGTTTTTACCTATAAGATAGTCTAGCCATTAAGTTATATTGGAGTTTCATTTAAAAAGCACTGATAAAAAAATAAATCATACTGAACTAAGAATATTATGATAAAGTTTTAATGTAGTGTTTTTAAGAACCAGGTTCAGAAGAATCCAATTATTTTAAGTTTGCACATTAAAGAGAACAGTGAATTTTAAAGAGCTACATTAAATTTCAAGAGAAAATTCTTCTTGGAAAACAATCTCTTAAGGGAATATTACACATTTTAAAATGTTTAGATGTTATAAATTATAGCAATCTCTATCTCCAATATACTATATAATATGCTAAGCCATGTGCATTTTGTATATGATATACTTAAAGTATTAAGAAAATTATACCTTGAGAATATACTATGATTTAAAAAGTTTTTAAAATTGAATATTCATGAAATAGACCATTACAAATCTATTCATAACTGGGTTTCAATCATACAATGATCCAGCACCTACCAGTGTCCATTTCGCACCACTAATGTCCCCCGTTTCCCTATCACCATCCCCCAACACCCCACCCACCCACCCCCAGTCTCCTTCTATGGGAGGCACTTTCCTTCTTGCTTTCTCTCCTTTTCCTTTTGTGCATTATAGTTTGCAACACAGGTGCTAATAGGCCATGGTGTTTGTTCAGTGAATTCAGTATTTTTATCTGGAATGGTAAGGCTGGGATAGCTTTTCAACTGGATGGCAGCTTTGGGGTGTGGAGGTGATTGCTGAGGCTTCTGGAAGTACAGGAAGGTGGGGAGGGGTAGCCCATCCTGATCCCGAGAAAGCCTGGAGATTTCAGTCACAAAAACCGCATACCAGAATTTTCAGCAGATTATGTCTCAGTGAGATCCATCCTGAGACGCTGGAGTCAGGCCAGAAACATGGCGGCAATTTAGGATTGTGAGAAGCAGCTGCTGGGGGCTCTGCTTGGGTGGGCACCAGGCTGACCCACCACCCTCTGATTTACCCTAGTCTGTTCAGCCATGCACGGGTCCAAGATGAATTGTGGCTTTTGATCTCTTTTGAGATTTTGGGGTGTCTGAAATAAGGCCAATAAATGAGCTTATATATCTGAGCCGAAGGTGGTTTGTTGGACATTCTTTATTACTTACATGTTATTCATTTAAGCACTTATTGTATCGCACTTCCCTGTCATTTTTCTAGCTCCAAAAATATACTAGGGTATAAGGCAAACTCCTATATTAGAATCACTAATGAGGAATAAGAATAACCTTGAATTAAGTTTGAACTTGAAAACGCAACGATTTTTTGAAAAACAAAGGTAATATTTTGTGAGTGATCTTTTCTAGTAGCAGTAATGTCACAAAAGAATTTGTCAACACAGAGACATCAATACTGACTTAATTGAACGCAGTCTCATGCTAAGTGCCAGGCACATTGTAGGTATTGTATATTGAAGAGATGACTGGAAGAGTTACAAAGGGAACATTTTAATATTGATGATTATATCATTTCTGCTATTACTGGAACTTCAATTAACTCTTGGAAAAATGCTCTTTTAGAAATGTTTGCCTTTATCTGACAATTTGCCTGTATCCATTTTGAAAAAATGTATCTTTAAGAGTTGCCTTTTACGACATTAAAAAATAAACTACAATGTGTAAAATTACCATTTAGGATTGTATTCTTCATTGTAAATTGTGCTTGAATTTGCCTGCAGAATCAAAAATATCTATGCTCCTGTTCTCCAAAACCCAGAGTGCAGTGCAAAGCCAGCTGGCAGGGCCCACTGGCAGTCTGCCGGTCTCATCTGCGGTTGCAATGCAGTCCTTGGGGAAAAAACAATCATGAATTCTGTTTAACTAGGGCCATAGAATGGCATTTGTTTCTTGATAGACTGTGGGTCTATTACTAAGACAAACTAGATGAAAGCAATTCAAGTGCTACTTTCTGTCACTCTGAGAAGATCAGGGGGCTGAGGAAGTTTTCAGAAGAGAGATTATGCTGTTATTCTTTAGCACAATCATGCAACAACCAAACTGCAAGTAATGTCTTAATACCAACCCATTGTTTTTACTAATATACATCTTCCCCCAAGTTGACTGAATTGTATATGAATATTACCAGGAATGTACAATCTATATACGAAAATAATAGCAATAATAATAAAAAAAGCATTTATTTTTATCTTCTCTCACATGTTGCTCTAACACTGTCATTACTTCTTTAATCCTCCAAACAAATTAGGTAATAGAATTCTTAGTTCAACTCTTACAGGAAAGAATTATAAGACAGCAACTTAAAAGAACTTGTTCAAAGTTGTAGAGGTAATAGTAGAGTTTGAGCAAATGATTTTTAACCATTTAGACAGGCTAAGATTTATAAACTATATATGTCTACATTCAAATGTGAAGAATGCCTTAAGAATTGTTTGATACTAACTTTACAAGCCCCACCCTTTTTATAGGCTTAGAGAAGATTTCTGCCTAAACAACAACTGTGAATAGGGAGTTATATTGAGTTCATTTCATAAATAGGGATTCTCAGCACTGCCCCAGTAGAAATATTGTGTGGACTAACTGTATAACATAAATACCAAAAGAGTGCCAGAGTTTTAACATTCACTCCTACACAACATAATATCCTAAAACAATTGAAAAGCGAAATATCTCCCATTATAACCAAAAGATTTTAAAATTTGCAGTAGCATATCAGTAGATCAATTATGATTTTTGTTAGATGACAACTGTCAAGTTTTGGCACAGGGGCTGCCACATGGAAATTATAATATAGATCTTTATTAGTTGTATATAGCAAGAGAGTGGATGAAATCTCAACTGAATCAGTGTTGGGGCATCATTTATTCACTCCTGTCAAGAATGAGGATAAATTGCTGAATATCTCTCTCCACACAACAGCTTTGCACACTGCCATTTCCTAGTCGTAAGAGTTTTATGCAATTATGAAGATTCACCTCCAGGATTAGGCCCAAATTCTGACCTAATAAGTGACAGCTCAACTCTGGTTACCAAACATTGTACTCTATATAGTTTATGAAGTAATATTTCATTGCTAAAACCAATGAACTCAGAAAAATGAAAGAGGATTTTCACTTTAGCTCAGAAATCATTGATATTATATTTGTCACTTGAGAAAATAAATTAGCTAATATATTCTTCAAATATTAAAAAATATAGTGCACTTTGGTTTTATCATTTTGATGATATTGTACAATTACATGCATGGTCTACTATGTATATAGTGTCTTGGGTGGAGTGGAAGAAATAAATTTCTTTATCCAAGAAATTTATAGCTGCAATGTTTCTTTCACAGAGAAGTATAGCTAAAATATTTCCCTTCATAATCATTCTAAGGCATTTTCTGAGTCATTTTTACCATATTTTTCAATTTCTATATTTTCTTTGATTAACATTTTAATGTATTTTTCATTATCATTGTAAAAATACAAAAAAAAAAACTAATCACTATTTCACAGACATGTTGAAAAAGCCAGTAACTTCTCCATTCATCCCAACTCTGAGATGTTACTGGCACCCACTTGACTGAATTGATGAACAACAGGATGACAGTCATACAGTGATACAGTTGAAAAAGCCAGTTCTTTATCAACTGGGTATCAATTGGAGTTAGTAGAAAAGAATGATCGCATTTCTATTTTCACACTAAATGTTTATGAAAAATAATAGTGATGGTATTCTGTTAGATGTAGATTTAGATTTCTAAAAATTAGTTCTTCCATTAATTATCATTTGAAGATTATTCTAATTTAAATTTAGTTATTTGGTTTAATAATTTCAATGAGGGGGTCAGAGCGATAGTACAAGAGGTAGATGTTTTTATTGCTTGCAACCTACCTGGGTTTGATCCCAAGAATTGTATATGTTCCCCTGAGCTCCCCAGTAGTGACCCGAGTGCAGAGCCAGGTATAATTCCTCAGCACCACCAGGTGTGATGCCCAACTAAACAGAATAATTTCCATCAACAGATCCTAATCTGAGATTAAATTTAAGGAAGCATTAGAAATAATTACAGTAACTCCTTAACTTTCTATTATATTTTTTAAAAGAATTAACTTTCCTTATTATAACACTTTGTAGATATTATATTTGTAATTGTGTCTTTTAGTGGCAAATATGTACTCATTTAAATTTTTCTGAATTTCACATATATAAGGACAAATAATAAAAGGAAAGCTTTCATATCTTCAAAATATTTTTAAAATTGATATTGACTGCATAGAGAAATGTTTCTATGATATCATATTTTATTTTATTCAAATGAAAACATCTTAATTCAAGCCATCAAGTATATATATATATATTTTTTTGCTTTTTGGGTCACACCTGGCAATGCTCAGGGGTTACTCCTGGCTTTGCACTCAGGAATTACTCCTGGCGGTGCTTGGGGGACCATATGGGATGCCAGGGATCGAACCCGGGTCGGCCGAGTGCAAGGCGAACGCCCTACCCGCTGTGCTATCACTCCGGCCCCCAAGTATATATTTTTTATGATCGGGCACATTCAGCTTCTGAAGGTATGTGTTTTTCAAGTGTTTATTGTAAGCATGCAAATGCCAACTCTTCAGTAATTGCTAAAATAAATATCATTTTACATTACACATTTAACAGACTAAATATTTTACTGGAAGTTTAATCTGCTGATTACTTAATCCTATAATCCTAAATGTCATAAATGAGTTTTATGAGGGAGCACTTTTTTGTCATTTTGTTTTTCAAAATGATCCTGCTTTGAATAATCAATTCTCTATGGCTTATTCATAGTAGCACATATTTACTTGTTTGTAAAGTATTCTATGTCATTCTATGGAAATCTAAAAGGTGAGTACATTATAAATTTTCACTTAATACCCCTCATTTTAAAAGCAAACTAAATTACAAGTCTTTACAATTATCATGTTTTTGGCTTAGCACTCAATATATGTTATCTTATTTGCTCTTGAGTACATACAGTCATTCTGATGTCCATTTGATAGTGAGACAAGTGGTGTTTAGAGTAGACTTTCTGGTGTTAGCCAATTTGTAAATCAAGAGACTTGGGAGTGAGTCTGAGATTATCTGCTACTCTGGAGTCACCAGTGCACAGAAGGCAAGGAATGACTTATCTGTGAAGAAATGGAGCATAACTTGACACTGAAATAGAAACATAAGGCTATAAACAAATCAGAACTTCCATGTATAAGAATTACATGGGATAGGCTAAGAATACTAAGTAATATTCTCACAAGCAGAGGGATGGTGGAGGGATGGATATGGGCAGAGGGAAAGACTACAGGAAGGGCTATAGAGTTTTTAATGGAGAAAAATTTTTTAAAATTCATTATGAACACAATTTAGTTTGCAATAGTAATTGCCTGACTAATTATTGCTGGAATATAGTATTTTTCCAAATATTATAACAAACATCCATTACTAGTCTTCCAAGTAGTCCTAGAACCTTGGAAGTGTCTATATATATATATATATATATGTATATATAAATATATATATGAGGGTTCTGGAAATTGAGTAGTTTAGGAGAAATGAAGAGGACACTTTATTAGAATTAAGATCATTGCTTTGATTATGACAGAAATTTATATCAGGGCCAGGAGTGTAGCTCAATAGAATATCCCTGGTCTGCATATGTAAGGGCCTAGGTTGAATATCTAACATCACATGCCACCCCTCCCTGCCAAAAAATAATGAAGGTCTAAATAATGAACACTATTCTAGTTTATAATTAATTTAATAATTATGGTTTTGATAATTAGTTTAACACTGAATATGCTAAATTATAATTTTATAATTAAAATAATCATAGTATTTGTTTATCTACAATGTTAGATACATATAGTTATTATTTTACTCAAGAAGTTTTCTTTTTTTTTTTTTTGCTTTTTTGGGTCACATCTGGCAATGCACAGGGGTTACTCCTGGCTCTGCACTCAGGAATCACCCCTGGCGGAGCTCAGAGGACCATATGGGATGCTGGGAATCGAATCCGGGTCGGCCGCATGCAAAGCAAATGCCCTACCCGCTGTACTATTGCTCCAGCCCCTGAGAAGTTTGTTTTAATGATCACATCTATACTGGCTTGGATTTAGCAAAAATCAAAATACATCAAATCTTAATTGGGTTGGATGCTCAATATAAGTCAATTTTTTTATATTTATTTCCTTGTAACTATTTCTGTGACTGTCTAAGATCTTGTACCTTTTAAATTTATTTGAGTGGTCATTAATGCTTTCCATTTTTCAGTCTAAATAGAGGAATGGGAATACAAAGCAGATAGAAGAGTTGCCTTTGGAAATTAAAAATAATAATGAGATAAAATCTTAGAAGCTATCCATATGAAAACAAAATATTTAAAACTTTTATAAAGTTTCAGAAATACGTATATTGCTATCACTGTATCAATGTCATCCCATTGCTCGATTTACTCGAGCAGGCGCCAGTAATGTCTCCATTCATCTCAGTCCTGAGATTTTAGCAGCTTCTCTTTATTCATCTTTCCCAATGATTGGAGACTTCTTTCAGGGTCAGGGAATTGAGGCCTATTATTGGTACTGTTTTTGGCATATCGAATATGCCATGGGCAGCTTGCCAGACTCTGCTGTGTGGGCGGGATATTCTCGGTGCTTGCTGGACTCTCCAACAGGCATATATATTTATTTCCCTCTATAACGAAGTGTCGCTATATTGCTATATTCAAAAAAATAATACAGTTGTAGATGCTATTACCTTTTTGAGCAGTGATAATGATATATTTTATAGCCAATGGAAAGCTATTTTTAAAAAAATTAATCACCACGAGGTACACAATTACAAAGCTGTGAAAAGCCAAATTAAGGGCAAGAATAATTGCCAGTAAATTTAACATATGTGGGCTAGAGAGATAGTGCAGTGGAAGGATGAATGTCTATCATATTGCAAAACTAGATTTGATCCCCAGCACCTCATATGGCTCCCAAGCACTACCTAAGAGTGATCTCTGATTGCAGAACCAAGAATAAACACTGAGCATCATGGAGTGTGGGTCCACAAACCCCCCTCAAAAAATTACAGAAGTATGATTGTGAAGCCAGAGATAGCACAATGGGCTCAAGGGCATGTTTTGCAGGCAAGAGAACTACAGCTGGAGCAAAGCCTGGCACAGATCCAGGAGTGCTTGTGATCATCATGTGAGTGTGACTCACCACACTCCAAATACTTTTTTTTCTAAGTACAATCACATTTACCATTAATCACCATTAAGCAATTGTTGATGTCACTGTCACCCCATTGCTCATTGATTTGTTTGAGCAGGCACCAGTAACGTCTCTCATTGTGAGACTTGTTTGTTACTGTTTTGGGCATATCCAATACGCCACAGGTAGCTTGCCAGGCTCTGCTGTGGGGGCGAGATACCCTCGGTAGCTTGCTAGGCTCTCCGAGAGGGGTGGAGGAATCGAACACAGGTTGGCCTCCTGAAAGGGGAACACCCTACCGCTGTGATATAGCTTCAGCCCATTGATGATATAATTGCTTTAAAATGTTTTTTATTTGTATGCTCATATTCAGTGCATTTGTGTGACTACATTAATGACAGTAATTCATTCTTATGAAGAGAGACAAGAGTGAATGGTAAAAAAGTAAAGGAAACGCAACTGAAAGGGCACAGGAATTCCCAGCATAAGAAGCACAAATACATACTTTTATTATGCTGATACTAAATTGATTTTCTTCCTCCCTACTCAGTAGTATTTTTCCTTTTACCAAATTCTAAGTCGGAAATTTAGAAAAATGAAATGTTTCATTTTCTATGAAAGATTTATTCCAGGATTTATCAAAATCTAAAAGAATTTTTGGCACCTATTTGAGTGTGTGTACAGAGGAAGGTATGGAAAGTGGTTGTAGGATAATTATTTAGGGATAATGCTGGTGAAAATTTTATATTATTCAAGAAAATTTTGAATTTTTTTTATTTTTGTATACCAGTCTCTGGTCCTTTAATAACATGAGACTTGGATATAATTTTTGAAATATATTATGAGTAGTATTCAAAATTTGTAATTTGAAGGCAAGTTGATATTTTAAAATAAATGGTTAGAAAATAGTTTACTTTTAAATTAAAAGCACAGAAATCGAATATTTTCCTACTTGTAAACTAAAGAGGTTAACAAATTCATCTGGAATTTACCAAATCATATACAGTATTATCCTATTTAAACTAATTAGTATGATTCAAATATGATGAGGATTTGCCAGTTCTGATTAGATAATAGAAGGTCACTGTCACTGTCATCTCGTTGCTCATCGATTTGCTCGAGCGGGCATCAGTAACATCTCCATGTGAGACTTGTTGTTACTGTTTTTGGTATATCAAATATGCCACAGGTAGCTTGCCAGTCTCTGCCGTGCGGGTGAGATACTCTTGGTAGCTTGCCAGGCTCTCCGAGAGGGTCGAAGGAATCGAACCCGTCGGCTGCGTGCAAGGCAAATGCCCTACCCACCGTGCTATCTATGGAAGGAAATCAGAGAGACCTGGACTCTCATTTCAGTAGCACTAAGACAAAAATAATAAATATCAAGAAGAATAAAACGGAAAATGGATAATATATGTGATTATAACTTAACTATTGCCTTATTTTCTTTTATGTACTGAATATTTTTTCATACATTAGAGGATTTATGTAATTCTTAGCACTTAAATTTTACAGCACTGCCTTTGGTTTTGTGAATCTAAGAAAACACACAAGAAATGACAAGCATAAGTTTGAGGCCATGTGTTTTGGTAGTCACTGCTTAGCATTTAAAGAGAAAAGACTACATAATAGATATCACTCATGCAGTGATATATGACCTTTCTCTTGGACACTATTCAAATTGTCACAGATTTCTAGGAACAAATATCTGACTGGGTTTCCTTTCATCCTGCGTGTTCTGAGATATTCTTAATTTTACACATTTAGAAGCTGCTGAAATGTCCTTCTTTCCTTACTAAGCAACCCAATCAATTATCATTTCATGGTGGATACTTTAAAATTTAATAACAGCTAGAACTTCTATTAGTTGATCTTTGTCCAAGGGCCAAATCTATCAGTTTTCAGAGCTTACTCCTGGCTTCATGATCAGGGATCACTCCTGGCAGTGGTTCAGGAGCCAAATGTAATGCCAGGAATTAATTGCATCGTGCAAGGCAAGCACCTCAACCACTATAGTATTTCCCTGGCTCCTGTTAGTAACTTTGACAATTTGGTTCAGACTAATTTTTCTTTGATCAAAAAAATGTTAGAATTTATTCAGTCTTTACTTTCTAATATAAAGTATACCTTAGAAGATACTACGGGAGTATGGAAAATAGTCACTGTTACTGTCATCCCGTTGCTCATCTATTTGCTCGAGCAGTTACCAGTAATGTCTCCATTGTGACACTTATTGTTATGGACAAAAATATCATGAAGCATTGTGCTTACCCCTCAGCTCAGTCACATACTAGATTCTGATTCCTGACTTCGTTGGTTTGAACATCTTTAACGTGAAGATGACACAATAGTACTAATAAATTAGATAAAACCATGTGAACAATTTTTGTACCACAAATAGGTATATATTGTTATTGTTACATATCATACTCCTAAACTTCTGGCAATGTTTTAAAAATAACCCCATAGCAAGAGAGTCTATTTTGTGCCTAGTGGTCAAATGAATAAAAACAGATTAAGAAATTATTCTGAAGACAAAAAGTTTATAGTCCAGGTGAGAAGATTAAAACATATATGTCAATCTTCTCAAGTATATTTATATACATACACATTCATCAGAAATAAGTAGAAGTTAATAAAATAAACAAATATACTTTAAAATAGTGCAAAATGAAATACTGTTACAAACAAAAAATCTAGATGAATCCTAGAATGAATGCTAGGGATATTATTGCACTATACCATTTTCACTTAAATATAAGCACTATTCTCAATTAATCCTTTAAGGTATGATAGTATTAGACTGATGAAAAGAAAAGAGAAATCAGACTGCAGAAGAGGTAATAAACATACAATAGAAAAAGAAATAAAAATAAAGCACAATAATAGGAGAAGTTGAAAGTGTTTTCTGAGAAGGAATCAATTAAGAAGGATGAGATAGAGAATGGAAAACAGCAATTAGTAGAAACTGTGTACTCAGAAGGGAAGGGAAAGAAAAGATACATGTTTTAGGGTAGAAACAGAAGGTCATAAATAGTCTTATTTAGAATATATTGGGCTGGAGAAAAAGAGTATGGAAAGTCTTTGCCTTCAACAACATGACCAACTCTGGCTCAGTCCCATCACTATATATGGTTTTCTGAGCATCAGGACTGACCCCTGAGTGCTGATCCAGGGATAACTTATCCCTGTACATGCATTCAATTTAAAGTTTTTCCCTTATAAATGTAAAACAAGAACCCAGAAAAATGAACCACATACAATTAGAAAGTACAAATCTTTAGTATAATCATAAACTGCTATAATTTTCTATTGAAGATTTATAATTGTTTGTAAAATGACCATGGTGTCTTTCTTGAAGTACCATTCTGATAATTGTTATTAAATTATTTTACGAAAAAAATTTCTCCAATTTTTAACAAAACCATACTTGTGGTTTCCAGAATCCATTTTTTAAATCCAAGAAAAATAAAAGACACAGTGGGGCTGGAGCAATAGCACAGTGGGTAGGGCGTTTGCCTTGCACGCGGCCGACCCGGGTTCGATTCCTAGCATCCCATATGGTCCCTGAGCACCTCCAGTAGTAATTCCTGAGTGCAGAGCCAGGAGTGACCCCTGTGCATCGCCGGGTGTGACCCAAAAAAGCAAAAAAAAAAAATAAAATAAAAGACACAGGGCATCTTTTTTCATTTTTAACATTTCAAATCTATTGAATCATTAATACCAGATACAAATTTACTAATTGTTTTTCCTTATAAACTAGCATCATTTAGAGACATATGACATTGATTATATATCAAAGCAACTTAATCAATTTAATTCTAAGTCTTTGCTCAAGCACTTCTCCCTGCAGGATGTAAACCACCTGAAACTTTAATAAGAAAAATATTTTTAAACAAATTTAAGTCTCAACCTTTCCTTCCTATTTATTACTGAGATTTTTGTCTTTTATTCATTGCAAGTAGGAACTGAAAAATGAACAAACATATATAGCTTTCCCCTCAGTTTTATACTGCTATATCTTGTAGCAGTTCAAGATTATACTGCAAGCTCCCAAACTACAGTATATCTTATGCATTTTTGTATCTCTCTGAGGGTGAATGTTGCAATGCACCTGACTATGAATATGGTTATTCCCAGCTTTGTCTTTAGAAGTCACCCAGAAAGGTCAGGCAACCATATGACGCCAGAGATCAAACTTGGACTTCTTGCATGGAAAGAATATGCTCTAGCTCTTCAAACTGTTTCTCCATTCCCCTCTGAATCTTATGCATATTGTTGTCTTTACCCTTAAACAGTCTGATGGAAGCCATGATCTCATTGTTCAGAAAAAATGCACTAGCAAACCTAATATATTTTGCATATTAGTTCATGAAAAAGTATGAAACCCTAATGTATGGATTTCAGATTAAAAATCCTGAATTAGTACCTTCCAAACATGTGCAGACAAATTCAGGGCATATTGGCCAATAGATTGACTGTGGGTTAGTCGAATCATTTTGATTGTTGTAACAAAATTAACTGCGTCAGGGACTGTGGGAAAACTAGGGTAGAAAATTGATAATAGTCCAGGAAGAGAACAAGAAGGGAATAAACACAAGCCAGCAAACAGACACTGTCTTTAAGGCATCCTTAGAGCTACAGCAGTTTTTTTGTAGTGAAGATTTGTTTCTAAGTATACATTTCTTACAGAGAAGCAGGTAGTAAAGCTATGTATGTGGGGAGCCTCAAAATACAAAATGGCTTAAAGAACCTTGTGCTTCCAAGTAAAAATAGAAGTGACAGTGAACAGGAGGAAGGAGGAGGATATGCTGGAATGGAAATCACACCCTTGGTTTCCTGATGAAGCATGACTCAGAAGTTACCAAAGATATTAGCCAATTACAGGAAGTGATGTTGAACCATGCAAAGTTAAAAAGAAGAAGAAGAAATAAAACTTACAACAGTTAGCTGGAGAAAGCAATACTTGAAGAATTTCAGAAAGGAAATAAGTTCAAGGGGCTAGAGAGATATTAACATAGGGGTAAAGTACTTTGTATGCAGCCTACCTGGGTTCAATCCCTGGCATGGTATTTGGTCCTCCAAGCACAGCTAGGATAGAGACCCTGAGCTCAGAGCTAAGAATAAAGCCTAAGAAAACCGAATGTAGCATAAAAGGAAATAACTCCAATAAAATTAGCAAGAATAATAATATCCATCATAGATATTCAAATTTATTAAATATGTACCCATCGAGGGACAAATCATTATGTACATAGATATATAGAGATACATATAATTTCTCAGTATACTGATTTAACTGTGCCATCAGCTTGGATGCTTACAAAAATGGAAATATGTGACTCCATTTAGTTAGAGCAATATTCACATGAATAGTGAAGAAAAGAAAGTGTGATTGACAATATGCGTTTGTATACGAGCAACTTACCTTATGTCATATAGTTAGTTTCCTACACCGGGGACAACAAATCTGTCAGAATCACAAGAACTTGGGGGAAAAAAACTCTTTAAAATGATTATAAAATCATTCATCTGGCTTTTATATTGATTTACTCCCCAGTATTAATGAGTACACCTTTCTTGTGTATAGGTTTGTTAGCAGTATGTTTGTGATTCATCATAGTTTCAATGATCTACATATAGCTTTGGGGTACAAAACTGAATAAACCCTTTGGTAATTTTTTTTCTCTTTTTTCTCTTTGGATCAACACCAGTGATGCACAGGGATTACTTCTGGCTCTGCACTCAGAAATTACTCCTGGCAGTGCTCAGGGGACCATATAGGATGCTGGGAATCAAACCCAGGTCGGCCATGTGCAAGGCAAACACCCTACCCACTGTGCTATTGCTTCAGCCCCCATCCTTTGGTAATTTTAAATATCAAAAATGTAAGATTTCTTTCAACAAGTACCACATTTTTAAAAAGTAATCACTGCATGCAAAGAAATAAACACAACATTTTCCCAATGAAAGGGGATTCTGAAATTATGCTTTGGCATCTTAGGAGAAAGATATACTCAGATCAACAAAGATTTTGCATAGACATTGTGTGAGACACTGTTTAGGGCATAGAGAGAACTGGGAAGCACTTTCTATTTATAAGGACTCCTAGTAATAGGGATGATAAGCTATGAACAGAAGCAGTTATATCAGGAAGTAGATTGTACACAATCATAAGATATCATGAACTACCCAATTTGCAGACTCCCATTATCTTGTACAGCCTTGTGATATCTAAAGGGACTAAAGTATAAATTCTAAGAGTTATGTGGCTTATACGGTATTTTAAGGTTTTAATTTGTTGCTACCCACTGGGCAATGATTTTTTTTTTTTTTGCTTTTTGTGTCACACCTGGCAATGCACAGGGATTACTCCTGGCTCTGCACTCAGGAATTACCCCTGGCAGTGCTCAGGGGACCATATGGGATGCTGGAATTCTAACCTGGGTCGGCTGCGTACAAGGCAAATGTCCTACCTGCTGTGCTATCACTCCAGCCCCTGGGCAATGATTTTTTAAAAGTATACACTGATAGTTAAATTTAGAAAACTACATGAAGTGCCATAACTTTCAAGTTCAGTCTTCAATAAAATTGGTATCATTTGGAATGTTGATATTGGTACTTTTTTGTTAAAATAAAATTAGATGTAAAATACTGAAAAGCAAGCTCATTTTTTCTAAAAATAGTTTTCTTGAAAAGCAATACCAATTCAGTTATATTATGAAGATGGCTTTTAAAACCAATTGCACTCACTCTGTATTCATGAACCCTTAATGCTTTCCTTCCACTGACGTCGGAGAGTGCATTAGTAAGTCTTTCAAGCATAGTGGGGGGAAGATTTTTCTCTGCCACTTTCTCAGATGCCTTGAAGTTAGCACAGCTTTTATCTACTTGCCTAAGACAATAAATTTGATGGCAAGGAAGATGGCATATGCATGTATAAAACGTAAAAAATAAAATCAGCAGTAGGATCATCTCTGGTTTGCAAGATCAAAGTTAAACACAACACACACACACACACGCACACATATACACATCCTGTAAAAATATATTCCTGAGCATTTCACAGCTATCCTCTCATAATATACTTAGAATATACAATATCTGGGATACCACTGTACCACTGTCATCCCGTTGCTCATCGATTTGTTTGAGCAGGCACCAGTAACATCTCTCATTGAGAGACTTATTGTTACTGTTTTTGGCATATCCAATACACACGGTAGCTTGCCAGGCTCTGCCGTGCGGGCTCCATACTCTCAGTAGCTTGCCGGGCTCTCCGAAAGGGGCGGAGGAATTGAACATGGGTTGGCCACGTGAAAGGCGAACGCCCAACCGCTGTGCTATCACTCCAGCCCAATATCTGGGATATACAACAAAAATATATAGAATGATTTTGTTTGAAATATAAAACATAAAATTTTCTCCTTTCATCTATACTTGCTCCATTCAATTCTAGTGAGAGCATTTCATTCAAAATGATTTTTCGAAAAGAAAATCTAAGTTGTACCATGTCACTCTGGTACTCAAAACTCATTTCTATCTCATTTAGAGTAAAAGCCTGTCGTCCAGTGCCCTGTGCCATCTGTCCCTGTGGTAGGTACCTTTGTGAAATTAGCTTCTGGTGCTTTCTCAAGACTACTTTGGTGGTCCCTAGTGACCTCTGCTTTCCTTGAATCACCAGGTTGGGCCAGTCTTTTATCAAACTTAAGTCCCTACCTGCAACTACATCTGTCCAAATGGAATCTTCACTGACTATCCAATTTTAAAATGCTTCCATCTCCCAAATGGGCAATCTCTGCTCTCCCTGGATTTTTGTTTACACTTTTTTGGCACTACACTTACCAAGATAAGTGACCAGCAAAGCTCCTCCTCTTTCTTGCTCTCTCACTGTCTCCTTACTTTCCTTCTCCGTCACCACTTCCTCCTTTTCTTCTTTTTAACAGTTCTAACATGCATTAAAAATAAGATCTTTGAGGACGTGGGAGTTCTTAACTTATTAGAAATGTGAGAAGATCTACAATTTTATCATTAATAAAATAAAGTATCTAGATCCTGTTGACTCTGAAGTCAGAATTCAATCACTGGGTCCCAGCAGTACATTTACCAGACATAAATTCGTAAGAGATATTACCATTTAACTTATTGTCCATCCATTTTCTTATTTCCAAAATCAGTATTAAAAATAGTTCAAACTGCATAATAGACTCAAGTAGGATTAAATAAGCAATGCAAAAAACTTAGAATAAATAGCATAGATTCAAAGATTTCTCTATATAAATTAACCAATTTTTGTATACTCATAACATTTCCTATTTATTTAAGTACTCTATATTGTTTGTTTGGTCTTAAAAAACTTGTGACAAAACTCAGATATATGAAAATATTTTAAAATATAAACATCTCTTCAATAAGTGGATTTTTGAAAACGATAGATATTTGCCAAAGAATAAAACAAGACCACTTTTTAATATTGCACACAAAAGTATGAAAGAATTAAGGAATTATATACAAGAGTCAAAATAATAAAAATATATAAAGTGAAATGTTAGCAATATGGTCTGTGCCATCAGCTTTATCCAAAAGACAAGAAAAAAGCATTGAAGAGGATGTGGAGAAGTGTACATCATTGATACGAATATAAATTGGTATGTCAATTACGGAAAACAGTATCACGATTTCTCAAAAAATTTTAATTAGAAACAAGAATGTATCTAATACAATTTATCTCCCAAACACAAAACTTGTTTTCAAAGAAAAACATTCATTCTCATGTAAATTGTAGCTTTATATAAACAGTCAAGAACAGGAAACAAATTAAGTGTCCAGTGACTGATGATGGTTGGATAAAAAGATATAGATGATGTAACATTGTTCAGCTATTTTTTAAATGAGGACCAGAAAGCTACAGCACAGCAGGAAGGCACTTGCCTTGCATGCAGCTGACACAGGTCAGGCCCTAGTACTACATACGGTTCCCTGAGCCCTGCCAGGGTGATCACTAAGTACACAACCAGGAGAAAGCTCTTAGTACAGCTGGATTTGGCCCCCAAACAACAACAACCATATAGATGGAATATTCCATTTACAACAACGTGGATACTCCTTTGGGATAGTAGACTTAGTAAAGCATGACAAATGGAAACCAACAAACAAGAACTTAAAGAATATAACCATTTAAAGGTCAATCAGCTGTTACCAGAGGGAAGAGAAAAGGGAGGAGGCTAAAAAGGTATACAGGACAATTTAGATAGACATGGACTTTGAGAGGTAAACTTAACGTAGTAAGTCTACATTAATTTTTAATTGTGCAACTTGAAACTTATATAATGTTATATATTGCTTTAATAATAAAGTAGAAATTAAATAATTTAAAGACATAAGCTCCAGGAATGTTGACTATATTTGATTTATTTTATCTATAAATTTAGAAATGTGTAATAATGTTGAAACAATGCTATGAATCCAGGCACTAAAATTGTCATAGAGTATAATTGTTAATAACTATTGTAAAAATATTAACTTGGATACTGGGTTGGAGATATAAAGTACTTAATTAGTTAATACTTTCAGATTCACTTAATATTTCTATATATGTGTATGTGAGAGGGCAACAGGACTGATACTATGATGATTAACACAAAGATTTTATTTTTTGAGTCACATAATTTTATATTTTCAAATAGCTTAAATATTTTTATTAGATTGCTTTTCCTTTAAAAATCAAGTTAAGGGGACAAAGAGTTGACTTAGAAGTTAGAGATACATGCCCATGTCTCCAGTTTCAAATACTGGCACCTCATAAACTCACAAGCACAGCTTGAAGAACTTGGTGGTCTTTGACAAACACTGGGACAAACCAAATGGCACCCAGTACAAAATCACTGGGCCCCTGCAATGAACTGTCCGTCCTGATTGACCCAGGACTGGGACCCTTGGTGCCTATGAGCAAAACTAGGCAGATATTTCTCCCACCCCAACCCATCACCTCCCCCCAACAAAACTCAAGTTAAAATGCTTATTTTAAAATTTTGCTTCATGTAAACAAAAATTTTACTTTTTGTAAAATATGAATTTAATGTGTGTATTATATAGACACTGGAAATCTACACAGACACTGTTTCTGTTTTTTAGTATAAAATCCTTCCATGCTTTTAATGCAGTATTGATGTTACGATACAATTGAGGAAATCATTAAAACCAAGAAAGAAGAAAATGTAAAATGGAGTGAAATGATAAAGTGAAATACTATTGATGGTTAAATTAGACAATAGAAATAAATTATTATATAAGAGATTAATACTTAACTGTCTATTTCAAAATAAGCTTTTAAAGTAACACATATTTATTGAAATTTCATCATCATCTGATTGGTTTATTCTAGGAAAATTATTGGTAAGTAAAAGGAAGCTATATTTTATCTTGTATAAACATGAGATTTAGCTGTAAGTAATTCTAGTTCATGAAGATTCTTATTAACTACACATAAAATATATACTATATTTATTTGAAAAAAATGAGAGAAGTAATAAAAATGTCAACAGGGATGGCTCACTCAATATATACATGCAAGATAGATACACCCTTTCTGTTTGTCTCTATAAAGATATACTGCTATATAGAGAAATGACATATGTTAATACACATATGCTTGCCATTGAACCATATACAATCTGGTGCTTGGGAGGTCTGGGGATAAAACCACAGACTCTAGCATGCCAAACATACATCCAGCCTTTGGAATTTTCTTTAAAATCCCACCAAAATTATTTAAATATTTACTTAATAAATTCTAAGGACCCCAGCATCCATCAAGGATAGAATTAAAAACAATAAAAAAATGGTTTCTCCCTTCCTCGGATACTTATGTCAATCTATCCCCACTATGACAAACATAAATTCTTCATTGCTAAAATTTTATAATTTAATTAATCATTATTTAAACTATAGAAATAAACCTCGAGTCTTTTTCACACTTATTCACAAAAGAGTAATCAGAAGTTTCTAAAAATCATGTCAGCCTTTATTGCTGTTAGTCTCACTGTTTTTACATTAGCTTAAAATTTATTTTTCACTGCATTTTTTTCAGATATTTTCTGAGAATGTGTTTTCACACCCAGAGAATGGAAGATCACGAAATGTTCCCATTACAAAGTAAAGAAGCAGGAAAAAAAACAGATTTGGACATAACATTTTACCAAAATAACTTGGGAAAAAAAATCCTAAGGTTCGAATTTCAGCAATATATATGCTCAGGCATATCTATTCATTTCAAGTTATTTTCTACATAATCACTTAAGATTTCCTTCAATTCTATTATCTATAAAATATAAATTTAGAAATGCTTCTTATTTTAAAGCAGTAAGGATTCATCATCTTCCAAAATAGATTCACTTAGGGTTTCCCAAAATATATATATTTTTTATTTTAAGTCACACCTGGCATTGAACAGGGGTTACTTCTGGCTCTGCACTCAGGAATTATCCCTGGTCGTGCTCAGGGGACCATATAGGATGCTGGGAATCAAACCCGGGTCGGCCACTTGCATGGCAAACGCCTTACCTGCTGTGCTATCACTCCAGCCCCTCCCCAAATATTTTTAATGAAAGTTTCAGTAACTGTTGATATATTTCTCTACAGTATGCCAGTTAACTTGACAGATATTCAGGAATTCTGAAAAGTGACCTATTAATCCATATCTTATAATAAGAACAAAACCTAAACAGACATTATTAGATATAAATAACAAAACAGGCAGCCATGTTACATTGCACAATTTATAATGCTAGAATGTGCCATGGATAGACATTTCCCATGAGCTCCGAGATACATTTTCTGGGTCTCTGAAGCAGAAACAAGTTTAAAATATTAAAAAATTGAATTAAGACTAATGTGAACAGAGCATGATAATGCAGGGACTAATAAAAGAAATGAGTCTGGTGAATAGGAGGGGCCAGATAATGCACAGATTAAAAAATCAAGTTACAAATAGAATGAAAATAAATTGGTACAAATTATGATCTGACAACAGAGTTTAAAACAGTGAATATATTCAAATATATATATGTGGCAAAAATGATTAAGACATCATATATTTATGTTGGAGGTAAGAATTAAAAGAACTGAAAATTAAAGATGAGTCCAAGTTTTCTAGATAATATAACTACATGTGTGATATAATAATTCATTCATATCAAAGACAGAGGGACTGAACTGTATTTGCTGATAAAAATAATGACTTCAGTTTAGGACATGACATTAGGTGATTTTAAGAAATTCACATTTATCTATCAAATTGACAGTTGTAGTATATACAAAAAGGATACCTATGAAGATATTGATTCAGTTTGACATCCATGTTTTCCAGGACCGCTGGCATTCTTAGTCAAATAGATAGCCATTTTTTGAGACTCAGGCAAAAATGAAAAAGGAGAACGAACCAAATTCTCCTTTCATTAAAGAGTGAGTTGAGTTGAGCATCCATCATAGAAATTCAAAGATAGCTCAGAGAGCAGCTCATGCATCGCTCCTCTTTGAAGCGATACAGCTATCTGCCTGACTAATTGACTCTTGCGTGCTTTCAGAAAGTTGTGCACTTTCCTGTTGCCACTTAAAGAAGAGGCTTTTAGTTCTTGGCAATATCCTCCCCTTCCAAGTCATGGTGTGGGTGTGGATGTTACACTTCCCATGCCTCTGCAGTTGCAGATCACGTAGATTGTCTGGCCAGTGGCCTGTGCCCAGAATTATAGATGTGTCTAGACTTTGCAGGGTCAAAGTACTTCACAGAAGGTGATAAACTACCCAGGGCTTTGTTCCCTATTGCAATAAACCCTTAAATTTGAGATGGAGGTGACTGTCTTATAAGTCAATGAAAACCATCATTAGTTTTAGTTTTAGGATGGCTATGAAATTCAGAGCACTTTCTCCTAACATATGTACCCATAAGTACATCTTAACACAATAGTCACAGATTCACAATTCACAGGGTAGTGCAATATAAGCAAGAAGCAAAACTTCATGTTTTCTGCATTGTTTGTTACTCCTACAAGAATATGCTACCCTATTCAGGTAATAGATTCAGGTTCAGGGTCAGGGGTATGAGAGAGTTGGGACGATGCCCATCTGTGTTTATGGACTACTTCCTATTTTTGCAGTCAAGGGTTGCTTCTGACAGTGCTTGAAGTAACATGTAGTTGTGGAGATCACAGTGAGATTAATCATGTGTAAGGCAGGTCGATACCTCCATTCTATTTTTCTGGCCCTATTCCAAGTATTTTACAAATAGATACATTATCATTACTTGCCATAGAATCTCTTTCATTGTGTCTGCATTTTATTCTTCTTTGGGTAGTTGAGAGTGTCTGCAAATTTAAGTGTTTTAAAGACTAATAATCAATAATCTTCAACTTCCTCCATTAGCAGGATAAAACGAACATAAGTAGCAAAAAATTCAGTATTTCTGTATTCTGCCACGTATATAATGCCTTTAAGTTATACTAAATATATTTTATATATTTAAATACCATGGCCAATTACAAATTCTCAGTGGTAACACTTAGAGGTGTTAAGAGTCTCTTTCATCTAGTAAAATCCTATCATCAAGAAATCAGTGACAGGTTGATGATTTTTGTATTATTTTAAAAATTTTAACACAATGACATTGATAACATTCTCTGTCCTCAATGCCTCTTGATTTCAGAAATGAGGTTTTTACTCACTTCTTTAAAGGAAATGTGTCGTCTCTAATATTATCAACAGGAATGCTAATTCATACCAAAAATATGTACAAAGAGACATTGATTCAACAAAAAAAAGCATAAGAGATGCTCTCTGATATTTGCCAACTACCGTACTTGAACCTAATTCCTCAGAAGTTAGCATGGATCTGCTTGGTTAAGATGCCCAGGAACGGGGGGCCGGAACGATAGCACAGCGGGTAGGGCATTTGCCTTGTACACGACCGACCCAGGTTCGATCCCCGGCATCCCATATGGTCCCCCAAGCACCGCCAGGAGTAATTCCTGAGTGCAAAGCCAGGAGTAACCCCTGAGCATCGCTGGGTGTGACCCAAAAAGAAAAAAAAAAAAAGATGCCCAGGAACAGCACCGATGAGGAGATATTGCAGACTTGTGAAAAAAAAAAAGAATTTTTCAAAGAACTTTACTAATATTGCATGTATTTTTGTATTAAGTTTGATGTCAGTTAAAATGTTAGAAAATATTTATTGGGCTTATTAATTCACTAAACATTCTATAGAAGATTCTTATTATCTGTCATGTGGAAAATCAAAGATGATTAAAGAGTAACATATAGCCTTGAAAAGTTCATAGAGGAAAGATCAGATACATGTATTAAAGAAAATAAAAGCAATATATATATACATATATGTGTCTATGTCTTAAAACAAGTATGTTTAAGAAACAGAAATGCCTTAATTCCCTAGACAAAAAAAAAAAAAACTGATAACTCATTGACCAAAAAGGTCATTGATAGTGTTCTTGCTTTATTTACATATCTGTGATTTTGTGTGAATTTGACAAAGAAAGTTTCATTTTCCATATAAGTTATTAATCAGAACATAATGTTTATTAGGATCTGAGGGTGGTAGAAAGACATTTAAGATTGACAGTTTAATTATTACTTCATTACTTGTGAAGCATACTGAAAGGTACAGCAGTCAACACAAGTTAATATGCTTCTGTAAGCACCTCACTGACTATCTACAGTAGCCTGACCTAGGCCGACTTAAGTTATTGAGTTCTTGAAATCAGGATATGAAACTAGATAGAGGAAAAATAATTTCCTGTTAATGCTCTAAGGTTTATGTTGTCTAAATGATAATCAACACAGAATAATTCATTTTGTTTTCAATGTTTATTTACTTTGTTTCAAAATCTAAATTAGAGTTTTGTAGGATATAATAAAAAATATAAATAAAAGTAAACTCTAGGAAAAGCTATTACTATGGTAAAAAGCCATGGTGCTTATTAAATTCAGAAAATAAAAAAATCATATTTCCTCACATTTAATTTCCCTTAAAAATAAGGGAAAAAACATATATGTTATTAAGATTTAACAAAAGATATACATAGTCTAAGAATATATGCCATAAAAGAAAAGGAATACTCTTCATATTAATACTCCCTAAATAAAATGATATTATATAGCTAAAAGACTTCTAAGAATAAATGTTGAAATCAGGGGTAGAAACTATATATATTACATGATTACAACTATAAAAATTGTAAGCATATGGACACAGACTGGTAATAAAAAGCATTTCTATTTGGTAGAAATGAGAAAACCATGTATTTTAAATGATTCTATGTTCATTATTATCTGATTGCTTTGAAATATCCCTAAAGTTTATAGATTTTAATAAAAGTACTAAAATTTTAAATTCCCTTTGACAGTTCAAAGCAGCATAAAATTCATGATACTTGAGCATACTACACCTCACTTACGTTTGCCTTCAATCTCTTTTTAAGAAAACCAAATACAATCTCATTACAGATCTGTTGTACTGACTGTTCCTCCTGTTCATATATGCTCTTCCTGATATTTATATAGCTGTCCCCTTCTCCTTTTATGTCACACACACATGCAGATATATATATGTATATATACATATGTACACATATTAGTCTTTATTGCTATGTAAAAACACTTTAAATTTCTAGTACTACAACCTTTGCTGTTATTAATTATTTCCTTCCCTAGAATTCAATCCCTCTAAGAGCAGGGAACGGTGTCTGCCAGGTTTGCTTCTGCATTTAAAATTGTATATGGCAGAGGTCCATCATGGGATTTATTGAAATATGGTATTCTAAAATAATGGCTTTTTTCACGTGGGATCTACCAAAAGAAAATGTGTAGTATTTTTGTAAAAATGTATTCTATTTTTTCCACAGTGATATATAGGCAATTATGTAATAATAAATCAAACTTTATAAAATCTTTGAAATAAGCTATCCCAGAAAAATAAAAAGATGACGCACTGACATACAGAGTGGTGGTCTTGTGTTTATTTCCAGTTGGTTGACCAGAGCTTTATTAAGAATTTAAGAAATCTCAAGTCCTATAATAATCTGTATATAAAATTTTAAAAGAGGAAGCCAAGAAAATAAGGTGTTTCCAACTAGACTTAATGACAATTAACTCATTCTCAATGTTTGACATTGAGCCCTTTTATGCTAGTATAATAACCCTGGTTGTTACACTATTGAAAGCTCCCACATGCTTTTTGTAAATAGTTGTTGCTTCAAACTTTCTGAAGCTGTTCCTCTATCTATTCTTTACTACTGATTATTTTCTAAAATTCTCCTCTGACCCATCAACTAAAGGGTTAGTGCCTGGAATATAATAAGGCACCCAGGACCTACTCCAATATTAGAAGAGTTAGCATCATTTGTGATATATCAGAGTAGCCTTTAGAAGCTAGACATTTGTGGACTTTTCAATCTTATGCTAATTACTTTCTTTCTCATAACAAAAACTTCTTTTCACGTCATTGAGCCTACTACAAATTCAGGGATGATGCAAGCTAACTGTAGATAAAAATCATATTTCCTAACATTATCAATAGAGGTGGGCTCAGAATATAGGTCCGAATTGTTCAAATCAAGTCTATTCTGGAAAAGTTTTGGGGGAAGAAAGACATTCTCTTACATGGAGTTTTGTTGTTTAGTGTTGGGGGTGGGATCCAGAACTTCCTATATGAGGCATGCATGCTACCAATAAATAAACCCAAGCTCCTGAACATGAAGCTTTATTTGCTTAGAGTCTCTATGAATATCCTCACACGCTAGAGAGTCTGACTCTAAATAAAGCAAAGATAATTAGAGTTAAAATGGAAAGGGATTGGGGAATAGGACTCGTGCTAATAATGAGATCTGCTCCCAGATTTCCAGCTATTAGCAACTCCAGAATACATCTTGATTTTATGGTAACACAGGTCCTAAAACAAATTTTATTCTTAAACTGCTTTGAGTGGCAATTTTATAAGTGAGTTCCTGACTTTAAAAAGAATGGTAAGGGGAGACATTGGAGGCCAAATGTGGAATTTATTGTCAAAGTGGCAAGAAATTTGATTATGTTATTACATTTCTGTTTCTGGGTAAATAGACTTCTTAGTTTACAAAAAAATATCTTGTTGAAGCTTGCCATGTATATTAGGCATTTATTCCAGGTCTGTAAAGCACCAAGTTTCTTGCTTTTGTCACATTGTCATGATTACTCTTATCACATGAAGTCATGTGACTCAAACCTCTAAGTGGATGAAGTTTGCTGTGACTCTTCTACATCAATATCACTATTTCTTTATTTTCTGTCATGAAGGAACTTAATCACAACACAATTACTTATTGACAGTAATAAGTTTATAAGTAGACTGAGTTTAAGTCTACATATACTGTATAATAATAGTTATGAGACCCTGGCACATTATATATTTTTCAATCTTCTAATTTAACATACAGAGAAATTAATATAAATTCCATAGGTTGTTTTGTATATTAAATAAATGAAATATGGTAGATACACAGTAAAATACTTGACAAAATAAGAGTACAAGAATGATTACGCCATGTTTGTTCCAAAACACATCTAAATACATATCCTATCCTAAATAATTTTGCATTTTAATAGGTTCTTCTCAATTGAAATTTTGACTTATTTATGTCAAATGAGTTTTAAAAATCAATATTAATGAATATTTCTATATGAATAGCTATTGGCCAGTGATTCTATATATTTGATCCCTAATGCAACAATTATAACTGAGGAAGTCATATTAAGAATAAAGAACAGACCTGTATGACTGAAATGCAAACACTAAAGTTCATAAGTTTATAACTGTACCTCCCAGTGATTCACTAATAATTTTTTTTTAAAAAAAAGAAGAAAGAACAATTGTGGATTGGATATGTTAACTTAAAGGAAAAAACTAAGCACTGTATACTCTGGAATAAAAAGGGTATGAATAAATTGAACAACATTCATTAATATAAGGTTCAGGAAATAATAGGTTTTATGAATGATTACCAAGGATAAAATTAATGAGACATAGTTGAAGTACCTGTAGTTCAGCTACATACAATCCCACTACATTTCTGTATTGTCTAGGAGGTGGCTTAGGGCTTTGTACTTTACAAGTAATGAAGTAAATGACATCTAACAATACAGTGATATAACAATGACTCAGAATTATGGCTTCTCTCATAGATTAGAAAGCTGTACCATGAATAATTTGAAAATAAATTTATTTCAATATAAGAATCACAGATATGATGCTTATAAATTAAAATATATTTTCAATGAGAATACTATTTATCCAATTTTCAATAATAGTTTTAATTTTAAGTAAAATTTATTTTTTACTTAAATTTATGTATTGGGAGATTTTTAAAAATACTTATTGCTTTATTAAACACTGAGTATATTTTAGTAAGGGAAAATTATTTTAAAAAATCATTTTATAAGGCAGGTAACCACTACTGATTCTCCTATTGCCTTTGCTAAATAAGGACTCAATATTTAATACGGATATAAAATTCTTAGAAAGCAACAAAAATAATTATTACTACTGAAGAGCAATAAAAGAAATTTAATGTGCCTAGCAGTATATGCCATTTGTTGTAGTTTTTACCATACAGTATTTTTTTTCTATATGGAATCAGTTTTGATCTAAAAGTTACCAGGTTGCCAGTCTTTACATGCAGTATCTTAAAAATATTCAATGTGGGAAAATATACCCTTTACTAAAATCCCAAGGTTGGAATATCCTTACCCCTTATAAAACAGTTTAGGACTTATAATACAAAAGGTTTGCAAATGTGTATCTAAAAAAGAATAGATAATAGGGCAAGCATAAATAGTCCCAGAAAAGCATAATATAAACAGTTTAGATGCCCATTGATAGACAATGTGAAATACCCTAGTTACACCTCATGTACCTATTGAATGTTGATGTTCTTACCAATGGTCTTATTGTTCTGTCAGTTCACCTGTTGAGTGACTGTATTGAATAAAGGCCTGCTGGTATGATCACTGATGATTGCCCACATGACCTTAACACTTGGACAGTTCATGTGAATTTTTCTGTCACTTTATGTGTTTATCTCCCTCTGCAACCATCCCTAAATGGATGGAAGTGGAAGGTGCCACTGGCATTAGACAATGAAAATTATGACTGTCACTGTCTTCCCTTTGCTCATCCATTTGCTTGAGTGGGCACCAGTAATGTTTCCATTGTGAGATTTGTTGTTACTATTTTTGGCAGATCAAATATGCCACGGGTAGCTTGCCAGGCTCTGCCATGCGGGCGAGATACTCTTGGTAGCTTGCTGAGCTCTCCGGAGGGGTGGAGGAATCAAACCCAGGTCGGCTGTGTGCAAGGCAAAAGCCCTACCACTGTGATATCAATCCAGCCCATTCAACTATGCAATGAATATAAATGATTCTTTATAAAAAATATTTTGACACTGACCCAGTATGCTTATAAACTAAAAGTCAAATTTCCTGGTTGTCAAAAATCCAATCCAGTAGAGATTAGAATGCTCCTGGAGCACCAAGATCCTAGTTAGTGACTCTATAGAAGATACTTTGTCAAGATATAAATAAATAAATTTAAAGGGAAAAAAGTGTAAGAAGAAGATAGGGTGAAAAAAATGCAAAGGCAGAAACAGAATCAAAATAATTACTACAATTGCTACAATACTATTTTAGTGGGAAAAGTGAACAAATCTAGCAGTAAGCAACAATACTTCAATGTTTCAATGTAGGTAAACCTAAAACTAAAAAGTTAAAATAAATAAAACTTTTGCTATGATTTAATATATAAATGATGAAACATTCTTAATGGGAGTTTGATTCTAAATAGAGCTTGTCTACTATATTTTCACCCTGATGGACTACACTTTCTTCAATCATTAATATTCATTTTGACGTATCTAAAAAGTAGTTCAGAAATGACTAAGTATCCTAAAAAACTTGCACATCAAGCACTTTCATTTTTGCAATTTAAAACATGGGAATTTGGGTGAATTTGAGAATATGTTGATTTTTGTTGAAATGCCACTTTCTTGAATAACTAGATTTATATGTATCTCATGTGATTGATTAGCATTTTAAGTTTAATGTTATAGCTTCATAAAAAACATTATATATCTATTAATTTAAAATATCATGTTGTTAACTAAAATTCTTTTAACAAATATTTTCTGTATGTAAATAAAACTCAAATACATGTAGGTATCTGGTTTATATATTTTAAAATATATGATTTATGGGTATGAACTCTGGACATTGGTTAAAATAGAATGGTGGTGTTATTCTATTTATAGAAAAGGTTCAGGTACTCTAGAAATACTAACACCCAGTGGTTCACTTTGTTCATTCCTCAAATCTGAGGAAAGGCTATGGATTAGGCAGAAAGCCAGTATTGTAAGCCAGAAGCTGGCACAGGTGAGTAGAAACAGACTCAATACTTTGCTTCCTTGTTTTTCTCCTGAGAAAGTGTGTCAACTTTTCTTAAAAATCTTCCTAATTCCAAACCTCATTGCTAGAAGAGCTTAGCAAGCATTGGTATCCCGTCTTACATCATTTGTAGACTATTGTCATTTATCTAAAACTTATAACTGACTCTTTTGTTCACAATAAGCAAATATTAGGCATTTTCATATTTGATCAATGGTACACAGGACTTATTTCCACTATAACTATAGCATAGACTACATAGAATATTTAGGATATGTATTTTGCTGTTTTTATACTATATTGTTACCATACTTATAATAAAATATAAGTAAAATATAAAATATATTAATAAAATATAAGTTTACTCATATCAAATATATCTTTAATAATCCAAAAAAAAATAAGTTGACATATACAGTAAAGTCAACTGTATATGATTTCACAATAATCAGGGAATCCACAGATAAGCAAATCAATTATCAATTATAGAGGATGAGGATGAGTTATGTGAGGTTTTCTGAGACTCCATAATAAATCACAGGTAGATTTGGGGTGGACTATACTTAATGCAAGGATTTTAAACTGCTTCTAGAAATCATTTCAACTTTATTCATAGGTTTTGTAAAGCAAGAAAATATATGCTAATTCATGGTTTACCAATAGTATCTTGTTTAATTCATGACTAATAATGAAAATAAATTCTATGAAGTAAAAGCAATCATCAATTGTTATAAGTTCTAAAAGATTCAATGTCACATTTTAAAAGTGTTAATACAGATCTCGGTATAACCATTTATGTTTTGACGGAGTTTTTTCATGTATTCTTGCCTTTACACTGATAAAAATATGACACCAAATCTCAAAGTGGCAATTAGCAATCCAATTATCTGCATACAAGTCAGAGTGAGGCCTGGGTGACATGTAAAAAGGCTAGCACACACATGCACAAATAGCCTCAGGTATATATATGAGGTTGTCCCCTTAAGACATGCCCAGGGAGGGGCTATCAGAAATATAATGTGGGTTTCTCACCTTGCAGCTTCATTCCTATATGATTGAAAGATGGATAGAATACAGTAGGCAGTAAGAAAATGACACCAGCACCTCTCCTATTTGCAACTTCAGTATAATAAAGTTTTACTTTCAACACCCCATTTGTTTTAAGTACTATGTGCATTTGTATCTGTAATCAGCTAATTGAATTATTTAGTAAGAAAAATGGTTGTTGCAAGAAATAGCAGAGCTCTTTTTACTTACATAATACCCTATGGCAAAAATAATTAATTATATGCACTCTAAACACTTTAGAATGATAAACAAAGCCATGATTCACAAATTGAGAAACAGGTTCTTCGTGTAGGACCAAGAGTTACCACCACAAGAAATGTAAGAAAAAATATGCATTTTTGACTGAGGCCCTGAGTTAAACGCCTTAGGCACAGTCTTTGTGGTAACTGTGACATGCTATAAACTGCTATGCATGATTGAAATGTTATCTGAGAGGGCTGTTTGGAAATTTAGACACTTAATAGCTTAACCAAACACTGTGACCAGATTTCTTATACTGCTTTAAAAAGGCTATTCTCATTCTACATGAAGAATTCCAGTTTTCATTTTATACAGATGAGAAATGGAAGCCATTCGTTATTATCATTAGTTTTACAGTATTCTAGAATTTCTCTTTCACAAAATTGCTTCCAGTGACTATAATTAACACATTGACATACTTTATATGAAACAATATCAGAATGACCATTATTTTTCTCTGTATTTCTATAAAAGCAGTAACCAAAAGAGATGAACTTTGATCTCCTTCACTTATATTTCCAATAAATTATGAGAACTAGTATGCCACATAATTTTTCAAGCATTCTGTGCATTTGTAGTGAAAACATAAACCTATGAACTAGAAAGAGTGCAAACTATAAGTTCTGGGTTAATGTAGAAATTACAGAATTAAAAAATATATATATCTGCTTTACATTTTTCGAGAATATAAAGATTTTCTCTAATATTAGAAAATTTTAGTCTGTTTTACTTTAGAACTCTCTAAATATTATTTTCAAATTATTAAACAGAAATATTTTAAAAATAGGATTCTAAACTTTAAGACCTCAAAACCTATCTTAAACTATGGAAACAGCATCTCTGTTGCTTACTATTTATACAATATAGCAATATTTCTTATTACACAGTCAAAAAGATGTTCTCTATAAAGAGAAGCAAAGATTCATGTTTTATTCTTATATTCAAAGAAGTTTACATGTGAATAATATACAATGGCTTAATTTTCTTATTACAAACACATAAGTAGAATTATGTTCATATGTCATTCTACCAGATTGTTTTATAGCCAGTATAACAGATTCTTCACAAACTCATTTAAAATGACGGAGAAACTAAAGGAAAAATACTGGTTCCTTTGAGTGGGAAAGATTAAATTCTCAACTTAAAAATATGAGCACAACTAATAGAGAGACATGATATAAGTTTACCAAACTGCTATGAAAATATCGATCATCTCGGGGAGTACTACTGAAAAAAAAAGCAATGATATTCCTGACATTCAATTTCAGAAAAGGTTAAGAACAAGTTTACCATTATGCAAACACTCAACTGGTAACACCTTTGTAAAGACCAAGACTATCATTCTGTTGTATCTAACTCTTTGGAAAACAAGATTCCAGTTAATTACCTACATATAGAAGTACATCTTCTTGTACCACAAAGTTTCTTTTATCTATAATTTGTACAAAAATCTTTTCTTTGCAAAGCCATAAAAGCACTGTACATAGGAAGCAATCTAGGCCCTCATTAATATTGCCTCTGTTCTTAGTCTTTCAAGAATAAAACTGCAACAAGCCTCCTCTAAGCTTTGAATGGTAGTCTATATGCATGTTGACTCTTATATGTACATATATATACGTACACACATTTACACTATTGCCTATTATTCTCTGATCTTTTTAAACTATGTAAAATATATATAATCTTAAATGACATTAAAATATACAAATTTTTCCACCATATACTTTATTTATAACATACTTTATTTCTATTTAAATGGGTTTGGTTGGGGATTTTTTTGGAAGACAAATTCAGCTATAAGACATATTTTACATATGAGACTGAGGAAAATGAATGTATGACTATTATAAAATCATTTAAATTACTTTTTAATTGAAAAGTGGCTTTATTATTTAATTTAAAAAAACATTATTTTATAATAAAATGTTTACAATAACCACCTGTCAAAAAGTTTAATTTTGGTCTTGGTTTTATCTAATCTTAAAATACTTGTTCTATTATGTTCTATTATGTAATCAAACTTTCATTTTTGCCTTCTCTCCCCAATAACTTAAGGAAAGAGACATTAAGGTTCAGTTTGGAAAGAATGAAATTTCTCCTTAGTTATTATTATACAAGTTGGAAATCACTAACATTGTATTTCATGTTGATATAATTATCTATATTCTGTGTTAGTTCTTTAAGATTAGATGACTCTAAAGTCTGTTTTGGGAATATACTCTAAATTGATTTAGCATAGTGACCTCAAAGAGATAAATGGATATCTTGTTCACAGTGCTATTATGCTAACAGGAAGCGCAAATTAACGTCAAGAGTTATTTCTATTTTCTAATATATTTTTCTATTTCCTTTATTAATCTTAGAGCTCATTTTGCAAATACCACTATGACAGATTTGTATTTTAATTTTATTTTAAATTAGCACCATGCCTAATACACAATTATTATAAAGTGAAAACCACATACCACATTTATATTCACATTTCTTGATTTAAAGTATTTAGCTATTTGACCAACAGAGTATCTGATACTTTCCATTATGAAATGACATACAAAATTACCTTCCAATAGCTATCTATAACTTGGTAATTTTAGGGAATTAGTATTGTAGGATTTTCCCTATTTACTTGCAACCTTTAGTTTTTATAAAAATATATTGAAGTCTAATTATAATATTTGCTTTGAAATGGTAATAAGATTTATAAAAGCAGTCTTTGAAGAGGAGAAAATATTAAGATTGCATGAAATTGTTACATTTGGGACATTTTTGTGATATGATGAGTAATTCCCTATATCATTTTAAGTCTGTTGAATTCACTCACTATTTCATGGAACTACTTATGACTTTCAAAATATAACAGCTTAATTTGTCATAAATAAATACTACTCATATATCTTTTACATGTTATTGCTGTAATTAATATTTGAAGAAAATAAAAAATTGTCACAGACAAAACCCAAAGTTTTTGCTTTTCCTAAAACAGTGAAGAAATAAGCAAGCAATTTAATTTTCTGCACATGGAATGCGGTTGGATTCCTTTTTGTACATCTTTTCATGCCTAAACTTGTTTAATTCAGTTGTTTATACACAGGAGGCAATTAAGTGACTGTCCTTTTGTCCTTGCAACCAAAAGGTGGCACCTCTAAATATTAGAGTTAGCTTACAAGAGAGTTAGCTTTCAAGTACATTTTTTAAAAGGCACTTAAATGTCAAATCCTTAGAAGGAAGATTTTGTGTGTGTGTGTGTGTGTGTGTGTGTGTGTGTGTATGTGTGTATACTAGGTAGCCCTGCTGGAAAAGGAAAAAGAATTACCTCAACTGGTAATTGGAAAATGGTCTAGAAAACAATACAGTGATGAATCCACCATGTCTCTAAGTTGATTCTGAACTTATGTACTAAAATATCGTTAAAATATTTTTCTGAGGTGTATATATTAGTCTGGAAGGTCAAGAAGTGTTGAGAAAGAATATATGCTTAAATTACTCCCGAGATGTAGGGGGAAAATATGGTAAAATAATACATTTCCGCTGATAAAGGAAAGAATTTATCAGTAAATTAACATCTGCTGGCTACCCTGCATTTATATTGAACCCACCTGGAACTCTTTCCCATCACAGTTAACTAGCCACTTCTCTCTGCCCACCCCTCCCATCTGACAGTAATCACTTAGCAGTCTCCGGTAAATAATAGGAATGGAAGCTTATATCACTGATGATGGAATTAGAAATTGCTGAAGATGCCGACAAGATTCTGTCCAACAAGTTTCTTTTACTTGACCTATTAAGTGAGCAGACACGCACAGAGTTGTTTTGCTAGCTCTTTTTCTTGTAATAACACAGGACAATAAATATTATTTTCCCTTTCACTTGCTGATTTTTTTTAATTTGAGGTTATCATTCCATTACTTTCTAAACTTTGTGTCAGTACAAATGATTTGGCCATCTCATACTGGTCAAATGAGTTTATATCTACCTTCTAAATGGAGGGTTGACATTGTATGAACATCATGTTTACATCTATTAAGCAGTCTTTTAAAAAGTAAGCAAGGCAAGGCATGGATTTGCTACTCAGGCAATTAAAGAGAATAGCAGGAAGACAGAATAAAATGACACTTGACTTCAAGTGTAAATTTTCATCAAAAATCAAATGGCTGCTTGATCTCACCAAAAGGTTAATAATATTCAAGAAAGTGAAATTCAACATGTACACAAAGCTGTTTCTTCAAGTATAAATCCAAACCTCCTGATAATACTGTTGACACAAAGCTTTTCAAACTTTACCATTTTTGCCCTCCTCTCCCACTTCACAGGCACATTATGAACACACCTGAGAACTCAGGAAAGAACTGATCTGTTACTATTTTTTTTTTTATCTCTTCCAGGTGAAATCCCTCAAAGTTCAGACACTGTGGATGTTTTGCAGTACCAAACAGCCAGCCCCACAGGACAGATGGAAACAGGAATAGTCAGATGGTTGGCACTTCAAAGCAACAGCAATTAAGCAGTGGAAAGTGGGTTGGATTGTTGGTTTATTTTTGTTCCATTTGAACGAATTAAAGTGAGAGACATAGCCTCTTGCAAGGAGGAGAGCAAGTCAAACTTGATGCTTCCCATCTCTGGCAGTCCGGGCTGGGTGGCTTGTCCACCTCCTCTTCAGCTCAATTGCTTTCGGTATTCTAATCTTGGAAGTGGTGGTATACTCTCTAATTTTCCCCCTTACTAGGAAATCTTTCTCCCCCCTCCTCTCTTCACCGTCCCCCCTCCTTCCCTCGGAGAAAAGGCAATCCTCTCCAGGAGAAAAAGCAACCCTGTGCGCGCATGGAGTGGGAGGAGGGACAAGATGTGAGCTTAAGAAGGGGCGGGGGGAGGTGAGAGATTGAGATGGGGGTGGAGGGGCATAAGAAAGAGAGAGGATGAGAGAAAGAAAGAAGAGGGGCAGAAGATGGACGGGCGGGGGGTGGAGCGGGGGTGTCCAGCATCAACTCTGTAAGCTCAATGAGAGGCGCTGTGCAAAGTGCTTTTCCCGGCAAGGCACATGTGGTCTCATTATATTTCTCACAATAGGCCACCCGGGGCTCCCTCCCTAGGTCTCCGTCTCCCACCACTAAAACCCAAGTGTGCAGAGCAGACTATCTCGCGGACAGATTCTAGTAAATCGGCACCACGGGGGTGGCCGCGCCGCCAGTCCCCGTCCCGCTGCCTTACCTGAAAGGGAGGACCCGGAGGTGGTGCTGCGGGACTCGGTCTCCACTGCTGTCCCCGCGCGGACGGGGCGAGGCAAGCGTCCTCTCGCTGCCTCCGCTCTCTCGGAGGGGCAGCCTGCAACACAAAAGGGGTGTGTGGGTGTGGGTGTGGGGGAGGTTTTCTAGGGCTACGAGCTGGTCCCAGCTGGCCGCCCCCACCTTACACACACCCCTTTCGGGGCGCGGGGCCCCCGTCTCTCAGCTGAGCACCACCCTGAGGATGGGGAGGGAGTGGAGGGGACTGGCCCGGGGTGCAGCTTCAAGTTGCCGGCTGCAAAGTGCTGCTGGTGCTGCTGCCGCCACTGCAAAAGGGAGAGGTGGAAAGACACTGGGGGCAGGACTCGGTCTAGAGCATCCCTACACTGCAGCTTCTCCAGGAATCCCTCCAGTGAGGAGGCGGCCGCCCATCATCTCCCAGCCCCGGACCTCTGATTGGCTGCATCTCGGGTACGCTGCGCCAAAGAGCCAATCAGGGCGCGCTAATAATAGGTGGATCCGCTCAGCCAACAGCGCCCATCCCAGCTCTGTTAGTGTCTCTTCATCCCCTCAGCGGACAGGGACAGGGGGGTTGGGGGGGTCCCCAGGGTGGGAGAGGGGGAGGAACTAAAAGGGGGCCAAATTCCAAGGAGATGCAATCAACGGCATCCGATTAAGAATAAAATACAGTAAAAACCCTCTGGGGAGGCGAAGGGATGCCCCGCAACCTGTTCAGCAAGCCATATGCACGGAAGAAAACAGCATAATACAAAGCTATTTTCTTTCTCTCTCCCTCTTTTTAACTTTCAATCAAAACCTGCCCCGATACTGAGCATGCCCAGATTCAACAGAGAGCCCCAGGAGTTTCATCGTGTGTGGGTTCGCTGGCGGTGGGTTTTTGAAAAAGGTGACAGCCGGGAAAGGAGAGGCAGAAGTTTGTCTTTGGCCATTTGACCCGGCGGAGTTGGGAAATCTAAGCCGGGCGGGGATAAAGAAAGGATTCCGCACAAGCGTCCACCACCTGAGCCGCAGGGAGGGGTTACGGAAGGCTGAGAATCATCTTTCGGGGTTCGGGGCTGGTCCTGGTGGCAGCGAGGCTAGAACTGTCTGGAGCCTTTGCAAGAAGACCCGGGACTTTGCTCGAAGGGTGCGGTGGGCTAGAGACGCAGAGGAAGCTCCATCCCGGAGGAGGGGCCGGGCCGCGCGACTCCACCCCGGAGCTTGGCCGCTGGGCAGTGCTGAGTGCACGGGGAGCCGCCACCGCAGCGACCCACAAGTTTGCCGACTTGGATCGAGTGCGACATTCTTAGGGCTGGTGTTGCTGCCAGCGCCGGTCGGCAGCTCGCTCCACGCGTTGCCCGCACCGTGACGACTAAAGCGTGGGTTGGGTTCCCTTCCTCCTTCCTCTCTTTCCCCTGAACGGTTGGGCTCGGAAGTAAGCAGCTTTTCCCCGGGGGGAAGCAGTGCTGACCTGATTGTCTCTAAGCTCCCTGGCAATTTATAGCTCGGTAATGCCGAGAGATACCAAAGTGGAGATTCAGAGGGTGGGGGGGAAGGGACCGCGAGCCAGGGCGGGGCGGGAGTGGAGGCGAGTTCCCAGCGGGAGCAAGAGTAGACTCCCTCTGCGGTGGGGGAGGCTTTTAAAACGTGCTGTCTCCCTTTCTCACTCCCTTGACCTTGTTTAATGGCCTTTGAACCTTTGATTTGTTTTGCTGCGAAATCCTAGCAGTGGGTGTGCAAACTTGATCAATAGCTGCAAATGAGAACTCCCCCTAATTGGACTCTTTATTATACTGAGATTTATTACCTGAGATCATGGCATCCCAGGTAAGGAAATAAATAACTCTCAATTCCCCAAACCCATCCACTTTGAACTGGAGTTTCATTAAGATTGGTTTGCAAAGGTAACTGTAGCGAGAATTCAATTAACAGTAACACATTTCTTCAGGTTTTAATTAAATCTCTTCTATTTATGTAATCTTTAAGATCCGTCTTTTAAATATAGGGTGGAGGAAATAACCATGAAATGATATAATCTAATCCTGGTAATGACAAAATACTTGTGTGTTCTTCTATATTGTAACTTTAAGTAAAAATAAGCATATCCCACTTTCTAAAAATTCCTCAAATCTTATTTTAGAAGTTTCACAGTTGGAGAAAGATAGGAGGAAATTTAAAATTGATATTATGGGGGCTGAGGAGAGAAGATTTGGGTAAAGGCACATTCATCACCCTTCAGTCCTCACATTGAATCAAAATTCTCTGCTTGGGAGTTTCCCAAAATGAAATTTTAAAAGAAATGAATAAATTAATATTATGTAGCACTGTAGCACTGTATCAATGAAAAAAAAGAATGAGAAAATAAGGGGAGGAGAAAAACAAGAATCAGTTTTCTAGTACAGTCTTCCAATAAATATATTTGTCCAAAGGGATTTTTAATTGATGGACTAAATAGACACCTTCATTGTAGAAATAGTTCTCACAAATTATAAATCTCAATATTTTAGAACTGCATGTTTTTCATAACTCTAATCTATTTAGAAATCTAACTTATTTTGGAAGAAATGTATAGTGGCTTTTGGATACAGTCTAGTTATTTCCAGTCACATCACTGATTTTATCACTGATGTTTTAACTAGACACTAATGTAGTTAGGTGTCTGTACCTTGGTGTTTCTCAAGGGAGGTTGCTAGGATCTGCATTGTGATGAACTTCAGGATGGGCAGCATTTCTGTTCAGGAATAATAAAAATAGTTGTACACTGGGTTTTAGGTAAATCTAGTTTGTGCAGGACTAAAAGTGTTTATTCTTGTTCCTCTTTTACTTTCTTCTTGGGGGTTGGGGTTTACTAACGGGGGACCTGGGAACTATTCCTTAATACTCAGCCAATGGGGCCTGGTGATTCCATGTTCACCAGACACTGCAGTGCTGCTTAAATGATGAGGTTCTGGTGACCCACAGGGCAACCAAAGTGGTGCTAAGGGACCTCCCAGGCTGTACCTGATACTTGATGCCATCTGGTGCTGAGACTCAACTCAGGCCCATGCACGTGTCAGGCACTGACCACTGAACTCTCTTCTCTTCCTTCCCCTAACAGTTTTTACCTTCTCTTCAAATTCTGGGTCCTACAGCATTGATATATTATTCAATCCTATTACCTAGAATGTGTACATCTTCTTGTGCTTTATAAGGCACTCATCACTGAGAGAAAATCGGCTCACTTGTCCTCTCATTTTTACTTTCTGTAACCTATTTCTCAAATACTTGTAAATTTCATTTTTTTAGGTTTTTTTTTTTTTTTTGCCACACCAGACAGTGATCAGGACTAACTCCTGGCTCTGAACTCAGGGAGCACTCCTAGGGGCTGGGGTAACCATTTTGGGGTGCCTGGGATTGAACTTGGATTGGCCATTTGCAATGCTAGTGGTCTTCCTGCTGTACTATCCCTTAGGCTTCTCAGATACTGTTTTAATCTTGAATTTGTGTCTTTTGAAACTGAGTATTATAGCCATGTTAAGATCTGTATATACATATATATATTTTACTTAATATTTTATTTCCACAATCTTCCCAATTTTTCTTTTTTTTCTTCACACTTTTTCCCCTGAGATTTCACCTCCATATTTCTATTCCTTTTTTCAATGGATTTGTCTATTTCTACTAAAATATCCCCTCTGCCATCTATTTTAGGCTACAGGATCAGAATAGAAACTAAATTGGACTAGGACACTGAGGAGAAAATTGTGTCTTATGGCAAGAGATGGGAATTAGAGACTTTAGAAACTTGAAATTCATTAAGTGCAAACTTAGTCAAGGTTTTACTAGATTGCTAAAATATACTTATGACAGATCATTCTCCATATTGGAGGAAAGGTTTTTTATATCTTAGTTGTCTAATGTTATAAAAGAGTTCCACTGAATCAATACTTTCATATTTCATATTTAAACTACAGCTCATCAATCACCACACTGCAGTCTGGAAATGATTGTTGATTAAGGGGATTCATCGATTTGCTCGAGCGGGCACCAGTAACGTCTCCATTGTGAGACTTGTTACTGTTTTTGGCTGAAGGATTGACAAAACTCCTATAAATTTTAGCTTGGGTTTAGGGATGGGGTCATAGGTGGATTGCCTACCTCACAGATCTGAGTTCCATGTTTGGTTCCTTGATGGAGTGACAAAAAAAACCCTAAATCTTCTCATTTGTTATATTTATTTAAGAATATAACTCAAATTTTTTGGTAAGTACTAAGCAGCACAGTGGGTAGGATGTTTGCCTTGCACAGATAGGGTGTTTGCCTTGCACGCAGCTTACCTGGATTCGATGCCTCTGTCCCTCTCAGAGAGCCCAAAAAGCTACGGAGAGAGTATCCTGTCTGCAAGGCAGAGCCTGGCAAGCTCCCTGGTGTATTTGATATGCCAAAAACAGTAACAACAAGTCTTACAATGGAGACGTTACTGGTGCCTGTTTGAGCAAATCAATGAGCAACAGAACAACAGTGCTACTAAGCAAACTAATGTGAAACAAGTACTGTTTCTAAGCATAGAGCTTGCATTTAATGATTAACCATATGGTCATTTTATCCTAATCAATTGCATTGCTTTTTCATATTTCTAGGTGATTGCATTTTACCCTTCATAAGTTTAAGCTAATAGTGAGGTGTATACTCTTCACCTAAGATCATTGAAGTTAGAAGAAGAGAGTTAATCCATGTTAATATAAGAGCTTGCTTATACATAAAATTTTCATTGTAATCTACATTGCCTATAATCTTTTAGATTATAGGCTTTTAGAGAATGTTCACCTAAATATTGTTTTTTATTGAAATACAATTTACATTACCATTTAAAATTAAATTTTAATACTGGTGGCTAAAAAAGTCTTGTTTAAATAGAGGAGTCACCACTTGTTTTAAAGACACTTACAGTATAGTTATCTATTTGGATTTTTCTTCTACTTATTTATACCAGGGTTATTTGATCTGGCAGGGTTGCTAATGGTTTTATAGCCAACTAATAAGGGGAAAAATAGGATTTTCTGATTCAAAATTAGATAAAGAGGTTAGTACCATATAAATGTTTAAACTGGACACCCACTGTGTTAAATAAGGAGAATCTAGAATTGAAAAAGGGAAAAAGAAAATGAATACAGATGGGAGTCAAGGCTCTGGGGCACAGAATAAGAGCCCCAACATTGAACTATAATACTTTTCAATTTCCAAAGAAAAGGAAATAAAGAACTAGCAGTATTCAATGTGGCTTTACAAAAGCTCTTTCTTAAAGGTATGGCTAAGAAAATATTGGAATTGAAAAGGAGGACATTGACTCAAAAACTAATATACTGTGTCAGGCTGTTGAGGTTAGCAAGGAAAATATTATGTAGTTGAATCTATCTCAAGGGCAAAATAAAAGTTTTTGAGCTAATGTTAGCCAAAGGTCTTTGAAGGAAAACAAATGATACATATTTTTCCAAACACTCTGTCATGCAGGATACATACTGCCATGAAAATAAGTTTAGTAAAGATCAAAAACAACATTAAATTTATATTTATTCTCTTAAAGAAAGGAGTCTTCTATTAAACAGAATGAATATAAATTAATTGCTTGTTGGCTTCATTCATCTTACATTAAAAGTGTGTCCAAAGAGATTAATTCACTTATCAAAATTTTTGTATAGTTCAAATAGTAAAGTGATGTGGATGGGTCTTCAATAAGCTAATGTTATGATAATAATCTGTGATATAGAGGCACAGTAGAAGCAGGGCATCTACCTTATAATTTATTTTTGGAATGGGCATTTGAGTACTGATAAGGACTTTATATTAAATAGATAGGTGTGATTTATTTCAGGAGACCCTTAAAAGGTCTTTTGTTGTTTTTAAGAATAGGTTCTAAGAAGGTTTACTTTTGGTGGGAGCTGGTGCTTTTGCGGAGCACTGTCCCTGTATAAGGTGCTCAGGGAGCATTCATGATTCTGTTTATATATTTAATAAAGATCTTAAATATATATAATACATATAAATAAACATATAGTTATATATATTTATATTATATTTATATATCCATAATTTTAACAATCAACATATAATCTATGTATAGATCTATATTTTATATCATTATATCTATCATATTTATGTTTATATATTTAAATTTATATTATATCAAAGATATAGTTTATATTTTATATAAGTATATATCAATATAATACAAATATAAGTATATATATTACTGACAAGTGACTAATTTCAGTGACTTGTCTGAGTAGCTATATGATATACACACATACATATATATATATACATATTTAGTATTTGTACTGCCAGTGGGTAGGGCGTTTGCCTTGCACACCGCCGACCTGGGTTCGATCGCTTCATCCCTCTTGGAGAGCCCAGCAAGCTACGGAGAGTATCCTGCCCACATGGCAGAACCTGGCAAGCTACCCATGGCATATTCAATATGCTAAAAACAGTAACGAAGAGTCTCACAATGGAGGTGTTACTGGTGCCTGCTCGAGCAAATCAATGAACAAGGGGACGACAGTGCAACAGTGGTATACATATTTAAGACTTTTAACACAGGTGGCTTGTCTGAGCAACTGGGCCCTGGGTCTGTGAGCCTCCTATACTGCAGATGACTGGATCGCACTGAATACAATACGTTTTCTAGATTGTGTTTGTGTGTCCTCATTCTATCAGAAACAAAGATGAAGGAATAGATGTACATATCAGAAAGTAAATGGGATATAAGTACCAAAACCTTTTTAGTTTGTTTTTGTGCCACACCTAGAAGTGTTCAGGACTTTCTTCTGACTCTGTGCTCTGGAGTCACACCAGCAGGGGCTCCGAAGACCAGTTGTGGTACCATGGATGGAACCCAGATCGGCTGCTTACAAGGGAAGTGCCCTACCCACTATGCTCTGGTTCCAACAGCAAACATTTTTCAGGAAATAGAGACAGAAATGTTAACTCCACAGCAACTACAACCCCCAAGCCTTGACAGTTTTAGTAAAAAATTTAAGACATATTCAGAATTATTGTAATTATTTAATGGACTCAAATTTTACCATTATAGATTCCATCAATAAAGTATAGCTTTCAGTAGTTATATAGGAATATTTTAAGTAGTATATGTTAATATAATTTTCATATCATTACCCAAGGGAAGTATAGGAAATAAAAACCAGATAAAGTTAGCCAATCATTCTTAGTTATTCAGAGTACTGAGATTTAAGTATCAACTTTAGAATTCTTAGAAATTTTCATTACAAAAATACAAATGATTTAAAGCTAATAATAGAGCCACCCATATAGCTACAATCTAGGGTCAAAATCTAACTTAAAACATACCTTTCTCTCTGCTCTCTGATATACCTTCCTACCTGCAACTTCAAGGTAACCACTTTAATATGTTGTATTTATAATTATGTTGCTATTTCTTGTATTTTTATTCATACATACAGTCTTAGGAACAAAATCATGCTATAATATATATTTCTCAACTTACTTTTCAGTTTAAGAGAGGGTTTTATGATTTATTCATGTGACTAAAATTTATTCATTGCAACTCACATATATTCAGCTATGTGGAATATATTACTGCTTTATGTGGCCTGGCTGTAGTTCGTCAAAAGCTAGCTTATGTGAGCTTATATACTGTGATAGATAATATGATTATTCTCACTTATATCTTTGGTTCTGCTTGTATACGAACTTCCACTGTGTATGCAAGTAAGGTGAAAGATGACAGAGGGGGCTAGGGACGTACTGCAGTGGGTAGGTTGTCTGCCTTTCAGGTGCCTGATTCTGTTTTAATTACTAGCATTTCATGGTGCCCTTAGCATCAGTGAATATAGTCTTGGAGTCTCCTAGTGGTCCTAAAGCCTATGTACCATCACATCCTTAATTCCTAACCACCACCAGTTGCCCCCAGGATCCTAAACATCTCTTCTAAGGCCCCACATCCTCCACACTAAAAGAAAAGATCCACATTCTAAACGTTTGGTCAGAGGAGGGTGTGGGTCAGTCCCAGTGGTGCTCAGAGGTTATGCTGGCTCTATAGTCAGAGCTTAGCTCTGACTGGCTCAGGAGTGAGGAGTGGGGACACCATATATGGTGCCAGGTATCGAATCCTGGTTGGCTGTGTGCAGGACAAGCACACTACTTGTTACGCTGTTAGTTCAACCCAATCCTGGTTGTAGATGTCTAAATGTTACATAATTGTTTTAAAAAACAGCTTAGAACTACAGATGGAAGTATATGTTTATTTGTAATAAAAATATCCCAATATTCACAAAAGAAATTGTCAACATTTCTTAAAATATAATTTTCCCACAATTATCATGCTTTATAATTAAAATTGCATGGCAGAGCCTGGCAAGCTACCTGAGGAGTACTCAATATGCCAAAAACAGTAACAATGACGGTCCTCATTCCCCTGACCCTGAAAGAGCCCCAAATATGCCATTGGGCTACACTGGCACGAGACAGGGATGAATGGAGATGTTACTTGCACCTGCTTGAGCAAATCTATGAACAAGAGGATGACAGTGATACAGTGATAATCAAAATTATATAGGTTTTATATGACAAAACTATATTTTAATTTTGATACCCTAAAAAACACATAAATATACACTTTTGTAAGTGTTGGGAAAATTTTACCAGTGGCTGCCGAAGCAATGCTGGATTGTTCATAAAAAATATTTGTACAGGATTGTTATTTTAATGGATATATATATATACACACACATAGATATACATATATATATACTATGTGTCTCATTTGTGTTAATTTTGGTATGTTGTGTTTTCAAGGAATTTGATGATTCATCCAAAATATAAAATTATTTTTAGTACCTTTTGATTGTATTTTAATACCATTTGATTTTAATGAGATTTCAGTTTTCATTTCTTATTGAGAGCATTTTACTTTAAAAAAATAGCATTTCTGGGTCCAGATAGCACTGTAGGTAAGGTGTTTTACTTCTTTTGCAAGCCAGATTCAATCCCTGGCATTCCATATGGTCTCTTGAGCACCACCAAAAGTAATCCCTGAGTGCAGAGCTACAAGTCCTGAGCGTTGGAGCATTACTGAGCATGTCCCCAAATCAAAATTAATAATTAATATGTAATAAACATTAACATTATTACTAGATGCATATGAATTTAATCTATATTCTAAAGTAATAATTTTATCTATATTTTAATAAAATATTTCACCATTATTTCCCTTACAATTTGACTTTTGATTTTCCTCCATTGTTCTGAGGTAGTTATTTTGATAATTATTTAAAGCATCTGTTCTTTTGAATATATACAATTGAGGGCAATGGTATCATGCAATGTACTGTTTCAGCTACATTTCATGCATTGTTTTAAAAGTTTTTATTTTATTGAATCACCGTGAAAAAATTATAAAACTCAGGTTTAAGTCTCAGTCATATAATGATTGAACCCCCATCCCTTCACCAGTGCACATGTTCCACCACCAAGAACCCCAAAATACCCCCCAGCCCCCACCTAAGTAGCTAATGATCTTCACTTTATTCTCTCTATACTTTGAATACATTCAATATTTCAATAGAGAACTTACTATTATTGTTTGAAATTTCCCCCAGACAATCAGGCCTGCTGAAAAGTCATCATTTAATAATTTCTTTTCATTGCTGAGAATGAAGATTCTATGAGCTCATGTGGCTGCAACAGTGCAGACAGCGGACAGCGTGGTTTTGGATTTCTGATATTTTAGCTCAGTTCGCAGTCTACATGCATTTCTGTAAGAAGCTGCTCTGGGTGCCAAAATGGGTTAGAAGACCTCTCGGATGATAATCTTTAGGAGCAGAGGGTCCATTTCATGTGGCAGCTCCGGATCTTATCTGGGCCAAGGGTGTGCCGGTAATGCCCCCTTCCTATGATTGCCTATGAGCCACAACACTGCAAAATTCATACCTCTGGGTTGGGAGTCTTAGAAGGTGTCTCTTGCCACGTGGATGTTGCCACTGCCTCCATTTCCGAGCAGAAAAAATAGGGTGGAGAGGAAAAATCCCTCCCCAGGCGGAGTGGAGTTGTAGCACAGCTCACAGTCTAATTGCATTTCTGTAAGAAGCTACTCTGGGTGCCAAAATGGGTTAGAAGAGCTCTCAGATCATAGTCTTTAGGAGCAGAGGGTCCGTTTTGCATGCAGCAGCTCCAGATCTTATCTGGGCCGAAGGTGTGCCAGTAATTTTTGTGACTATCATTATTTTATAGTTGAAACATTTTCTTTTTTTGTGATTTTTATACATTTAATTTTCATAAAGCAGTTCACAATAGTTATTACACATAATATTCAAACACCCACCCAACCAGCAAGCATCTTCCCACCACAATAAGTGGGAAGTGAGTAAAAGTTGTTGATTTTATTCTGGGGCCCCTTAAGCCCGTATATAAGAGAATACAAGCAAGTATGTTAAAACCAAAAATATGTGTGCTTATACTCAGTGGGCCAGAGTATAAGAGGTTGTGCAGCCGTGAATGTGGCTGTATGCTCCAGGAAGAACTGCGTTGTTCTCTTCCGGGAGCTTTGTTTTATAGTCTTGGATCTTGGATTTTGATGAGATTACAAGGCACTGGGGGCAGTTTGTGGGTGTGACTGCCAAGCTACTGGAAAACTGGGGAACAGGGTGGAGGAGACCTAGTCCCAATACGAGCAGGCTTGGAGATCTCAGCCATGGGTCCCGCACACCTGGGTTCCTCTTCTGGTTCTTTCATGGCTGCGGCTGGGTTCTAGAAGTTTTAGGCTGCAGGACTCTGCTTGGGGCAGGGAGGTAAACTCAACCCATCCCCCTTCAGGGGGGTCCAGGTGAAGACAGCCTGGCTCGGGGGCAGGAGATTCTGCCAGTTGAAACATTTTCTAGTTCCAATTTTAATATCTCCACTAACCAGCTTATGGTTTGTTTCTTAGTTTTAAAACAAGATTCAAAGTTTTTATTAATTTGTAGCTTTGTAATAACATTATCAGATATTCCTTTTTTAAATGTAGAAGTACTTCTATTTATTCAGCCATTGATTAAGCTGATTGAATTGGGCATAAACTCCGCATTATTTTTTTCTTTTTGAATCACTGTGAGATTCAGCCATACAATGATGGAACACCCACTCCTCCACTGGTGCACCACCATTGTACCCAGTATATCCCTCCCTAATCCCAGTCCTCACCCTGCCTCATGGCAGGCAATTTCCCCAAAACTCTCTCTCTCTCTACTATTGGGCATTTTGTTCTGCTCGAATTTTCCAACCACAATTCAAGCCTGCCTGCCAGGGGAAGATGCTAGATGCTAGATCATTTATTGTTTCTTGCTCATTTTGAATATCTTGGAAGTCACAGCCACGTGCTTCTGGAATCCTATATTGTAAGTTATTGGGTTCCAGAGACATTTCTGTAAGGTACTGATCCATTTGGGGATTCAATTGAACATCTTTGGACCAGGATTGTCGGTGTGCTAAAATGGCTCCAGAGGCACACTGTGGGTGTGACAGCCAGGCCAACAAGTAAGCAGGAAGCCAGGGAGGGACAGCCGGATGCCTCTGCCACCATGCAGCATGGAGATTTAGTCCTGGAACCCTCATACCTGAGCCTTGCTTGTGGATGCTCTTGGACTACTGGGATTCCATCTAAGTAGGCGGGAAGACTACACCTGCTCCATCTGGGGTGCCCCGGTGAAATTGGCCCAATATGGGGTCCAGAACATGTGGACAGGGGTCTCCAGCATGGCTGTAGCTAGGTTCCAGTAGTCTTCAGCCGCCGGGAGCTCTGCTCAGGATGGGGAGGGAAGCTGGAGCCCATCCCCTCCGAGGGGCTCTGGAAAGGATAGCCAGGCATGTGGGCAAGAGACTCTGCATCACTCTCTCCTGAGAGCTTGCTTTTAAATCTCTCTATGGATGTTGGCCGTTGTTGGGATTACACACACCTGGGTTCCTTTGCAGGTACCTTCAAGCATGAGGCCTGTTTGAACGTGTGGAGAGGGGCCTCTAGCATGGAGAGAGAGAGACTTAAAAGCAAGCTCTCAGAAGCACTTGTAGATATCTTTAGCCTACTTCTCCCCATGGGAGAAACTGGCAATCTTCTGAGAGTTTCCTGCCCACATGGGACAGCCTGGCAGGCTTCCCATGGTGTATTCATATGCAAAATCCAGTAACAAGCTGGATTTCATTCCCCTGACCCTGAAGAGCCCCCAGTGCAACATCATTAGGAGGGCCAAGTCGAGATAGACTTCTAAGATCTCAGGGAAAGGACGAAATGAGATGTTACTGAGCCCGAGAAATTGGTGATTAATGGGATTTCGTGATCATGATCATGATGGGGCACGGAGAAATCTCTGGCTTTGTGATGTCTTCTAGGACTTGATGCTGTGTCTCTGGTTTTTAATCTCTTTCAAGATTTATTTATGGGTCTCTGAAGCTAAGCCAGTAATAGAGTTTACAGGGTGGCACTGGAGCCGTTTTGTGGGGGTGACTACCAGTGCTTCCATAGGTATTGAGATTTGGTGGGGAGGTAGCCCACCTAAACTCTGTGAAAGCCGGGATATTTCAGTCACAAAACCCACATACCCGAATTTTCAGCAGATTATATCTTGGTGAGGTCCATCCTGAGAAGGTGGAGTCAGGCCAAGGGTATGGCGGCAATTTTGGATTATGGGAGCAAGTGGCTGCTGGGGGCTCTGCTTGGGCAGGAACAGGCCAACCTGACCCCCTCTGACTTATGCAGTGTGTTCAGCCATGCATGGGTCCAAGATTAATTGTGGCTTTTGGTCTCTTTTGAGTTTTATCTATGGGTTTCTGAGATAAGACTAATAAATTAGCTTGTATAGCTGAGCAGGAGGTAGTTTGTGGGCATGGCTCCCACATACTTAATTTTTGGCCATTTAATATCTAGGTAAACTTGGTCCCAAGTTGTTGAGGTCCGGTCAAAGGTACCGCGGCAATTTTGGGGTGCCAGAAAGCCTGAATGCACCATCAGGGTGCTGATGCTCTCGCCCCACAGGTACAGGTTGACTTGTTTGCAGAATTATACCTCCACTATCAGATATTTCAATACAATGTAAATCCAGCTGAACAAAATTCTGAAAATTAAAAAAAGCTACATTTTTTCCCAGAGGAATATAAAATAGGATCAATAGTCTCATCAGAATACATAAAATATTTGGGATGTTATTCAAAATTGTTTTTAAAAAGAATTATGACATGAGCTTTCTCATAAAAAATTGCATACTAACCCTGACTTAAGCTAAATGTTGCATTGAGTAAGCTGTTACCAAGCACCTGTTATAACTAAATTCAATAATTCAATAGAAAATGTGCTAGGAATGATTAATAGAAAATCATATAATTATATCCATTCAGAAATTCCCAAGTATGAATTTCAAAGTAAAATCATCATCATCATCATCCCATTGATCGTCGAATTTCTTGAGCGGTTCTCAGTAATGTCTCCATTCGTCCTAGCCCTGAGATTTTAGAAGTCTCTCTTTACTCATCCTTTCCAATGGTGCCGCATTGGAGGCTCTTTCAGGATTAGGGGAATGAGACCCATCATTGTTACTGGTTTTGGCATATAAATATGTTATGGGGAGTTTGCAAGGATCTCCCATGGGGGCAGGAAACTCTCAGTAGCTTGCCAGGTTCTCCCAGAGGGAGAACTAGGCTATTAGATGTCAAGCGGCCACTTCTGGGAGCTTGGTTTTATAGTATCTGGATGTTGGCCGTTGGTGGGATTACATGGCGCCGGAGGCAGTTCATGTGTGTGACCACCTAGCAACTGGAAAATGGGGAATCTAGGTGGAAGAGGCCCAGTCCTGATCGAGCAGGCTTGGAGGTCTCAATCCGGGTCCCATACACCTGGGTTACTCCGCCGGTTCCTTCATGCATGAGGCTGTCTGAACGTGTGGAGAGAGGCCTTGAGCATGGCTCTGGCTAGGCTGCAGAGGTCTCTGGTATCAGGAGCTCTGCTTAGGGCGGGAAAGGAAACTAGAGCCCACCCCTTATGAGGGGCCCCAGGGAAGACAGCCAGGCATGGAGGCAAGAGACGCTTGAAGTAAAGTACAGTGTTTAAAATGTAAATTTCTCTAAACTTAACTATTCTTCAGGTATTTCTATTTCTAAATAGTTTTATTCCCTCTTTTTAAAAACTCTGATTTTATCTAATGAATTTTTAGATGGCTGTTTCTCTAAAAATCTCCATTTCTCTTCCATTTGTGAGTGATAATATTGCTGGGCAGTGAAGGGTTGAAGTCTTTATTTAGAACTTTGTATACACTATTCACTTCCACTGGGTTGATTTTACAAGCATGGATCCACTGTACTGCTCTGGCCCTGTGTTTGTAATTACCAACAAGCTGTTAACGAAGGTTGGTGTGCTCCTCTACTTCCCCATCTTGAATTCTGAGGAAAATCTAACTTTCTCATCCAGTTTTCCTTAGCAGACTGGCTAGATTTAGGGAGACTGCTTGGCTGGGGAGTGATTAGTGGAATGAGTACTCTGAGACATGTGTGCAAATTTCAGGGGACTTGGGAAGCATAGAGTTTCATGGTACTGATGCCCAACATCACCGAGCTGCTGAGCTCATGCCCACCTGGGCAGTGGCTCGGGAGCTCCTCCCTGAGCTGGTTTCAGAAGCTGAAAATCCAGTCCCAACTAGTGGCATGGCGGGTTGACTGTCCAGGGAACATCAAGTACTTGAAGTCCTTGGCTAAGTGACTAAGCTTTGGGAAGTCTTGAGGTAATTGTTTCCCCTGACTGAACAGGACTCACCTATTGTCATGCGTTACCCATGTGCATTGGCATGAGTCATGTTTGTTAATCTTCCAGGAGAAAGCATTGCCAATGTTTCTCTGCCTCCAGCTAGCTCAGTTATCTTGTGTGTGGGGGGAGGGGGAGGGGTGGGTGTTGGGTTCTCAGAAATTTATCCTCAGGTTCTGTCACTATGATTGAAGTAATATGATGTCTACCAAGAAGGTAATGAGAAGTAAAGGCAATGGCACCTGCTGGTGACTCAGCTACACCCTTGCTTCTTGTCTCCCATCTCATCATTGACGTTATAGAGCTGTAGGACTTCTTGGAGCTGGGCAAGACCATTCATTTGTGCAGAATAAAGTCCTGATCTTTGAAGCCTTTTCCTGATTGCTGCTCGAGGTGATCTGTGGATTTCTTTCTTGGTAAGATGTCTCTCTCTCCAGGCAGAGGTGTTTGTCTGGGTGCTGTCTTCTTATTCTTTTATGTAGAAACTTTGCTTTTCAGGATTTCAGGTCCGTTTCTGTGCAAACGAATCTGTTTGGTCTGATTGCAGGAATGAAACAAAGGCTCTCTCATTGGGGCCTATCCTTTTCACCAAACTAAATGTTTTGGCCTGGCAATGTGATAACTACTTTGTCAAAAATTCATAAAACTTTACTGATTTTTATGATACATGTTTTCCAGTCTTTTCACACATACCATTTTGTGCCCTATGTTTGAAATATGCCTTGCTACATTTCTTAATTTCTCTTATCTAAGGTATTTATATTAACTATATCTTTAAAGCAATTATGCTAGATTTTGATTTGAATTTACTATATCACTAATTTTTTTTACTCTTTTTTTTCCTTTTTTTAAATTGAATCATCATGGAAAAAGTTACGAAGCTTTCAGGTTAAATTCTTAGTCACTTAATGATCAGACCCCCATCCCTTCACCATGCACATGATCCACCTCCAAAGAACCCCAGTATACCCCCCATCCAACCCCCCTCCCCACCTGTGTGGCTAATGATCTTCACTTTATTCTCTGTTTACTTTGAATACATTCATTATTTCAATGGAAAATTCACTATTATTATTTGCAATTTTCCCCCAACAATCAAACCTGCTGAAAAGGCATCATTTGATAATTTGTTTTCCATTGCTGAGAATGAAGAATATATGAGCTCGCATGGCCGAGAGGGTTTGGATTTCTGATATCGTAGCTCACTTCACAGTCTAGATGCATTCCTTAAGAAGCCGCTGGGTGCCAAAATTGGTTAGTAGACCTCCAAGAGGTCTACTGTCTTTAAAGGAGCAGAGGAGCCGTTTTTGTGTGTGGCTGCTCTGGATCTCATCTAGGCAGAGAGCGTGCTGGTAACACCCCCATCCCATGATCTCCTGTGCACCATGTCACTGCAAACTCATACCTCTGAATAGAGGGATCTAGAAGATGGTGCATGCCACGTGGGTGCTGGTGCTGTTGCTGCCGCTGCCGCCTCCCCCAGAGCAAGAAGAGGTTGAGAGAGAAAAACCTTTCCCCTTCTGGGACAGCATGGGTTTGTATCTCAGTTCACAGTCTAGATGCATTTGTATAAGAAGCCACTGGGTGCCAAAATTGGTTAGTAGACCTCCAAGATCATAGTCTTTTATATATCACTAATTTAAACCTGTGTTTTTTCCATGATTTTATTGTTGTTGTTCTGTTTTTGTTTTAGGCCACATCCAGTGATGCTCAAGGGTTATTCCTGGCTCTGCACCCAGGAATCGCTCCTGGAGGTGATGGGGCACCAAATGGGATGCTGAAGATAGAACTGAATTGGCTAGTGCAAGGCAAGTGTCTTACCTGCTGTAGTCTTTCTTTGGATCCCTGATTCTTTTTGTTTTGATCAATTTTTTATAGGCAGAGCCTTTCATTGCTTAATTATATTCTATTTACTTTTTAATTTTATTTTTATAAAGTTATTCACAATATTTTATTACATTTAACATTCAAACACAAATCCCACTACCATTACACTTTCCTATCACATATCTATATGACACCCCAAATGTCATCCCCAAAGAAGAACCAAAATTATTTATTTTGTATTGCTTGTTATAAATAATCCACTGAAAGGGACTAAAAAGGTTTCTTAGAAGAAAGTGTGATAAGACTGTTGCATTTTGCCCAGGAGCCATTAAGCCCTTCTATATATGTATATATATATTTACATATATTTATATATATATATATTTATATATTAGCCCCTAAGATCAGTTGCTTTCCCAATCAAATGTGGTTTCTCCTCTTGGTTATATTGGTGGTGTAACGTATAAAGGAATAGATTGACTCATGGGTGAGGATCATCCGAGCCTATGGAAAATGGCTGTGAGATGGTACTGGTTGAGTTCTGGAAGTTCTTGGCTGCCAGCTCTGGCTCCACTGGGGCAGGGAGTGGCTCATGCCCCCAACCCCAGGCTCAACCCAGACCCACTCTGGGTTGCCTGTAATGAAACAGCCTGGCATGGGATCTGGTGGCATGGCTATGGCATATTGTTCTTTGCTCTCTTTTGAGAGATTTCTGTTTATTTTTTATTACTGCTGCTTTTTTTCTAGTAAGTAGGAACATACATTCTTTACTTACTACAACCTAATACACATTATGTTTACTAGTTTTTCAATAATTATAGAAAAATAAAATGCTATTTTTATAACAACATAAATATAATTTTGCTTTGGTTCTCATTATATGCACATGTCATATTTATTGTAGCATTGTTTATCTTATATAATATTCATTTATCTTCAGCAAAAAGTTTTGTTATTGTTCATTGTTCCTTTCACTTCTGTATTTTCATCTAAGCATATTTTCCTTTCAGGTTGAGAAAAAAAATCATGTAGTGTTTATAATATATGGGTTAGCTATTCACAAATTATCTGACAATTGCTTAAATATGCATTTCATTTCATCTAATTGTTGAGGCATATTTTCACTGAACAGAAAATTTTAGGCTGATAAGTCTTTCCCCCCCAGGAATAGAAATTTATTTAATTGTCTTCAGTTTGAATTGGTATGGTGGGCGGTGAGTAATAATTATTTTCATTGTTCATCGTATAAAATGTGCCTATTTTCTCTGCATTTGGGATTTCCATTTATCTTTACTTTCCATTGATTTAAATCTGATTTGTTTGAACAAATTTTGTGTTTGTATCAGATGGCGTCATTGAGACTTGTTAATCTGTAGATATAGTTTTGATCAAATTAGGAAACGTTCTGATAAATTTCAAAAATATTTATCTGGTCACTAACAGTCTTGACATTTCAGTATAATCATTTCATCCTATTATCAATATTTCATTGCTTCTTTCAAGTATCACATATATAACTTTTATTATTGGTCCACGGGAATTCAAATTCAGCATTTTTTTTTTTCTCCCTATTATTCTGTTTGCTTCTGTATTACTAGTTTCTTTGCTTATTGCCATTGTTCTTTATTTATTCTTATCTTGTTTGGTTAGTCTATCAATTTTTATTCAAATATTATTTTGTCATCTTCAAATGTTCATTTTGTTGTATGTTCTCTATTTCCTTTCTGATCTGGTTTCTGAATCTTTAAACTATTTCCTTATCCTTATTTATACATTCTGTTTTTTAACTTATTGCAGTTCTTCCTCATAAGTCACCTTTTCTCACTTATTATACTACTTAGTATTTCTTTTGGCTGAGGACATTGTGAACATTGCACATTACCACACCTCTGAATTTTTGGTTTCTTTAAAACAGGAACTGATAAAAAAAACTTGATAAAAAGTTTTCTGTACAGTCACACTAATTTCTCCTGTATGTTTGCTCATAAAAATGTATGTATGGGGGGCTGGAGTGATAGCACAACAGGTAGGGCGTTTGCCTTGCAAGCAGCCGATCTGGGGTTCGAATCCCAGCATCCCATATGGTCCCCTGAGCACCGCCAGGAATAATTCCTGAGTGAAGAGCCAGGAATAACCCCTGTGCATTGCTGGGTATGACCCCAAAAGAAAAAAAAAATGTATGTATGTAAACATTCTGCCAATGTTTTTGATTAACACACAAATATTTGTATTTTATCCATTAGAAATGGACAACAAAAAGGAAATTTAGAAATCAATTCAGGGCCAGGGTTATTGTACAGTGGGCAGGATGCTTATCATGTACCTGGCAGACCTGGGTTCAATCCCAGAACCACATGTGGTTCTCTACTATGCCTGGAGTAGTCCTTGAGAAAAGACCAAGAGTAAGCATTGCCAGGTGTGGCCCAAAAACTGTTGGGAAAGGTATGGTCCCAAAAATGTTTTCAGAAAGGAAAGAGATAAATTTAAAATATCTATTCAAAACCTTGGGCTGGAGAGAGAGAGAGAGAGAGAGAGAGAGAGAGAGAGAGAGAGAGAGAGAGAGAGAGAGAGAGAGAGAGAGAGGGAGGGAGAGAGAGAGAGGAAGGGAGAGAAAGAGGAGAGAGAGGTTAACTCTATATGATAAAAATATAAAAAGCATAAAATACATATGAAAGAAACTATCATCATCATCATCATCATCATCATCATCATCATCATCATCATCATCATCATCATTATCATCATCATCCGTTGATCGCCATTTGTCGAAGCCCTGAGATTTTAGAAGCCTCTCTCAGCTTCCAACAATGGCATACTGGAAGCTCTTTCAGGGTCAGAGGAATGAGACCCAACTTGTTACTGGTTTTGGCATATTAATACATTATGGGGACCTTGCCAGGCTCTCCCATGTCGGCAGGAAACTCCCATTAGTTTGCCAGGTTCTCCCAGAGGGAGAGGTAGGCTATAAGATATCACGTGGCCTCAAAGCGGCCATGTGCTTCCAGAAGCTGGCTTTTAAGTCTCTGGATGCTGTCTGTTGACAGGATTATATGGTGCCAAGGGAAGTCTCTGGGTGTGACCGCCTGCTATTGGGAGATGGGAAATCTGGGCGGAGCAGGCCCAGTCCCTATCTGAGCAGCCTTGGAGGTCTCAGCCCCGGGTCCCATACACCTGGGTTCCTTTGCCGGTTCCTTCATGCCTTCATACATGAGGCTCGTTCGAACGTGTGGAGAGGGGCCTTGAGCATGGCTGTGGCTAGGCTCCAGAGGTCTTTGGCTACTGGGAGCTCTGCTCGGGGTGGGAAGGGAATCTGGAGCCCATTCCCTCCGAGGAGGCCCCGGGGAAGACAGCCAGGTGAGGGGGCAAGAGACTCTCCATGAAAGAAACTATAAAAGATTTAATAGAAAAATAAGTTCAGGGGCTGGAGTGATAGCACAGCGGGTAGGGCATTTGCCTTGCACGCGGCCGACCCGGGTTCAAATCCCAGCATCCCATATGGTCCCCTGAGCACCACCAGGGGTAATTCCTGAGTGCATGAGCCAGGAATGACCCCTGTGCATTGCCGGGTGTGACCCAAAAAGCAAAAAAAAAAAGAAAAGAAAGAAAAATAAGTTCATAAATTAGAAGATTTATTTTTTTCTAAAGAATGGTTCTCAAAAAATCAGCAGTATCAATAAAAAATCAATACCAAGTCCAGGGGCCATTTCCTAGAAAAAAATTGATACTAATAACATTATGAAATTACACAGGACTCTAGCTATGACAATATTAAAAACAGAAACAATGACAGTGAACTCATATTCTCTAATCTTAAATCTTACTACAAACCTACAGTCATCAGTATATTGTGGTATTGACATCAAGATGACTATACTGATATATAGATGTGAGCACACAAATAAAACAAACATCTGTGGTCAATCCTTTTTTTGTTTTTAACAAGAATATATGTCTACAAAGTGGGTAAAAATATTTCAATAATGTCCCTGTGTCAACTTTTTGCCATAACACAGAAGAGTGAAAATTGAACTTAAAGTTATATCATCTATAAAGATTACTGATATTAATTTGAGACCTAAATATAGACCTAAAATTATAATTTTTTAAAATATATGAATAAACATTTATGACCCAAGATTAAAAATGTTTTCTTAGATATAACACAAAAAATATAAGCAATGAACTTAATAAACCAACTAAATGAATCAGACTTAACTATAAAGTATTTGAACATTAAGGATAATTATCAAGAATGTTAATAACAACGGGTGATAGAAAATATTTCTTAATAATATGTATGATTAGGATTTAGTGCTCATAATATCTAAGAAAAACTTAAAATTATTAAAAAAGACAAGAAACCACCAAAAATATAGAAAGAAAATTAATGTACATTTCTTCAACGATCTATATATTGCCAAAAACACATGAAATGTGCTCTATATCATTAGTTATTAGAAAAAACAAAAACTGTAAAGACAAAGACATACATCCACTAAAATAATTTTTAACATAAAAAATTGCTAGCAAAAATGTAGAAAATTTTTAAACTTTACATATTACTGCAACAAATATCAAAAGTCTATGGTATAGCTGTTGTGGAAAATAATTTGGCAGATTCTTATTAAGTATAGATTTGCTTTACAACCCAGCAATTCCACTATTTTGTATATAATCAAAAAAACCCAAATATTCATAAGCTTATACAAAAGTATACATAGTTGTACTAAATGTGGCTACAACCTCAAAAATCTAGGCCCAGCAGAGGATGAATGAACAAAATGGTGTATAAGCATTCAATGGAATATTGATGCACAGAACATACAGAAGTATTAATAACTTACAAAATGCATATATCTTTTAAAAATGCTAATTGAACGAAATAAGGTACAGGTAGCCACTTCTATATTATTTCACTTATATGCAATATACAGAGCAGTTAATTCCCTAATGACAGAAACTACATTAATCACTTCCAGGTGCCGAAAGGAAAAAATTAATGGGTATAGTGGTTGTTTTGCGGGTGATGAAGTGTTCTATAACTATATAGTAGAGTGTTTAGACAACATAGAGAAGATTATTAAATGTCACAGAATTATACACTTTAATTAACTAATATAGGTTAACTTTATGATACATTTTTTTTAACTTTTATTAAATCACCATGTGGAAAGTTACAAAGTTCTCAGGTTTATGTCTCAGTTATACAATATTCAAACACCCATCCCTTCACCAGTGCCCATATTCCACCACCAAAAACCCCAGTATACCCCCTGCCCCCACCCCCTACCCCCTACTGTACAACTAATGAATTTCACTTCATTTTTTCTTTACCTTGATTACATTCCATAATTCAACACAAAACTCACTATAGTTGTTGGAGTTTCCACCCAAGAGAGACAGACCTACTACCAAGGAAGCATTTGATAATTAGTTTTCCATTGCTGGAAATGAAGAGATATGTAGCCCCACTGCTACAAGTACATAACTCTCTCTCTTTTTTTTTCTTTTTCCTTTTCCCTTTTTTTTCCCCCCTCATCCCCCTTCCTGCGCCTCATAGTATGGTGTACGCCATGCCGCGTCGGCCAGTGTGGGGCTTTTGCTTAGTTCACAGTCCAGAGAGGTGGCTGCTACATTAATAACCTTCAATATTTCAACAAAAACTTACTGTTATTATTTGGAGTTTCCCCCCCAAGTCAGACCTGTTCAAAAGAAACTGTTTCACATTGCTGACAATTATAAATGTTAAGTTTTGGATTTCTGTATAAAGTCCAGGGAAAATTCTGCCAGAAATTACATAGCCCAGCTCACAGTCCCAGTGCATTGCTGTAAGAAGTCTCTGGAATCAAAGTCTTTAGGCGCAGAGGGTCCACTTCACGCTCAGTGGCTCCGGATTTATCTGGGCCGAGGGCGTGCCGGTTACGCCCCCTTCCCATGAGTTCCTGGGAGCCCCAAAAGTAAAAACCGAATACCTCTGGGTTTGGAGTCATAGAAGATGGCGCCTGCCACGTGGGTGCCGCCAACCCGCCGTTTTCCGTGCAGGAAGACAGGGTGGGGAGGAAAAAAAATCCACCCCCTGGCAGCACAGAGTTGTAGCCCAGTTCGCAGTCCCAGTGCATTGCTATTAGATGCTGCGCTAGATGCCCGAATGTGTTAGATCTCTGGAATCAAAGTCTTTAGGCGCAGAGGATCCCCTTTATGATACATTTTATCACAATAAAAAATTCAGTAAGAAAGAGATAGATGATTTCTTGTACCTAGAGAGTGAATGAGAATGGAACAAGTATGACTTCATATGATTTGTTCATTAAAAATACTGCTTGGGGACTGGAGCGATAGCACAGCGGGTAGGGTTTGCCTTGCATGCAGCTGACCTGGGTTCGATTCCCAGCAACCCATATGGTCCTCTGAGCACCACCAGGAATAATTTCTGAGTGCAGAAATAACCCCTGCCCTGAGCATCGCTGGGTGTGACCCAAAAAGCAATATATGTGTATATATGTACATATATACATATGTGTACATATGTATATATACATGCACATATCTATATACACATGTATATACATATATGTACATGTATACACATATGTGTACATTAATACATATATGTACATGTATACACATACATGCACATATATATGCACATATATACATATATGTATATATATGTGTGTATATATATGTTGCTTGGGTGTCTGGCAGTTGGGTGTCAGTGTCTGACAGTGCTAGAGCCCATGCTTGGCATGTGGAAGTGTCAGGTTTAATATCCCCAACACTTCTTGGTTTTCTAGTATCTCCAGGAAAAATACCCGTTAGCACCAAGCTATGAAGTAGTCCTTTAGTACCAAAGGGTCTGTCTCCAAAACCAAACAAAAGAAAACATCAATTTGGATGACTGTGTATAATAATAAGATTGTGTATAAGAATAATTAAGTGGGCTGGAGTGATAGCATAGCGGGTAGGGCATTTGCCTTGCAAGCAGCAGACCCGAGTTTAAATCCCAGCATCCCAAATGGTTCCCCGAGCACCGCCAGGGGTAATTCCTAAGTGCAGAGCCATGAGTAACCCCTGAGCATTGCCAGGTGTGACCCAAAAAGCAAAAAAAAAAAAAAAATCAAGTGAATAGTGTTGAGACTTCTACAATACATTTTTTTTCTTGAGAAAGAGGACTGAGGCACATCTATCAGCTCCTGGGCATTACTCCCAGCTCTTTGACCAGAAGTCACACCCTGTGGTGCTTGACCACCATTAAGTTTCCAGGTTCAAACCCCAACCTCCTGCATACAGGTCATATTCTCTGACCCTTTGAACTGTCTACTTAGTTCCTTTCTGTTTGATGTTTATAAGGTGTCAGACTGGTTTCTTCTTTAAGAAAACTTGCATCCATATAGAAAATTTACTAAAACATTTTTAACTGAATCAAATTCTTCCTACTTCTTAGTTAATATGAAATATTTTCAGGATGTCATAACAAAAAATATACCATTCAATAAAATATAATTTTTTTTCAGATGCTACATTAGGCAAATTTAGTCTCAGTAGGAGCTTTGAGTTGTTGGTTTTTTTCCCCTCTTTTTTTTGGTTTTGTCTATTTTCTTCCTCTTCCTTCTTTGCTCTTTATCTTTCTCTTAATATTTTACCATTTATTAGTATTTTACCCTTTTGCCTCCTTTAAAAATCATGTGCTCTCTAAATTTAAAAGTCATGTGCTCTCTAAATTTCATTTTCTAAATTTAGTACCTGTGTAGCTCTAGACACGGCTTGACTAAAATCTAAGTCAGAGTTTAGAGTGTTTGCATATGGGATCATTTAAAGTTATTTTTAATACAAACTATTGCAAATCAGAATTTTAAACTTCCAGTTTTACAGAATTGTATAAGTAAGGAATTGTGCTAAAATAACAAAGAACAAATGGAACCATGTATTATTACCAATTTCACCAATTTTTCTGTGCACTCACAAAATTGTTATTTTTTTTATGCAAATTTTTTTTTTGTTCTTTAAAGTTCAGGTTTTAGTTTGAAACCAGTTCACCTGTCATTAGTGTGACAGCTGTTTTATCATCTCAAATGGGCTTCTGCTAGCCATACTTCATTACGTCCAAAAGGACAAAAAAGAACCTTTAATTTGAAAAAAAATATTCAATTTTAGGAACAAATAATGTCCATCTACAATGTATTTACTTGCTTCTGGTCCACACTTGTTGTTGCTAGGGAACTTTTCTATCTCTTAGCTTGGGTGTTACTTGCAGGGCTGTTGGGGGTGGAAAATCATACAATGCCAGAGATTTAATCCAGGCTTCCCTCGTGCAAAGCACCTGCTTAACCTGCTGGCTATCACTACAATCCAAACAACTTTTAACAATGTTTTATTTTTCACCATTTCTCCCCCCTTTTCTTTTCTTTCTGGTGAGAGCCTAAATTTAGGACTTCATGAATGAAAGATGAGTATTCCATCACTGAGCTATATTCCAAGCCTCATAAGCCTATGATGTAAAAGAAAGCAAGGAATATTTCCTATTACTTTATGCACCCTTCTAAGAGCCAGGAATGTAGTTTTGTCAACTCCAGAAGGCAATGATAATGGTTGATACTGTATAAACAAACCCATATTCACACACACAGACCCCTCACCCAAACAACCAACTAGGATTGTCAAAAGGGAAAGGTTTTTCAAGTATAAAGTTCTTGGAGTTAACAGCCTGCCTTTAGTTTTGCTGTTTTGATCATAAGCCAGTGACATAAAAGGAGGCATTGCCATGTTCTGAAATAACAAATTTGGGATACTGCCATCATTCATTACTTAAAAAATCTAAAAATATATCATAAAGCATTACTTTGTTATATGGGATGGAACAGAAGATAATTTATAGATTTTTTCATTTAGTAAAAATCGAAACAAGTTCTTAGAATGCCAAACCTGCTTTTTGAAATGAATATTAATGCTGTTATAGAAGGTATTTATTCTCATATGTATGATACTATAATATCTATCCTTTTTTCCTTCCAAGAATCTGTGAGAAATTTTTTCACTCAAATTTAGCGTGAGATCATTTCTGCACTAAAATTTTCAGAACATACTGTCTAAAATATATCTTCGTCTACACTAAAAACCCTTTTGTTGTTAAAAGCATTAATAAGTTTCATTTCCTCATTATAGAAATCATATATACAAAAGTTCTATAAGTCTGAGCTTAAAACTGATATAAATGATTAATCAACTTACACATCCTCATTCTAAAGCATATGAAATTCTACAACTTTAATATTTGAATCTGTTTATTTAGCCCCCAAAAATAAACTTCTATTATTTTCATAAACTAGAAGCAGTAGCAAAATTGTGACTTCTTGAAAATTAGTGTATAACTGCTCTCACATAAATTTCCTTTAACCTAATAATGTAAGCTTAAAAAGTATAATTATAAGCAGAAGATATTGATACATGTAATTTATTTTAGATGAATAATAACATAATAAACCCATTGTTCAGTTTTTTGGATACATTTGGGCCCCAGCCAACTCCTCAGGTTTTGGTTCTGGCTCTCTACTCAGAGATCACTCTTGGGAGTGCTAAGGGGACCACATAGAGTGCTGGGGATTTAAACCCTTTGGGTAGGGTATGAGGCTAACTCTCCAACTTCCATAGTCATTGTTTGTATTTGAATTTATTTGAACTTGGAGAGCTGGTCATTTTGAATTTAAAATCCAAGTGAAAAAATTGATATTAAGTTGAAATTCCTAAAATATGACAATTAATCCCCCCTAGATACACATATTATTATATTTATAATCAGTAGATTAAGTAAGAGACTTATGAAGTTATATGTGAAATAGAATAATAGTCACTGAGGTAAAAGCTAGGTTAGGAAAGGGAAAAGTAACAAATATGGAAAAAAATCAAAAAGCTTTTTAAGTCAAATAAAATAATATATAATTGTAGACTTAAGACATATAGAACTCTTGGGGCTGGAGTGATAGCACAGCAGGTAGGGTGTTTGCCTTGCATTTGGCCGACCCGGGTTCGATCCCCAGCATCCCATATGGTCCCCTGAGCACTGAAGTAACTCCAGTTACACAGGAGTAACTCCTGAGTGCATGAGCCAGGAATAACCCCTGTGCATCGCCGGGTGTGACCCAAAAAGCCAAATAAATAAGTAAATAAATAAATAAATGTACTTGTAGACAATAGAAAACATTCATGAAACTGAAATCAATTACAAGTGGGGAGCAGGAAAATAGGAATACATAGAAATTTAATAACAGTCTTCTGATCAAAGAATAAATTAAGAGACAAATAATTACTTTGAGATAAATAAAATGGAAATTCAAATGGCAAAAGTTAAGGGATATAAGACAATTAATTTCAAGAAGAAAGCTCATAGTCTTAATTATTTCATTACAAAATAAGAAAGATCTTAAATTAGCACCCTAACTTTATTCCTCAAGGAATTGGAAAAAGGATCAAAATAAACCCAAAGTTAATAGAAGAAAGGGTATTTAAAATCATAATTAAAATGAATGAAACATACTGAAAAAACAATAGGAAATGTCAATGAAGATAAAGAGGTGATTCTTCAACAAGATAAAATTGGTACACATTTACCAAGATTCTCCAAGAATATCTAATGTGATAAATTAGATCACAAATGATAGATATTATAGTTTCATGGAGGTTAATAAGAGACTACTATGGAAACATGTCAACAAATAGGAAAAATACTTTTGTTCCGTTCAAATGCAAATAATACCATCTGTTGATTCAAGAATAACATTTTTTTTTCCACGGTTCATGGTTTTTTTTTTTTTTTTTTTTTGCTTTTTGGGTCACACCCTGCGATGCACAGGGGTTACTCTGGCTCATGCACTCAGGAATTACTCCTGGCAGTGCTTGGGGGACCATGTAGGATGCTGGGAATTGAACTGGGTCGGCCGTGTGCAAGGCAAATACCCTACCTACTGTGCTACCACTCTAGCCCGCTCATGGTTTTCTTTTATACTCAGAAAAAATTGAATCCTTCAGTAGAAACATTTCTGTATTTCTTAACATTATTTTAAATGTATAATCTTTAACTTCACCTTTTGTGCAATATATTCTAGGAAAATAAATTGAAAATGAATAAGGCCATATATATATATTTATATATATAAGTACTTTCATAGCAAATGTTTTTATTAGAAGCACTTGTAATTTCATATCTTAATTTGTAATTTCATATCTAATTATTCAAAGTGGAAATGGGCAAAATAAATTATATAATATTTAAAATATATTTCCATAGTTGTGAGATTTATAGTAACTCCATAGCAAGTATTTAGAGAAATTATACATTATCAATATTAAGTTTTATTAAATTTTAAAGCATATCGATGCTTGTAGAATAGTATTACTATATTGGTGCCAATTGCATGTAGGTTTGAAGAAGAATAAAAAAACTTATAATATTAGGTGTCTATTGAATTGTTTAATCACAAGAAAACTTTTCTAAGTTCCCTGTCTTTATATGTATATTTGGTTTCCTTTATTGATAATGTTAATTAAGCAATGCAATGCACTGAAAATTTAAAGTAAAGATTACAATTTGCTTTACTTGTGCTGAATACCCAGCATTTATATGTGATGATAGTGGCAGAATGAAAACATAACAGTGATTCGTTCTACCCCTACAGCAATGTAAACTAAGTATTGCAGAGATAATTTAGGATTGGTATAGTTAGTTTTCAGAGAGTACAAAATTTCCATTCCACTAGCATAGCTGCATAAAAGACAACTTTATACCACCTGCAGAAAATTCTTTAAAATATTTCCTAGGAAAATCTCAGCATATTTTGCTAGTACAAAAAAAGGATAAATTATTGAGATTTTATTTTTACTCAGTCGCTCTTTATGAGTATATTATAAAGCAAGAGAAGTAGCCATCCACTGTATATAAAAGTACTAATAACTCTTATCTCAGCAGAAAATCCCTTTTTTAATTAGCTTGAATTAAAATTTAGATTTCTCTTTGTGGGTGATCTGAGCACATGATTATGTTATATAAAATTCATCAATAAGATTGGATAGATACTACAATGGGCAGGCTCTTCCTTGGTATGGGACAGATCCAGAGTTAATCCCACAAATTACTTATGGTCTCCAATAACCACCAGAAATTATCCCTGAGCAAGAGTCAGGAGGAAGCCCAAAGCACTGCTGATTTTGCACCAAGAAAAACAATAATAATAATAGTAATATACAAATAAGTTAATATATCTACTCAGCCTAATATACAAATAAGTAAATATACCTGCACAGCCCATACATTACAAATCAAATTCCCAAATTCCACCAATCTATCTTATTGAGAAAAAAATCATAGTAGGAGAATCATAAATTTATATATAAATTTTGGATTAGCTAAATAGCTTGTTTTTAAAATCCAGTTAAATGTGGCCAAGTTTATGTTAATTTTGTCACTTTTTATTGCTAACAGTAGAGTAATAAATTAATAATGCATTTTGAGTGATTTCTCAGAGGAACAAAATCAATGGTTGAGAACTATTACTACAAAGTCAAAAATGTCATTGAGAGTGTTGATTTCACAACATTCTTATTCATCACAATGTTTATTAAAAGATCCATTAAAAGTCTATCATGCTAATTTAACTAGGAAAATTGAATAGATTGCCATTGGATATTCCCCTTAAATTAATGTAAGAAAATTATAACCAAAGTCTTAGCTATCATCATTAAGAAACAAAAACTGCAATGATATATTAATTACAAGCAGAAATCTGCTATTAATGAGTGAGATTAAATCTTTTTCTAAGATAAAGTAAAACTTTTTTATCATATTTTTCTTATAGCTCATTAATATTTTGGTCTGTTTTAACAAATCCTGAAATAGACTAAGATAACTTCCCCCTCCTTGTTAGTAAGATTTGTGTCCACTAATGTACACTGTAGGGATGAACCTTTCTCCCTTTGATTTGGGAGAGATCATTATTTCTCTAGTGCCAGACTCTTCACTACTAAGTTTCCAAGTAGGTTTGTTAGTCTATTTCATAGACAGAATGAAGAAAGTAATTTTGTTTCTGCCAGTATGACCCTTCTCTTAACTTTTATTCATAACTAAAGAGTTGCATTTGGCCTTTGAGTAACATGAGTTTAAAATGAATTCTTAGATTTGGATTTTTTCCCCATCAATAAAACCAGTAGTGATCTTTATTGAAGTGTCAAAGTAGAGTAATACCTTGAAGGTGCAAAGCCTGAGGACTTGAGGAGCACAAAAGCAGGATTTAATGTTTTTGGAGCTATATGCCTATACCTGGAGTGATAGCACAGCGGGTAGGGTATTTGCCTTGGACAAGGCCAACCTGGGTTTGATTCCACCGTCCCTCTTGGAGAGCCCAGTAAGCTACCGAGAGTATCCCACCCATAGGGCAGAGCCTGGCAAGCTACCTGTGGCGTATTCGATATGCCAAAAACAGTAACAACACGTCTCACAATGGAGACATTACTGGTGCCCACTCGAGCAAATTGATGAACAATGGGACAACAGTGCTACAGTGCTATGCCTATACCTCTGGGCTAGAAGAAAGATGATGAGTCACACAGGTGCTCATAAGGACTTTAGTAAGGCCCTGTATTTGTCCAGGAAAGGGGTAATCAGAGAAATCAGCTCCTGTTGAAGTTCTTGTAGAACTTTGTCTTGCTCATGCCCCTCCCCACCATACGCTGCTTGCACTAGTTAACTTCTGTAGAAGTCCACCTAGTCATCCACCATAGTCACTATTGCTTCTTCAGGGAAAGGAGCATCAGGAAATACCAGCTGATCCAGCAGGACATCAGATTTTCTGATTCCTGTGTAACTGAGGTCCTTATTGACCTGAGGAAGAACTGTCTGCTTTAAAGTCCAACAGTGCTATGAATTTTTCACTTGCACTTGTCAGAGAACGTATGCCTCTCTGTGCCAAAATCAGCACAGGAATTCTAGGAATGTCAATTTCCTCCTACAGAAAAAAAAAAAGAAATATCAGAAAAAATAAAATACTGAAATAAAATAGTCTTATTTAAAGGAATTTTCTTTTTTTTTCTTTTTTTTTCGGTGTGTGGGGGGGATCATACCTGGTGATGCACAGGGGTGACTCCTGGCTCTGCACTCAGGAATTACTCCTGGTGGTGCTCAGGGGACCATATGGGATGCTGGGAATTGAACTCAGCTTGGCCGCGTGCAAGGCAAACACCCTACCCGCTTCGCTGTGCTATCACTCCAGCCTCCTAAAGGAATTTTCTTAAATGTAAAGAGAGTTTTCTTACACAAGAGATTTTTTTAAGCCCAAATTCCTATTTTCCCCATGAATTCTGCATTCATAGTTTCAACAAATGAGAACTTTAGCTAGCTGAATTCTTAGATAGTATTAGTATATAGAATGGAGCCAACCATGAATTACACATGGATTTTTCATTATTGTGAAAGTCTGTTTCCTTAATCCTGATATTGTTCAAGGGTTGACTATTTTTATTTATCATCTGATGGCCTTTAGTATTAGTTATAGGCAAAGAAGAATACTCATTACTTGGCTTTCTCAGGGAATCTAACCTAAAAATGCTTTTGAATTGAGTGTGTTAAGTTGGTTGTTCTGTCCTTATCTTTCCCATGAAAAATCTTTCACATTTGAGGACAGTTGATTAGAAACCATGTTTTATGAATTCAAATATGATTCAATGAATCAATTAATAGAACAAAAGTCTCCAATCTGTACAATTTCATCTCCTCAATCCATAAGCACTGATCAAGTTCCTGGCATTACATATACATATATACATATATATGTATATATATATAAAGCAGCAATAATATAGTAACTATAACTTATCTCATCCAATCCCTGTCAATGCACGTGGTCCCTTGAGCCCTTCTGAGTCTGGCCTACCCTGATACCAAAGTCAGAAAACATCACAACTTAAAATAAAAGTATAGATCAAAAATCTTCATTAATATGGAAGCAAATAGTACCAATGCAATTCTAGCAGACCAAATTCAAGAATGAAAAAAAGAATAATTCATTATAACCAAATGGGATTTATACCAGAACACAAGAATAGCTTAACATAAGCAAATAAATTAATGTAACGCATTACATTTATAGAAATAAAATATATATAATCATCTCAGTAGAAGATGAAAAAGTTTGACACAATTCAATGTTTTCATAATTAAAGATTTTAACAAATTTGATATAGAAAAAGCATCCATCAATATAACAAAGTCATATATAATAAGTCCAAGACAAATGTACTCATCAATGAAATATGGAAATTATCCCCTCGATGAGCAGGAAGACAAAATGGATACATATCCTTACAGCTCCTGATCATCATGTACTGGAGGAATTACCAAAGCAATCAAGCAGGAAAAAGAAATAGAAGGTATCTATACTGGAAGGGGAGAAGTAAAATTGTGTCTATTTTCAGATTATGTGGTTTTATTCATACAAAAGCATAGATGTGGCTCAGCATGGACCTCTGGTGGACTGAGAACAGATTTAAGCCATTGACTTCAGAGGCCATTGAGAAAGGAGGGGTGCTAAATGCAAAGTTTCCATAGAAGCACAGCTTTGTTTTTGCATCCACTAAGCAGCATAGTAACTGATTAGGATCTGACATTGCTGGAATGGGCTATTCTCTTTGTTGTCTCTGGCAGTATGGCTAGAAGTTGCCATTCTGGAGGTGATCTTTACCACCCCAGTTTGTAGCTGAGGAAGACTGTGACTTACTGATAATTGCTTAGCCAAGCCTCCAGATGCACCCCTTCCCAGTCCACAGCCATCTGTGAGCTTGCAGATAAGGCTTTCCAAAGCATTGGCAACAAGGAAGGGAACTATTACTAGAATGTTAGAGTACAGCAAGGCAGATGTCAATCTGCCAAGGTGATAGAGAGCCAACAACTGGCAATGGCGAATTTTAGAATACAACAGGGTAGATGTCAGTCTGCCAAGATGATAGAGAGTCCCTAACTGCCAATGGAGGTGCTCAGGCACATTGGGGGATTTTTCACCTGATGCCTAGTTCCCCAAGGTTTAATGAGTCTAGCTCACAGTTTTTCTTGGCCACACAAATGTCCACATTATCTCATTACAGGCCATTTTAGAGCTGATGCAGAGCTACCCCTGGCTTCCCAAAATATACTTCACCAGGCAGTATAAACAATTTAAACTCAACACACACACATACACATATCATAGGAGATAAAGGATCCCTATTGGTCAACGTATTGATCCCTATTGGTCAACGTATTGATCCCTATTGGTCAACATTCAGTCTTGCTTAAATGCAGCACACAGACGTATTGGGAAACACAGGGATTGCACATCTGGAGGCAACAGAGGCCTGCTCTGATTTGGAGCTATAAGTCTACCTAAACAATCACAGCATATCATCATATGTGACTTAGGTTTGTTGAACTTTGATTCTGCAATTGCGGTCTGTTACTTACAAGAGCAACTCCCGATTCACTCACTAGCTATGAAAATCAGCTGAATGAACAGCTGTTATAGGGCAAACATCATCACATCCCTGTTGTTGGTAAGGCTAGCTGGACTTTGATTCTATATTAGCTGCCAGACACAGGCAACTTTGAACCCTGGGCCAGAGCCCGGGCTGGCTAGGCCTCAATGCTATAGTAACACTTGTAAACATAAATCCCCTGTAGTAATCCAGACCTTTAAAACTCAGTGTCACAAACACTGACTCAATTTAGTGATTGTGAAACTCTGGAGGTTTGCTCAGACCAGCTCAGATTTCTACCTCTAGTCCTCACATAGCAATACACACACACACACACACACACACACACACACACACACACACACACGGACAAATTCATCCACATTATTTGATGAGGACAAAATCTCAAGAAGCTTTTATGTATCTAACATTACCCTAATAACCAAAAGCAGACTAGGATATTAACAAAGAAGAAAATCACAGACTAATATTCCTGATGTACATAGATGCAAAGATAATGGCAAAAAGCCAAATTAAGCAATAAATCAAAAGCATTCTACACCATGATCAAGTGGGATTCTTTTGGAGATAGAATGTTTAAACATATGCAAACCAATTAATGCAATATAGCACATTGATAATAGTTAAGTATAATTTTAATAGATGCAGAGATAGCTTTTGACAAGTCACTATAAAAACTAGTCACTATAAAAACTCTAAGCAAAATGGGAATAGAGGGAAATTACCTCAAAAATGTCACTGTCACTGTCACTGTCATCACTGTCATCCCATTGCTCATCGATTTGCTCAAGCGGACACCAGTAACATCTCCATTGTGAGACTTGTTACTGTTTTTGGCATGTTGAATGCTACCACTGGTAGCTTGCCAGACTCTGCGGTGTGGCGAGATACTCTTGGTAGCTCAGCGGTACCTCAAAATAGTAAAGCATTACATAACAACCCCACAGCTAAAATCATATTAAATGATGAAAATATGAAAGCATGTCTCTAAGATCAGGTACAAAGAAAGAAATTTTACTTTTACCACTATTAATCAACATAGTATTGGGATATCCTAGCCAGGATATTAGGCGAGAAAAAAAACCAAAGCATCAAAATTGTAGAAAGAAATTTTTAAAAATTTCTAAAAAATTACTATTTGAATATGATAATACTCAAGATAATATGGAGAGAAATTTCTAAATATATAACCCAAAATGTTTATAAATAATAAATTAATATAGTAAAGTATTAGGCTATAATATCAGAACAAAAAATATGCTGCATTCCTATATGCAAACAAGGAACCAAAAGAGAAAGAAATAAAAAAGGACTCCATGTTTAATAGTACTTCTAAACTCCAGGGAATAAAACTTTTGTTTTTGTTTTAAGGCAGTACCCAGAGATGCTCAGGGATTATTCTGGATCTACACTCAGGAATTACTTCTGGTGGTGCTGGGACCATCTAGAATGTCAAGGATCAAACCCCGGTGTGCCTTGTGCAAGGCAAGTACCCTATCCTTTATGCTACCACTCTAGCTCTCCTCAAGTAATAAACTTAATGAAGAAGGGGAACATAAAAACACATGTACTATAAACTATCACTATACAAATAAGTAGAAGGAAAATTAAAACATGTTCTTGTTCACAGATTGGAAGAATTCACATAATTACGATATCATAAAATACAAAGAATTGTGCCTTAATAAAATATTTTAAATGAAATAAAAAAATTATGATACAAAAGTGCAACGTCTATTGATATACTGATATTATAGTTAATAATACTACTCAACTTTAATAAATGATGAAATCTCACCTTTTACTACAACTTGGATGAAACTAGAGACACCCATCATGTTAAGCCAGTAAGTCAGAAAGAGAAGCAAAAATGCTGGTAATCATATTTGGTACTTAAAGAAACAAAGAATACATGGAGAATGGTGAATAAAAATGACCCCTTTGACAGTGACAGTAGAACTAAAGTGATCAAGAGAGGTGTAGAAGAGTAGAGATGAGGAGAGGGAAGGCATGTGGTAGACTTGAGGTCACATAAGGACAGTGGTTAAAGGTTTTTGGTACTTTGGTGGTTGAATTGCAGTATCTTTGTACACCCAAAGTTTATATTATTGTAAATCATCTTATCTCAGTAATAATATAATACTTTAAAAATAAATTTATAAGAAACTAACAAGAGCAGTATACATATCGTATAAGTCCCATTAGCAAAACAGGAGGGAGAAAAGAACAAAAACTAGAAGATACCATGTTAAATAAAGTTATCCAGGAGATGCACAAACGAGATGACATTACTAATATGTGTTATATAAAATAAGTGGATGAAGGAATACAATGTATTAAGGAGGAATCCCTAGATGACTCTTTACCCCAGAGTAGGGAGGAGAAATAGATATAAATAAATCACAAGGGGAAGTAAGAGACAGATAGAAAGTAATAGGTTGGTGGGATAGCATTTGGGAGATCAAGGGGAAGGTGCCAATGGGACATGGATACATATGTGGTGTGGAATAGTGGTGCAGCTATATCATTAAACCACAGAGTCAACAACCTGAAATAATAAGATCCAATCTTCAACAGTCAAACTTAAAATTGTTCCTGTCAAGGCTGGGGTTTGGGAGGGAACCTGGGGCTACTGGTAGAGAGCTATTAACACCAGTGGTAGGACTGGTGCTGAAATGTTGCATGCCTAAAACTCAATTACAAATAACTTTGTGAATTATGGTACATTAATGAAATATTTTTTTAAAAAGAACATGAATCTACTTAAGGAAACAATGACTAAAGTTTTTCCAAACACAGAGAAAAAATAATAGCTATGTCCAGGAATAGATCCTCAAATGACAAACAAAAGACAAATAACAATTAAATTTCAAACATCAGAAATCAATATGTAACATGCAAGAAATTCTCCATAAGACTCAAAGTAAAGTTTTCCTATGTATTTCAGATCAGAAAAGAGTGGAATTATGTACCTAAGGTGCTAAAAGTAAAAGGGCCAGACAAAAACTGTCCATCAAAAATAAAAAAGAATTAAGACTTTACCATAGAGAATATATTTATTTTTGTCCTGCCTTAAAAAAAAATTGCTACAGGGAATTTTTCCAAGTTTAAACAAATAAACAAAAAGATAACTTTAACATAGTAACTAAGAAGATTTAAAAGAACAGCTTGGTAAAAGTAAATATACAAATATAGAATATAAAATTATTGTAAAAGAAATAGCAGATAACATTTAGCTCTAATATAAAGTTAGACAAAATTATTCCAAATAATTGACTGAACGTAGTTCATGAATATACTATTAATAGAGATTTTAACATCAATAAGAAATATGTGTTGAGTAGAAGCTAAAAAATAAATTTCTTTGTGAGATTATGGTTGTTATCATCTTAAAATATACTGTTAAAAGTCTACATTATCTTCTGTGAGTGCCGTGATTACAAAAAATGAAGTACTACTAGAGTTACACAATAGAAAACAAAAGCATAGCAATTGAAAATACCAAGAAACACAACGAGGTTGTTTCCAGATTTTGGCTATTGTGAACAGTGCTGCAATGAACATATAGGTACAGATATTATTTCTACTATGCTTTTTTTGCTTCCTCGGGATATATTCCCAGGAGTGGTATTGTGGGATCATATGGAAACTCAATTTCAGGTTTTTCAAGGATTGTCCATATTGTTTTCCAGAAAGTCTGGACCAGTCGGCATTCCCACCAACAGTGAAGGAGCGTCCCTTTTTCCCCACATCCAGGGGACCATGTATGGCGCGGGATTGACCCTGAGTAGACTTTACCTGCTGTGCTATCACTTCATCCCCCAGATGTTGGATTATAATGATAAATATGTGAAACCTATATAATAGTTTAATATAAATTCATTTCAAGAAAAGTATTTTAGAATTAAAAAAATAGTCTAGAGTTCAAGAGCAACAGTGCAGTGGGTAGGGTGCCTGCCTTGTACACAGTCAACTCAGGTTCAAGCCCCAACATCAAACATCATCCCCCAGGTCCCACCAGTAATGACCCTTGAGTGCAGAACCAGCAGTAAACCCTGAATAATATCACATGTGCCCTGTCTAATATTAATAATAATAATAATAAAAATAAACTGTCACTGTCATTGATTTGCTCGAGCAGGCACCAGTAATGTCTCCATTGTGAGACCTGCCATTACTGTTTTTGGCATATTGAATACTCCACGGGTAGCTTGCCAGGCTCTGCCGTGTGGACAAGATAATCTCAGTAACTTGCCAGTAACTCTCTGAGAGGGATGGAGGAATGAAGCCCGGGTGGGCAGCATGCAAGACAAATGCCCTACCCGCTGTGCTATTGCTACAGTCCAATAATAATAATAATAATAATAATAATAATAATATGTATACTTAGAGTGAAAAACTTTTGGACAACCAATGAGTCAAAGAACCAAAGGAAAATTATGTAACAACTTGAGAAATTCAGAATGCAAATGTTATGTATCAAAAAACTACACCCAAAATATACCAAGATGGAACTTTTCAGTGATAAACATGAAAATGCCAAAGAAAGAAAAAAATGAAAGTTATTTTAAATAATCCCCAACAGGACAGGGTCCTCCCCCCCACCAGCAGTGCTGCAACCTGTGCTTTTGGGGATCGAACCTCCACTATCTCTGGCACCAACACAGAGAAGGTATAAAGTTAATGTGGATAGCCATTCGACAAAGCACATTGGACTAGACTCGAGCTTCTTAAAATGCTGGTAATTGGAGATGAGGGCTGTGAAGGGAGGGAAACTGCTTTTTATTTTTTGTATCACTTAGAGTGTTCTAGAGTTACTCCTCGTGGTGTTTCGGGGACCATATGTGATACTAGGGATCAAGCTTGGGTCAGCCATGTACAAGGCAAACACCTTAACTCCTGTTCCGTGTCTCAGACATTTGAACTTTGTTTTAAAGTAAATCCCCTTATCTTTTAAAAATCTATAAATGTTTGATTTATATACATATTTTTCCCTCTTGGAAATCCCGTCAAGCTACCGAGAGTACCTTGTCCACATGGAAAAGCCTGGCAAGCTCCCCATGGCATATTTGATATGCCAAATACAGTAACAATAACAGGTCTCATTCCCTTGACCCTGAAAGAGCCTCCAATCATTGGGAAAGATGAGTAAGGAGAGGCTGCTAAAATCTCAGGGCTGAGATGAATGGAGACATTACTGGTACCCGCTCGAGCAAATTGATGAATAATGGGATGACAGTGATACAGTGATTTTAAATAAACCAAGTAAATTCATAACACAAAAAATAGAGGGAGAAAAGTCTAAAATTAGAAGAAGATGGGCTGGAGTTATAGCACAGTGGATAGGGCGCTTGCCTTGCATGTGGCCAACCCGGGTTTGATTCCCAGCATCCCATATGGTCCCCTGAACATCGCCAGTGGTAATTCCTGAGTACAAAGACAGGAGTAACCCCTGTGCATTGCTTGGTGTGACCCAAAAAGCAAATAAATAAATAAATAAATAAATGAATAAAAATAAAATAAAATTAGAAGAAGAAAGGCAATGAAAATGTGAGTACAAATAAAATAAAGAGCAGAAAAAGAAACCGATGACTATAACTAAGTTATTTTTGAAAGTATTAACAAAATTAGTAAACTTGAAGTTTCCTACTAAAAAAAGAGTTGTGAGAGTTTATATTTCAAGAGCACTATGAAACTCTATAAAAATCATATACCAAACAACTAGGTAACTTATCTAAGTATAAATTACTAGGTAAATATTTAATCATGAAGTAAAAGACAGTTTTAAAAAGTTATAATTAGTAAGAATATGAAATTAGTGGTCAGAAACCTCCTTTCAAGAAGATCCCGGGACCAAAGCTTACCCTTAAGAACTTTACTATTTAGAAAGAATTAGTGTTAATTAATTATAAAATGTGTTTAGGGGGAATGATTTCATACCCATTTAATGAGGTAGCATTACCTTAATATCAAAGTCAGTCAGAGAAGGACACAATGAATATAAATGCACATCTTCTCTACAAAATATCAGCAAGTAAAATTTAAGAGTATATTAAAAACTGTATCTACCATGTCTTAAATGGAATCACCCACACCCCCAACCACAGGATGCTGGACAGTTCAACATGTGACTATCAATGTTACATACCACATCTACATACATAAAAATAAAAATCACGTATCATTTCAATTGATAAAGCAAAAGCATGTGATAAATTCAAACCAACACTTTCACGACAAAATTCTTGATAAGCTCGGAAAATTCAAAACCTCAAAGTAATCAAGGTTGTATACAAAAAGCCCACAAACAACATTGTAGTCATTACTAAAAGACTAAGTTTTTCCTCCAAGATCCGCCATGAGGCAAGGGTTCCTGCTCTAGCTACTTCAACAGAGTACTAGAGTTCTACAATTTTTGTCCAGACAATTAAACAAAAAAGAGGTAATAAAAGGCATCAAAATAAGATGTAAAATTGTATGTTTGCAGATACTGTGACACTAAATACAGAAAACCATATACCCAAAAGTATTAGAGCTAATAATGCATAAAACACTTGCTGTTACACATTAACAATGAACTACCTGAAAATAAAGGCAAGAAAACAAGGTCATTTCATAATGTGAAAAATAATAAAGTACTACTGATTTTTGTCATGAGTTTCAAGAGTACCAAGTGGTATTTGGGGCTGGATCGGGGGTCCTAGGATTTTGGGTTGCTTGTTGGTAAGATACCTGTCTTGTGAGTTCAAGACCGAAAGACTCTGCTCTGCGTTATGTGATTCCCATCACAGATAATGCTACATCCAGGAGAAAGGGTGAACCTTTAACAATACAACCAAGATTACAAGCATCGCAATCAGGTGTGCAATCCCCACACTGTGCAACAAGTGTACAACTCCAGACGTCACAACAATAGCAACAAAGAGTTTTAATGAAGACTGATGGTGCTCTCGAGCTAATAAAGCCTTCCTTGGCAGTATTTGGATGGTGGGGTTGGGGGTGATCAGTTACAATGTAGTGATCATACAGGTTCTGCTAAAGCTATGTCCTTCTGACAATAATTTTTTTTCTGTCAGAAAATAAATTCAATCTGGGGAGATTACTGTCTATTCATAAAATGGTGCTGGACAATCAGATGTAAAATAATTAAATTCATTTCTTGTATCAAGTACAAAAACAGCATCAAAATGAACTAAAGACAAATGTCAAACTGGAAATTATAGAATTCATGGAGATACCATAGAAGAAAGCATTATAACATTATCTTGGCAATGGTTTCTTTGATATAAGGCCAATAGTAGATGACTTGTTATCCACAAAAGTAGACTGGTAGAAATAAATCAAATTAAGATTTTCTTTTAAAACCATGGACAATACAAATACAATTAAAAGGCAGTCTGTTATAAGAAAGATTTATTCCAAAATATGAAATGAATATCTACATCTCAGTAGCAAAAACACCTCTTTATAGTCTGAGTTTTAAAATAGATTAAGGACTAGAATGAAGGTTTATTCAAAAGAAGATATAATACAACAGGCCAAGAGGTACATGAAATATACATGCAGTACTACCATCTGTAAACTTTAATGAATATACCATATATCCACTAGAAAAGCTAACATATTTCTTAAAGGGCAAAAGATATTGATGTGAATGCAGAAAAAATTAGAACATTCTTCAACCATACTTGGCATTTCAAAATGGCACATATGTAAACCAGTATGAAAGTGATGAAAGGGGTAACTATTACATGATCTAACAATCCCATTTCTGGTATTTTTTTGTTTGTTTTGTCTTCTTCAGGGGCCACACCCTACAATAGTGCTCAGGACTTAGTCCTGGCTCTGTGCTCAGGGACCCCCAAGTGGCAGAACTCAGGGGATCATATGATAAAGCATGCCATAAACTTAAACAGAGTTGGCTGCATGTAAGACAGATGTTAATTTCTTGTGTTTTTTTTTTCTTTTTGGATCACATCGGCAATTCACAGGCGTCACTCCTGGCTCTGCACTCAGGAATTACCCCTGGCAGTGCTCAGAGGACCATATGAGATGCTGGGAATCAAACCCGGGTTAGCCGTGTGCAAGGCAAACACCCTACCCACTGTGCTATCGCTCCAGCACCAATTTCTTATTTTTTATATAAAATAATTTAAATCTATGTCTTGAAGAAATTTTAGCATCTCCATGTCCATGACATCATTATGTAAAATATCTAATGTGTGGAAATAATCTAAATGTCTATCAACAGGTGGGTGAAAAAAGAAAATGTGATGAATATATAAATATATGTATGTAAATATATTGTATTATATTATGACATAAAACACGTAATATTTTCAACATTAAATATGCTGACATGCTATTCCTGCAATATGTGAAAACATGGGGGGGTTAGGGAAACAATGCAGCAAGTAGGGCGCTTACCTTGCACACAACTGATCTAGTTTTAATCCCATCTCTTCATATCATCCCCCAACCCTTCCAGGAGTGATACCTAAGCTCAGAGCCAGTGATAAGCTATGACACAGCTGGATGTGGCCCCCCCAACAATAACAACAAAAAATGTGAAAACAAATATGAACACTGAAGATAATAGTAAGTGATGTAAGTAACTTAATGTTACATAATAGTAAGTAATGTAAGGCAGTTATTGAAAGACAAATATTAATTTATTAATATGAGTTATATCTAACAATGACATTTATAGAAGAAAGTAGATTCATGAATTCAGAGAAAAGGGAGGAAAACTTGGGAAGTTGCTTTCATGAGAGTATAAAATAATTGTAATTATATAAGATGAATACATTCTAGAGCACTGATCCAAGAATAGTTTCTGAGCATTGCTAGATATGGTCTAAAATAAACATAAAACATAGACATAAACATAAAACATTGAATAATTAAGCATTCTGTTTTCTCTGAGCAATGTAGAGGTACAGACCAAATTTTGTATTTGGCAGAGATGTCAATATAAAGCATTCTGACTGTAACTGGGGTAGGTTCCTTGTAGATTATTGCTACTGTCTCCCTTTTTCTATTTCTATTCTTTAATACTTTGAAGTGCAGTCGATCATGTGGCGGCAGTGCGCGCAGTGACTCATCTACTGTGGGGTGCTGTCAGCCAACCACAGGGTGACCTGGGACTCAGCACAGGTATTCAACCTGGCACAGACTCTCCTCGGCAGGGTCCTACTCTGCCAGCTGCTCACCAATCTCCAGGCGCACTCCATCAACCTCAAGGAGATCAATCTGAGGCCACTGATGTCTCAGGTGCTGCCCAGAGACTCAGGCAGGTGTGTGTTTTTGTAAGTGTACAGATTGTTACAACATACCAGTCGACCAAAAGCTTACATTCGTTAGACTGGTACCACCTGTAAAGGCAATTAGAAGCCATCCCAAAAGCCTCTGTCCCTCCCAGAGAGCCTGGCAAGCTACCGAGAGTATCCCGCCCGCACAGCAGAACCTGACAAGTTACCCGTAGCATACTAGATATGCCTAAAACAGTAACAATGACGGTCCCCATTCCCCTGATCCCGAAAGAGCCTCCAGTACGCCATCGGGCTACACTAGCACGCGACAGGGACCAATGGAGACGTTCCTGGTGCCAGCTCAAGCAAATCGATGAACAATGGGATGATAGTGATACAGTGATAATACTTCTTTATTTTGCTAACCTATAGGCATTCTTGTTTTATAACCCTTTAATTTATATTCATTTCTAATCCATGATATCTGGATCAGAGAGATAGTATAGAAATTAAAGGTGCTTGCCTTGCACACAGCTGATCCTATTTGGTTGCCTTGCAAGCATAAGGTCCTCTAGTACTCTCAGGAGCACAGAACCAGCAGTAATTCTGAGCACTGCTGGGAGTAGCCCAAATAACAAATAATAAGAAGAGCAACAACAAAAAAATGATGTGATATTTGCACATTTCTACCTATTGCATGATTTTTTTTCTGAAGACTATCTCATAATTCACAGATTGAAGACTCATCTTCTTTGAATATCCCTCTCCAGATAAGGCTGAATAAACCTATTACAACAAGTATGACTCCATGCAACTGAACAAAGTCCTTTGATTATTTGAGACAAATTCAAAAATTGAGGCCATATCACAACTGGACAACCACATGCAAAAAAATGGGCTTAGACCTTGACCTGACACCATGCACAAAAGTCAGATCAAAATGGATTAGAGACCTCAACATTAGACCACAAACCATAAGGTACATTGAAGACAAGGTCGGCAAAACCTTCCACGATATTGAAGATAAAGTTATCTTCAAGGGTGACACAGAACTAAGCAATCTAGTAACAACAGAGATCAACAAATGCGACTACATTAAACTAAAAAGTTTCTGCACCACAAAAGATACAGTGACCAGAATACAAAGACTATCCACAGAATGGGAAAGGATATTTACACAATACCCATCAGATAAGGGGTTGATATCAATGGTATATAAAGCACTGGTTGAAGTCTGCAAGAAGAAAACATCCAACCCCATCAAAAAATGGGGCGAAGAAATGAACAGAAACTTTACCAAGGAAGAAATACGAATGGCCAAAAGGCACATGAAAAAGTGCTCTACATCACTAATCATCAGAGAGATGCAGATCAAAACAACCATGAGATACCACCTCACACCACAGAGACTAGCACACATCCAAAAGAACAAAAGCAACCACTGTTGGAGAGGATGTCGGAGAAAGGGACCCTTCTACACTGCTGGTGGGAATGCCGACTGGTTCAGCCCTTCTGAAAAACAATATGGACGATTCTCAAAAAATTAGATATTGAGCTCCCATTTGACCCAGCAATACCACTGCTGGGAATATATCCCAGAGAGGCAAAAAAGTATAATCGAAACAATATCTGCACATGTATGTTCATCGCAGGACTGTTTACAATAGCCAGAATCTGGAAAAAACCCGAATGCCCTAGAATGGATGACTGGTTGAGGAAACTTTGGTACATCTATACAATGGAATACTATGCAGCTGTCAGAAAAAAGGAGGTCATGAATTTTGTATTTAAGTGGATGGGCATGAAAAGTTTCATGCTGAGTGAAATGAGTCAGAAAGAGAGAGACAGACATAGAAAGATTGCACTCATCTGTGGTATATAGAATAACAGAGTGGGAGACTAACACCCAAGAATTGTAGAAATAAGTACCAGGAGGTTGACTCCATGGCTTGGAGGCTGGCCTCACATTCTGGGGTAAGGGCAACTCAGAGAAGGGATCACCAACCATAATGTAGTCGAAGGCCATGTGGGGGAAGGGAGTTGCGGGCTGAATGAGGTCTAGAGACTGAGCACAATGGCCACTCAACACCTTTATTGCAAACCACAACAGCTAATTAGAGAGAGAGAGAACAGAAGGGAATGCCCTGCCACAGTGGCAGGGTGGGGTGGGGGGAGATGTGATTGGGGAGGGTAGGAGGGATGCTGGGTTTACTGGTGGTGGAGAATGGGCACTGGTGAAGGGATGGGTTCCCGAACTTTGTATGAGGGAAGCATAAGCACAAAAGTGTATAAATCTGTAACTGTGCCCTCATGGTGATTCACTAATTAAAAATAAATTTAAAAAAATAAAATAAAAAAATAAAAATTCAAAAAAAATTGAGGCCATATTTTTAATTAAAATATTAAAGCACCGTGAGTTACAAAGTTATTCATAATTGGGTTTTTGACATACAATTTCCATCCTGCCACCTGTGTCAAATACCCACAACCAGTGTTCACAAGTTCTCTCTCCTCTTTCTGCCAGTACCAGACTGCCCTCTTGACAGGCATCTTTTAAGCCTGGTTGTTAAAGTCTGGATCTCATAATTTTAGTGTTGTAGACTGTGGTTTAGTTATTTTGCTCTATTATTCCTTTATAAAACCAATGTATTTGAATTCACTTAACCGGTTTCTGATATTGATTGCATTGACTAGATGAAAAACTGGCAACTCTAAGCAAACCAGGTTTCCTGTTTAGTGTGCTAGTTCTAGGATGACCTGTCTGAACACCATGGCCTTGTATATCTTAAAGGTACACGAGTGTCTTTGTAGGATTATTGATTAATCAAAATCTAGTAGAAGTAGTGACATCCAAAGTGACATGTTGCTCTAAAATATTCAGTAAAGTCACTGCAATAGGTGCAGACAGTGCAGGGTGGGGTCCGAGGGGGATGGGACATTGGTGGAGGGAAGTGGACACTGGTGAAGGGATTGGTGATGGAATATCGTATGCCTAAAACTCAGTCACAAATTACTTTCTAACTTTGCAATTCATAGTGATTTGATTTAAAAAATGATAATATCCAAGAGAACATTAAATAAGCTACATAAAACCAGATATATAAATACTATATGAATTTTTATCATCAAGAAAACTTCCCAAATCCATTTCATATTTTTCTTTTAGTCAAAGAAAATTAAACAATTCTCAAATGCTTTGAGGTCAATGTGTCATGTTTTTACCACAGCATACAGACCAAAATTATCAGTTTGCATTATGTGAGAATCTGATAAGTAAAGTTTAATCTTGTCCTGAGTTAAAAACACCACTATCTAATTGCCATTCAGCATCCTGCCTACTGAAGATGAATATATGCATATAAATGAAAATTTTAAGGATGTAATATTTATAGTCATTTCTGGGTGGAAGAACAAGATTGATTTCACTTTATGGAAAACTATTTCTTGACATTTGTCCTGCTGCGTTTACATCAAATGGTGGTAGTATTTGAAAGTGGGAAATTGTCTATGAAGGTTTATTGTGATTATATAAATATCTCAGCCAAGGCAACCTCTATTAAGCAGGCAAGAAATCCCTTGAACATTATTACTATTTTAGAGTATTACTATTAATTTGGGGTTTGGGAGCAATACTCAGTAGTGCTCAGGGTTTTCTCCTGGATCTGCACTCAGGAATCACTTCTCATGATGTTTGGGAAACCATATGTGACGTGAATGCCAGGAATTGAACCTAGGTCAACTGCACAAAAGGCGAGTGCCTTACTGTACTATTTCTCTAGACGATCCTTTGCAAATTATATAGTACTGAATACAACATGATTCTGCCTAGTTAGACTTCACAGGAGATTGTGAACTATTTCAAAAGCATTAAATTATATACGTAGGTGTCAACAACATGAACATAAAGAGATGAGCTATTTGAACCATAAAAAAATCACCTTTAGAAAACATAATAAAAGTTCTGTTAGAAATGATAAAACTAAAGTTATTTCTCATATTCATGATCTATAACTCCTCAATATCTAGCTCACTCAATCACATTTTATATATCTTATATTAATGAGTTTATTGAATGATTCAATTTATTCATTTATTTTAAGTATTTTCAAGTATATCCTCCTTCAAAAGACTTTGCATATGCAGCTTGTCTGAAAGAGAGTCTCCCTACTTTTATTTATCTGTATATTGCTCCTCCTTTAGCTGAAATATTTGCTCTGCAAAATTAAGGATTCTGCCTGTTTTGTTCTCTACTAAATCTTCTGGCCAGAGAAGATTCTTGCTGACTGATGCAGGAAAACTATGATGAATGTAAAGTAAATGATAGGAAGACTGTTGAATATGTACTTAATAAAGCTATAAAAATGATATATATTTCAGATTTACAAGATATATTATAGCAATATTATGTGAAATATGCAAGACCTAGAGTTATATATGCAATATGGTCATTTATAGAATATGTATGCTTACATGAAGGAACTGGCAGTGGAATCCAGGTATGTGGGACCGGTGGCTGAGATCTCCAAGCCTGCTTGGATTGGGACTGAGCCTCCTCCACCCAGATCCCAAACTTTCTAGTAGCTTGGCAGTCACAACCACAAACTGCCCCCAGCACCATGTAATCTCATCAACAGCCAAGATCCAGACACTATAAAACAAAGCTCCTGGAAGAGAGTGACACAGAAACTCCTGCCCCCAAACCAGGCTGTCTTTACTGGGGCCCCCTCGGAGCAGGGTAGGTTGAGTTTCCCTCCCCGCCCCAAGCAGAGCCCCAAAAGTCTCTGTCCTGCTCGGAGAGCCTGGCAAGCTACCAAAGGTATCCCATCCACACAGCAGAGCCTGGCATGCTACACATGACATATCCGATATGCCAAAAACAGTAACAATAATGGGCCTCATCCCCCTGACCCTGAAAGAGCCCCTAGTATGGCAGCATTGGGAAGGACGAATAAGAAGAAGCTGCTATACTCTTCGTGTTCCTGGAGCAAGCAGATGTCATTGGGCTATACTAGTACCCAGCAGGGATGAATGTAGATGTTACTGGCACCAGCTTGAGCAAATCGATGAACAATGGAATGACAGTGATACAGTGATACTAACAGTGAGAAGAAATAATGAGGAATACTTTAAATAGTCAAAATTCATATGTTTGCATAGTCTTCATGACATAAATTTCTAGGTATATTCCATTTATTATATTTCACCTCTTCTTAGACAAAATTAGACAAAAGAGGGGAGAAAAGGAAAAGAAATATAATCACATGACCAGAAAGATAATACAAGGGAGAAACTGCTTGTCTTGCACAGGGCTAACCAAGGTTCAATACCCAACACCACATATAGTTCTCAGAGCATTGCAGGAGTGATCACTGAGTATAAAAGCAGAAATAAGACCTGAGCAAAATATGTTGCCTAATCTCCCACCCAAAAAGCTTCTATTCTTTTTAATGTTCATGTATATAATATCTTTAAGTATATAATATTTGTAGTGAATTTAATAATACATGCAATTTTGAAGTAATAGGAAACAATTAAAATGTATAATGTTCACATTTTCCAAAAAACAATAAAATAACTGCAACTTTACTATTATGTGGATTAAATTAAAATGAATTATGAAATTAAAGTGATTGAATTTGATTAATTTTAAATGAGCACTTTGCTCTATTAGTATCTATGAATCATAACATCCATGACTATGATTTACAATGGAAGTTTAGGTCAGAAGTCTCTTTCTCTATTGTTTAGTACATGGACCATTGCGATTCCATAGAACTAAATAAGCCATTTGCCAGTTTTGAAATAAAGAATCCTGGGATTTACTGTTGATTAATTATGCTATCTGACTCATTACATACTATAAAAGATACTGAAGTTGCAGGTAACAGTTAAAAATGTATTTACAAAACAATATACCTGATTCTGTTATCAGGGAAAACAATTCAAGAAACTTTAATCTAGGATGCCAGGTGCCACAATAGGTTATACATTAACTTGTGCCTCAGGAAAACTAAATTTGAATTTGGCTGTAGTCACAAATGAAATGAGTCATTTGGTACATGACACAAAGGATACTCGTTAAGCCAAAATGACATATTATTGAAAAATTACCTGTTAAGAAATGTGTTCAATCACTGGGGAATTTACAAGAAAAACAAATAAATACATAGGGCAAAGAGAAAGGATCTAAGGGGCTATTATAGATTAAGAGATTGGTGAAGATTTAGAAAAAAGAAAACCCTGTAAAGCATCTTAACTTATACGCAGTGAATAGTCTTTTATATTTTAACCATATTTTTATTTTATTTCATGATTTAGAATCCTAGAGGATTATTTACTTATTTTCTGCAGAAAAAAATTCCTGTTAACAGATTTTTTCCCAAATGTCAGTGTTATTAAATTATTATACATTACTGGGCTCACTGCAAGGAATCATCTAATTATGAATTTGAACCATATGTTTAGAATTTTCTTTGTTCAGGTAAATAAACAATATAATTGCAAGTCATATTCTTCCTTCATTTGTAGAAGTAAGAAAATGTACACTTGACAAGACTTCAAAGATAAACAATACAGAATTCAGGTTCATTCTTTTCATTGTTACAATTTCTGTTCATATAAAAATTAAATAGCATGCATTTTGGACAATTGATGAGATTTTAAAAACCCCTTATGGCATATTTCTAAATGATAAAATCCAAGTTCTTTCATATCACTGTTTGGATTAATAGGGTAAAATTATTAAAATATACTTAGAGTCTCATATATCAGGTACTCTCATTTTTACTGAAATCTAGGTAGAAACTGAAGTATTTCATAGTCTCTAAATTTGAGAGAACTCTTGCTTTATGATTATAACATACCTATATCATATTTTGCAAAAATTCATAGCAAATTCAAAATTAACTCCCCCTTTACAGCCTTTAGGCTTGCTGCTTGATACTGTCAAGGTGCCAAACTGTCAGGACTGGTAATGATAACAGAACGAAATAGCACAGCGGGTAGGGCATTTGCCTTGCACGCAGCCAACCCGGCTTCAATTCCTTTGTTCCCCTCCGAAAGCCTGGCAAGCTACTGAGAGTATCCCGCCCCTACGGCAGAGCCTGGCAAGCTACCTGTGGCATATTTGATATGCCAAAAACAGTAACAAGTCTCACGATGGAGACATTGCTGGTGCCTGCTTGAGCAAATCGATGAGCAACGGAATGACAGTGATACAGTGTTAGAGTTTTACTTTAGCAGTCAGTTCCAGACCATCCACACCACCAGTGAAAATGGGTTATGCTAAAAATTTTAGAGCATGACAGGGCAATGTTAATGACAAAATTTATTCTCAGCATCCCTGAATTTAATTCCCAACAGTACTTGCTAGACAAAGGTCCTTGCTTAGCAATCTTGTTAGACCTTAAACAAAAGGAAATACTTCCTTTAAGGAGATTAAGACAATTGGGTCTTTCAGTAAGATCTACAATTTTCAAAAAACGGAGTAGAATTTGCATATATTAATTCATGTTTCTTTAGAGCAAACATGCAAATGCATTTTTTAAAGAAAAGATGCGTTGACATTTTGAAAACATTACTTTGAAACTTGGAACAATAGCCCTAGAATTATTAATATTCCTTTTTTTACCCAGAATGAAGTCATTGAGATTAGAAAGACTGAAAAAAAATCATGGCAAATAATATTAAGGATACATACATGAAAATGATTAAAATTCATTCATCTATAAAAAATTTAAAAAATAAGAAGGCTTTATAAGCCTTCTATTTTTAATATACCTTTAAAGGTAATTACATCTTTTGTAGTCTCTAACCCGCTTATTATTTTTGGAACCCTAAAGACTAAAAATAATAGTGAGTTTTATAGGGTGATATCTAGTGTAATATTTTCTGGAGCATCTCAATACATATAAATAGGAAACTATAATACTCAAGTGTCACAAATGAAACTTTTACTTTGCCATGATTTTTTAATTTTAACTTACAAACTTGATTTCAAAAGTCTGACCACTATAGGAAATAATGACAAATCTGATAATATGTTTTATTCATGTGTAAAAGGTAAGTGTTGATTTTATAAATTAAAAAAAGTGTTCTCAGGCCTTTGCATGTGCCCATATTTTTAACTTACAAATTCCAAAGGCAAAGACCATTTTTCAGTCATATGTATAATTTTTTTCAATTTACTGTATAAATGTTATTCAACTACTAAATTGAAAAGTAATTGGTGTTTTTTTTAAAGTAAAATCTAATCTTTGCTCTCTGGAACTTCTTTTGATGTCTTGAAAATATAGTTCCAAAGGTTTAGCCAGAAATTTTGAAGACTCAAAAATCGATAGTGAGTAGATAACTAGCTCTGCGGGATTTTCAGAACTCATTTTCTCAGTCATACCAGCATAAAAACTATTTCTAAAGATAACAAAGAATATAATACATCTGAATTGGCATTTGAGTTTAGCTCCATAATGAGAACTGTATAACATTTCTGATGGTTAACATTTCCTGTAATTTATTACTCAATTTATTACATACTTTGAATTCTATGAATCTCTTATTTTAATATTTTTGTTTTAATAAAATTCCCATTTGTATATTAAACCTCTAATTTAAGAAAGATACAAAAGTTATTTGGTTTATTTATTCAACTGAATAACACTATACCTCCATTTAAACTTTCTCTGAATTGGTTCAAATATAAAGACCATGCTCACATATATTTAGCACATCTATGAATTATGGTGACATGAATAATAGAAAGATTTCTTTCATCTTCTTGGTTACAAAGACCAAGACAACTCTGGTTAGTTTCAGAAAAGTGAGACTTTTTGGATGGTCTACAATGAATAATGTGTATAAAAGAAATATTCAAAGCACACAACAACACAGCAAAGCTTGAGGCACAAAAACCAGAGAAATAGAAGTTGTTTATCAAAATGAAAAACAACAGACTTAGAGACAACCAGCCTATCAGAATGCTCTGCAAAGTTAGCTTAGTGGAATTTGAATTTTAAATTGAGGTTTGTAATATTGAATTAAGGTCACTATGTAACCATTAGTTAACCTCTGTAAGTGGGAACAAAAATGCTTATGTTAGGTAAAAAATAAGTTATGTTCTGGTAACAAATGACTCCCACAGCACTTACAATTTCAAAGATAACACTTCCTGTTTGTAAAATGGTTCCATTATAGTTTTAACTCTTTAGTTTTCTCACTCTGACTCCCCCTAGGCTCCTGCATCCTAACTGGAAAAGGAATTGTTCTTTGAAGTACTGGACAATAGCCATAATTATTTTACCACTTGAATAAGGGATCAGACTACGGCATCCAAATCATAAAATATTTAATAATTACTAAGTCAAGACTTCTACATAGCTACTTTTATTGCCTTCAATATATTATGCCATCTTGATGAAACTGAGCTATAAATGTGAGTGGAAAAAAGAATAAAACTATTCAAGCACAAATATCTCTCTTTTACACAGGCATAATTCCTTCTTATCATAGGGCCACTGTAGATAGTTATGAATTTTTCTTACGCTATTACCAATTCATCATTGTACTTCACCTTTAGCCAAAGCCTTGACTATGATTTTGTTTTGATGTGCTTGTTTTGACTTGGAAGGATTGCTCAGCATAATTTTATAGAATCTGAAATTTATTTATTTCATCAGAGGTCCTACTTTTAATAGATTGCAATGGTTATCAATTACTGTTAATCATTGAATAGGTGAATTTGGGATAGTCTATGATTCTATTAGTGCTTCATTTTAACTTATAAATGTAACCAATATTTTCATACACCTATATATTCTAAACATTGTTCTATATTGTATGAAATTTTGGTGTGCAAAGCAAATCTCTGTTCATAAGTCACATTCAAGCATTAAGAACTGTGAATATTTGCAATAAAAATACACAATTATAGAACATTATAGGTATAAAAGAGAAGCATCAGGAAGGTTGAAATTGCTTGTCTGGGGTGGGTTATAAAGCAGTTTGCACCCAAACATGCACTACCACAGTAACACTAAATGAAATTCAGTTTGACGGTTTTCACTAAGTTTCATTAAAAACCCAAATTGCCTACCAAATATTGGAAAAAATAGTCTCAATTACATTCAAAAAGTGGATCATTTCGTAAGGTCAGCAAGTATGTTGAATTCTGCACTAAGAGAGTTGACACGTGAAATTTTACTGAGAGAAAGATAATATACAATAAGACATTTTACCTCACACTCTAGGTATAAGACAGCGCCCAAATTTGAAAGTGATTGACTTTCTAACACCAATTTCATCATTCTGTAATAACCAGGGGTTTCTTTATAATCGAATCCATTGCATTATATAGGTTAGAATTTTACCTTTTCTTTTATAATTTCTTTAATACATGAAATAATATAATCATAACAAAGAGCATATGACATTTAGCTGCCCATCAATGTTTTTGTGAGTATAACATGATAAACAGATAAAACAAATCTAATTGTAGAATATTTGTTTCTGCTGTGTTGATTTAATGGAAGCATCCAATGCCATAAACATAAACCAGGTACACGGTTAGCTATATGCCTATGGGGATATTACTAAAGTGGGGTTTAGAAAGAATAGTTGTTACTATAAAATTGTTTATTTTGTTTGTCTCATTTTGGGGTCATGCCCAGCAGTACTTTGTGGCTTCTCCCAGAATGGTCCCTCTGTAGCCATTTCGGAAATGCTCATGGGACCATGAAGTACTCCCCAGTTCAAACCTGGGGTTCCTGCGTATATAATGTTCCTGCATATAAAATAAGCCAGCCCTTTTAACTATACCCTGGGTCCACAAAATACATTTCTTAATATGCTCTAGCAAGAAATGCACTGATTAAGTGGGGTACTTTTCTCTCATGTTCTCTTTAAGGAAAATCTTCCTGTTTACCTTGACACTTCACCAATTCTGACTAAAGATCAGCTCTTTAAAGATTGCATTGAACTGATGGATATTGTTCCTTACTATTAACTTTGTTTAGTAACTCATTTTAAAGTGCCATAATATTCATAAATATAAATGGAATAGTAATATTTATAAATAAGATACTACTCATATCCCATGTAATTCAAATCCCTAAATATATATGCTTCTCTTTATCAGAGAAGGATCTTGCTTCATATTGAACAGAGTTTATATCTGCCACTCTTGGTCCACTCTCAACAGGTATAGGAATACCAGTATTCTCCAAACATCCATTGAAAGTACTCTAATCCCATTCATTCTTAGTTTTTGAATTGTTACCCAGTTAGTGTTCTTAAGATAATAGAATATTTTCAACAATTCCCTAAAATGGTGACCATAACACATGTCAAAGTATTGTGCACTTGAAATAAATTAGTGACTAAAGATCAAATTTTCAAAAATTTAAGATTAAATAACTACATAGCTATTGCCTACACAAGAGGTCACAGTAACTCAACCAATAATTATATGCTTTATTTTTTCAAACTCAAGCTACTCAACATGTTATAAACATTTATACTCTAGAAACATTTCTCAACTTTACTGAGATTCAGTAATCTTTTGTTCCTGAATCCAAGACGTATCACTAGTATGCGGAGCAGTAGCTATACACTCAAGAGTATGATCTACAAATCATGAAGTTAGAATCAACCCAAGCTGTCTTTTTCACACAGGCTATATTGCATCATGCCCTTCCTGTTTTGCCTCTAGTGTATCCAGCTGCTTGTTCAGAAATGGGGTCATTTTCATCTTGTTGCTGTCCATCTCCCATATTCATTTGATCATCAAATATGCCTTACCAATTTTGCACCTTTTAAATTTCTTACAAATCCATTGCTAATCTTAATTTTACTTCCTCTATTATATCAAGGCTTAAATTTTCTCACCTGAATTTAAAAAGCAGATATGTTTATTTATATTTCAGTATCACTTATCATTGTGCCCGGTTCATAGGAAAAAACGAATGAGTCCCTGGACATGCCTTTAAATGAATTAAATGTGATATTGCTTCTCTCTACTTCATATTCCATTGCCATCAAACTAATATTTTCAAACAAAAATTTGTTAGGCATACAAGTCATTTCTTATCTATCTTACCACCACAGTGTCACTTCCCTGAAGTCATTTTTTATTAATCTTTAGTCCATTCAACCTACCTCCTATAAGGTCCCCAGCTGTTACAAGGAGATCTCATTTAAAATCTTTCTATCATCCTAACATATTTGTTCTTTTATTTATCTGAAACCTCCTTGACCACCCTCACAGAAACTTAAGACCCCACAAAGAAATGTAGCAGAGACCATTTACAGATTTGAAATTTGTTGACATGTATGAGGAAATTAGAGCTCAGAAAGCTCAAATCATGAGCCCAGTTTCACATAGTGACCTGCCAAAATTGACTTCGTTTCCAAGTGTAACCAATTCAGTGGATGGGTAGGTGGTAGTTAGTGATGCTAGCATATTTATTTTAGACAATGTTACTTGCTCTCTCCCCATCTCTCCTCTTTGGTTTTGGGATCATAGTCTACAATGCTCAGGGGCTGTTTCCTGATCTGTGCTCAGGAGTAATCCCTGATGATACTAGGTGGGCCATATATGATGCCAGGGACCCAAATTCAACCACTTGCAAGGCAGAAATATTTTCTCTTGTATTTATATAAGTTCTTTAAAGTTTATATATATGCTCACATGTTTAAAATAACTTTTGTATATTCTATAGAATTGTTCCCTCTCTCTATAATTCTATTTTTTTCTGGTTTGGGTCCAGCTTTACTCAGGGCTTACTCCTGGCCCTGTTATTTTATTTTTTCTTTCTTTCTTTCATTTTTTGGGAGGGGTTTTGTGCCTTTCCCAGAATTGTTGAAAGATCACTCCAGGTGGTACTGGGGGGACAGTATGAAATACTGAGGACTGAATTCAGGTTGACCATGTGCAATGCCCTACCCAATGTGCTATCATTTCAGAACAAATATTTAATTTATTATAATCATAATTAGTTAAAACATGACTATTTTAGTGGAAATTAATTTCAGGGGACAATATTCAGTGTGACAGATAAAATCTGGGTCAGCTGCATGCAACCCAGAGATATCACCTTATCTTCTGCATTATCTCTATCATCCCAATTTCTTTTGCACAGTAACATATTTACATTGAGGTACCTGAATGTAGTTTCATTTTCATTTTATAGATACTTAGCAGTCATTGAATATGTTTATGATTAGCTATGTGATATTAGGCATATGTGCATATGTACATATTTATTTAAATAAAGCATATATTAGGAATGTATATGAAATCTATTATGCCTTATATATTAGGAATATATTTTTATACATATACACATGTGTGTATGTCTTCTTTTGATTAATTGCATTTAAATCAAATAAATACAATTATAAAATTAAATCCCCTATTCACACATGCCATGTATTTAAGTGCCATGTGTGAAAATGCAATATATTAACTAGAAGAAAATATTTGAGAAAATATATCATGAAATGTTATGATAAAAATTATACAAAGATTTATTTTAACTCCATAACAAGAAAAACAACCTAGTTAAAACAGTACAAAAAGTTTTGATTAAAGATGTTACAAAAAAACAAAAACTATCAGCAAATGGAGGATATCTTATTCAATAGCATAGTTTGCAAATTACCCAATAAATGGTTAATATCTAAAATATTAATTCATATTAAGAACTTATAAAACTCAACAGTAACCAAAAAGAAACCCAAATAAAAAGAAGGAAAAACCTCAAATAGACATTTCTTGAAAAAGACATACAGATGGCCAACAGATATAAGAACAGATGTTCATTCCATTTTATTATTTGGGAAATGCAAATCAAACAGTGAGATTCATTTCACAGCTGTGCAATGACTATTATCTAAAAACAAGAAACAAGATGTGTTGGAAAGGATTAGAGAGAAGGGAACCCTTTATATTGGTGGAAACGTGAACTGATGCAGCCATTATGGAAAACAACATGGAACTTACTACAAAAGCTAAAAATAGAAATACAAGTTAGTTATTTCATTTATAATATTTATTACAATAATATGTGTACAGTATTTTAACATGTATAAAAAAGCATATAGATGTCTATGTTCATCAAAACATACACAACAGTCAAAAGATGGAAATAATTGTTGACAAAGGAAGCTATAGCCTATTAAACTGGAGAGACAGTACAGTGGGTAGGGGCTTGCCTTGCATGCAACTGACACAGGTTTGATCCCTGGTATAGCATATGGACCCCAAGGAACTACCAGGAGTGATTCTTGAGCCCAGAGCCAGTATTAAGCTTTGAGCACTGTTGGCTGTAGGCCCCAAACAAAAAGAGAATCTGGGACCCAAAAGAAAATATGTTAAAGCACATGCTTTGTAGACAATGACTCTTGTTCTTATCCACCACATGGTGTCCCTAGCATCACTGAGCAACACTTTGGAGGTTTCTTAGTGCCAATGGATGCAACCCTCAAGTTCCCCTATTGTTGCAGTGTTTGTGTCCTAATAATTTCAATAATTGCAGGACTTCCCTACCAGCACCAATTTTTTTTGGCTCTAGCATTGAACCACCAATCTGACTGCTCCCTGATCACCACTTGGATGGTTCTTCTCCTTCCTCAAATCAGATAAAGGTACTTACTTTAATAGTACTTGTATTAAAATTATAATCATTCAGAGAAGATTGCCATTGTCTCTTCATAAAATTAGGAAAACAAACGGTGAAGCAGTTTATATTTTCATAAGACTATTGAAAACCCTGAGGAGCAAGAATGCAAGACTGAAGAATGACAAGTCAACAAAATCATAACTGAACACTTCCCAGAGACAAGGAATGCATGCACCCAGATTCAAGAGGTAAAAAAGGTCAAAGTCAAAATATATTCTAAATAAAAAGAAACTGAACAGCACACTATCATTAGAATAATTAAAGACAATAGCAGAAACAGAATATTGAAAGTATAAAGATCAAAAAAGCATCTTATATAAAAAGGTAACCCCATAAGCTTTATAGCAGATCTGTTAAATAAGATTCTAAGGCCAGAAGAGAATAGAACAAGAATAGTTAAAACTATTTTTAAAACTCAATTAAATGAATACTCACCTACACACCAAGAATATTCTATCAAGTTCAAATAGCATTCAGATTTGAAGGAATGATACAAAGATTCATGGGCCTGCAGCAATAGTTTAGGGAGTTCATAGTTTTGAAACCAGTTTTGCAAGAAATATTAAAGGAACTTCTTTAAAAGACAAATTTCACAAACAGACATAATTGCTATAAAATGATGACAGTTCATTCACCTCAACAATTTTATTCAGTGTCAATGACCTGAACTCATCAATCAAAAGACACAGAGTGGTAGGATGGATCAGAAAACTGAACTCAACTGTGTTTCCTGCAAAAGAAATATCTAAATAGTCAGGGTAAATATAAGCTCAAAGTCAAAGACTGGAAACTATCTTACAGACAGACAGTTCCCTTAATCAGAAAATAGAGATTGCCCTTATACCAGCCAATAGAGATTTCAATTTTAAAAAAGTTTATAAGGCATAAGGATGGTCATTTATTAGTGATCTCGTGACCAATACATTAAGGACAACTCACAGTCTAAGCATATATGTACTTGATGATAAACATTCAGCAATTTTCAACAATACCCAATAAGTTCACAGAAATAAGGAGGGAAGATACTAACATAATAGTAGCAGGAAACTAACACTCCTCTATCACCACTGAACAGATTATTAGACAAACACTAAACCAAGCTCTGACTCTGAAAGAAAAGGTGGAAGAATTAGGTATGGTAGACATTTATAGAGCTCTTTGTCCCCCCAAAAGTTAAGTAACATTCTTTTCTAGGGCATGTGTGGCATCCCCCAAGATTGATCATTTGCTGATCACAGAACATGTATGGTTGGGAAAATAAATAAAGTTGTGGATGGAAGTTCACAGTAGTGGTGTGATTGGAGGACTGAATGCCTATAACAAATCATCATGAACAACTTTGTAAAACACAGTGTTTAAAAGAGTGGGAAAAAAATCTTATAAAATCAAGAAAAAAGAAATCATTTAAATTATTCTCTCAAAGCAAGATGCTTTAAAAATGAAAATTAAGCACAGGAAGAAATGAAAAAATAACTCAAAAACTTGGAAATTGAAAAATTTACTTACTACAGAATATCTAAATGGTCAAAGAGAAAATCAAATAAACAAAAAAAGTCCTAAAAACAAACAAAAATGAAGATACAAATTATCTTAACATATGGGACACAGCCAAAGCAATGTTAAGAGAAAATTTCATAGGAAGCGTTCATTAAGTAAAAAGGGCCCAAACAAGTAACCTAACAATACAGCATAAGCAACTAAAAAAAGACAACAAAGAAAACTCAAAACAGGCAGAAGGAAGAATATAATACAACATAGAGCAGAAATCAATAAAATGTAAATTTTAAAAAAGCAAATAATTCAAAATATCAGTACTATCAAGAGCTTGTTCTTTAAAAGAATAAAAAAAGATTGACAAACTATTAGCCACACTCACAAAGAAAGAGAGAAAACTAATAAACTAAATTAGAAATCAAACAGTAAATATCAAAAACAGATACATAGAAGTTCAAAGAAGCGTTATGTCAGAAAATTGGAAAGTCCAGTAGAAATTGGTCAATATGTGAATTCTTATAACTTTCCAAGTCTATACCAAGAGGACACAGCACACTTGAACAGATCAATTACTATCAAGGAAATTGAAAATAATACTCATAAATAATTCCTGCCCAAATAGAATCAATATACTAATGGATTTATTAGAGTTCTTCCAAACTTTTGCAGAATATCTACTCCCAATTTTTTAGGTTCTTCCAGAAAGTCAAAGAAATAAAGACTCTTCCAGTTTCTATGAGGCAAACATTATTCTGATACCAGAAGCAGACATACATCACTAAAAAATAAAACTATAGGCCTATATCCTGAAGAGTACAGATAAAAAGATCCTTAGTAGACTATTAGCAAACTGAATCCAACAATCCATCAAAGAGGTCATGCACCATTGCCAAGTGGGATTTATCCCATGAATGCAAGAATGGTTTAATAAGTGCGAGTCAATGAATGTGCCATATTATTTTAATTGAAAGGAAACTATGATAATATTAATCAATGAGAAAAATATTTACAAGAGCCAACACATAGCCATAATAAAAATCTTTCAATAAAATGAGAATAGAAGAAAATTTTCTTGATTTACTTAAAACTGTTTGCCATTAACCCACAGTTAACATTATACCCAATGATAAAAAAACTGAATAAAGTATTACCTCTAAGATGGAGCACATAGAAATTAGGTAACAAACAAATATTAAGAACATAAAGATTGGTAAAGAAGCTAAGATATTCTTATTTTTAGATGACATTATACCAAAAAAAGTCTTAGAGTAAGAAAAAAAACTCCTAGAAATGACATGCAGTAACATGCAGTGCTTATAACAAAATCAACACACAGAACTCTGCACTATTTCAATATGAATGAATATTAACAGAAAAATGAGATTTTTTAAAAAAAATCCTATTCAGAATTTCACCTCAAAAAAGTTTCTGGGAATCAGCTTAATAAAGTTGAGAAAATTTTATAAAAATAAAAACAACTATAAATCACCATTAAATAAATCACACACAAGAACATGAAGAAACACATCCCTGTTCATGGACTGGAATGATTACTCTTGTTTAAATAATAATCTTACCCAACGCATTATACATATTCAATGCAGTTTTTATAAAAACCATGATTTTTTAAAAGACATATATCAAATGCTGCCAAAATTAATATAAAATAGTAAACACCCCTGAATAGTCAAAGCTATTCTATGGAAAATATGGGAAGCTTATTATTTTTCCAACTTTATAATGTAAAATAATCAAAATAGCTATACTGTAAATAGCAACTTAAAAATGTGCTATTTGGATAAAGACAGACTCTCAACTTAATGTGGTAGAATAAAAGCCCAGAGACAGATCATAAGGAATATGGACAGAAAATCAAATATGGACAGAGAAGCAAACTGTGAAGTGTAGCAAGGAATTCTCTAGAATAAATGGTTGTGAAAACTGGTCGATCATGTATAAAAAAAAAAAACAAAACCAAAAACCTCCGCCCTGGGGGCTGGAGCCATAGCATAGTAGGTAGGGCATTTTGCCTTGCATGCGACTGACCCGGGTTCGATTCCCAGCATCCCATATTGTCCCCCAACCACCGCCAGGATTAATTCCTGAGTGAATGAGCCAGGAGTAGCCCCTGTGCATCGCCGGGTGTGATCCAAAAACAAAACAAAACAAAACAAAAAACAACCTCCGACCCTGCCTCACACCATGCACAAAAGACAATTAAAGATGATTTAAAGACCTTGGTAGCAGACATAAATCCATACATTATACTGAGAAAAACAGGCAGAATCCTTTATTACCTTGAGTCTGGAAGCATCTTTAATGATTCAACAACATTGACAAGCAAATGAAAACAAAGATAATTAAGTAGGATTACACCAAATTACGATATTTCTGCACTACAAAATCTTCTGTACTTGTTCTGCACTCATCATGCTGAGTGAATCCAAAAGGAGAGGCACAGATACAGAATGACTGCCCTCATGTGTGGGATATAAAGAAACAGTGATGGAATAACATATGCCAAAGCCAACAGACTGCAAGAACTGGTCTATGGATTTGAACTTACCCTGGTGGGGTATAGACATAGGGGTATAATGGGAACACTCTTATGGATAGTGTTTTGTTACAACATTGTTTGAAAGAACCTTGTCATTAATAGTATTGCAAATCATGGCACCTAAATTAAAAACTTAAAAATTTAAAAATAGGATAAAGAATTATTTATATATATATATATATATACATACATAATAGGGCTAGAGTGATAGCACAGTGGGTAGGGCATTTGCCTTGCATGCGGCCGACCCCGGTTTGATTCTGTTGTCCCTCTTGGAGAGTCCTTCAAGCTACCGAGATTATCCCACCCGCATGACAGAGCCTGGCAAGCTACCCGTGGCGTACTCAATATGCCAAAAACAATAACAACAAGTCTTACAATGTAGACATTACTGGTGCCTGCTTGAGCAAACAGATGAACAACAGGATGACAGTGACACAGTGATACATAATAGAATATAAATATCTATAAAAAATTAATCTTGCCATTTATAATAATACAAATATATTTATAAGGCAATATCCTAGTGAGGTAAATCAGAGAAGAAAAGACAAATACCATAGAATTTCACTAACTTGTAGCAAATAAAAATTAAAAATGAAGTGAAAGAAATAAAGCAAATGTTTGGGATATATGACCATCTGTATGGTCACAAAAAGGAAAGGGAGTGAGAAAAGTGGATGAAATTTTCAACTGTCTAATGAATGAAAAGTAGACATTTTCATAGTGAACATAATGCTATTATTGTAATGGTATGTACCTAAAATCTCTATATTGTTCTAAAACAATTACCTTGATAAGTTCAATACTTTTTAACAAGTTGTATCTGTACTGATGTCCTTCATAAGTTGCTCTAATTTATTTTATCCTGAAAGCACAAATTTTATAATAATTTAAGTATATTTGCATTTGAACCTTCCAGGTTTATCATCTGGATTCAAAGATGGTGCCTATAAACGCAAATATAAGGTCCCCTTCTTAGAAAAATTTAAATTATTTAGCTGTTTTTTTAAACCTGAAAACTTTGTAACTTTGTAACTTTCCACAATAAAAAATAAAAAAATTAAAAAAATTAAAAAAAAAATAAATAAATTCTATCACTGGAAAAAAAATTATTTAGCTGTTTTATACAATATTGTTTTTAGGGCTTCTGATTCCATTTGTATGTATGTTGGACCCCTTATGTCTATTTTTTAATGTCTTTCATTTTACATTAAAGTATTTTTATTTTTTCTCATATTTATATTCAAATTTGCTATATCTTTCTTTATTGCGATTCATATTAAATACGAATGCCTCATTTTGGCATTTTTAATTTTAGGGTTTATTTTAGATGATTTTCTGTTACATTTTAACTAATTTTATAAAAAATGTTTCCAGCTCTATTTTTAGCTTTTGAAGTTCTGATTTATAATGGTACATATTATCTACAATATTTATTTAATTAAGTTTATTTTATATATGCCCATGTTTCATCTGCTTCTGGGATTATAGTTATCTTTCATTAGTTGGAAATGCTTTATCATTTTTCATATTGGTTTTGGTTGTTTGTATGTGTCCATGTACATGCATGTGAATAATAGACTCCCTTTACTATTGATGAAAAACTTAGTAATATTTTCCTAGACCAGGAAAAACAAATTATTCTGTGGATGGAGGAGAAAAGAGCTTGGGTTATTTTTTCTATTAGTTTGAAATTACCTACTTCAGAATGAAGGGCAGTTTGCTCCATAAATGGTGTGGGAGAGGTTTCTTTTTTTAGTTTATATTACCAAGTGAGCTCATTTTTCCCTGAGAATATTAGCTATTTGTCAGGCAAAGTGGCAAGGCTACGACAGTTCCAAACAGCTGAAAAGAAAAGAGAGCAAATGAGCCTTGGAATGAAGATCCAAGAGCCACGAGAAAAAAATCGTAAAACAATTCATCCTTTACTACCTAGAATCAGAAAACACTTTATCCTTATCACCTCCCACAACACATTGGGCAATCTTTTTTAAATTATCATTAGTAACATATCAAAATCTAAACAATCTAATATAACAAATCTAAATAATGTAAAAGGTGATGCCATTTACATTAGCAAAGAATATTAAATTATATTTAAACATTTATAGATATAAATGTATTATAAATGTAAATATTTATAAGTATGAATATATAACTATGCATAACTATAACTATATATTATAGTATTTATATTATTTAAATTTAGAAAGGGAGGGTGAACAAACACTGCCAAAATTTGTTTTCACTTGTTTTAATCATGTTCTTAAATGCACGTGGCATTGCATTTCACTCATGACAATTTCTGACCAGTGCTCTAAATCATTGCCACTACCAGACGTGCAATGTTATGCCCCAAGGCAATGTTAGAGGGAAGCAAGAATATAATCCCGAGTTTTCTATTAAATCATTCTGCCATTCGACAACACTTTTTTTCACATCCTCTCCTTACACAAGACACACATTCTAGCTCAAAACAGAATCCTAGAGGGAGGGTGCGTGCGTGCATGCGTGTGTGTGTGTGTGTGTCTGTGTGTATGTGTGTGTGCGCGTGCGCACACGCACACTTCAGTTTTGGGTGTTTTTCATTTCTCCTGCACATTAATAATGTAATAATCAAAGTATGTGATACTTTCTTACACATAGAAGGCATTATGTACCAATAACATTTATGAAGAAGTCCAGGAACTTGCATAGTAAAGCTTATTAGAAAAATCTATTCTAAATTATTTCAAAAAACAGAAGTTAATGATAGAGGTAATTAATCTCAATTCTATAATTTACAACTTTCAGATTAATTTCATATTTTAAAAGGATTTTTCAAAACAATGTAATTGTTAATAGATAATTTTGGTAAATATATCTAAATTTTATTTTATTTTAAAGAGAAAATTATGGATTAAATTTTAAGATGTTTAATTGGAATTAGAATAAGCAATAGTTTCTAGAGTATAAGGTAAGTTTTATTCTTTGGAGGCACAAAGTGAATGGCAAAACAATAGCAATTATTTGTTTAATAAATTTTGTGTCAACTAAATATAAATGTCAACTAGGAATTTATCAAGTACTCAAATAGGAATACCATACTTATAATTATAATACAGCTATAACATTTAGAGTGAAACCTAAGTGATTGTCTACTCTCAAGTTTGTTCATGGCATCTGACAATAAAATTGGCTTTTGTCATCATTTAGTTTGGAATGCTGTCTAAAATCCTTTGTTTTGAAAATGCAACACTTTGAGATCATAAATACAGCAATGGATTCAGTAACTTTAAACATATGCACATGTGACAGTTTTCTCTTATTCCCATGCATGCTGAATGACAAAATATTTTGTAAGTATAAATTATAAGACAGGAATTTGGCATGGATTCATAAAAAGTACCTATATGTTCAGAATCTCCATGCATATTACAGTGATAAAACTATCTCTAAATGTTCTGGATAGAATTTCTTGAACAAAAAACTTTGTTCAAGAAAATAAATTTAGCATTCTCCTAGAAAGCTCCTTTAGGTCAGTTTAAGAGAAATTTTGTGAGTAAAAGAAATAGGATGCATTGAAGCTTTTCAATATATATATTTTTTACACCTTCCATTCTAAAATAGAGGACCTTGATAAGTTAAAAGACTGAAGCAAGTTTGGGACTTTTATAGACTATAGTGTAATGTCTACTGCCTTGAAGAGAGCCATACATCTCCATTTAATAATCCATTCTCTAAGAGCCTTGGGATTTCAGATAAATTTAAATAAATCAGCCTTGATTTTTCAGACAGAATTAGAGAACCTCTGATTTATGGGCCACTCAAACTTGTACCTATAATAGTGTAATGACAAAGTAGGAGACGATTTTAGATAAATGTCAGCAAAGATTACAGTTAAAACTCATGCTCAATTGGGTCTTGTCTGTGCGATATGTTCTTTGTAGCTTTGTTTTATCAACGAATCAAACAGCACTTGTATTTTACAGAACCTTTCAACATTTATTACTTCCTCAAAGGAAAAATATATAAAACTTGAAAAAGTTCTGTGCACTGATATAACCCCCAAACTAAAGGTTAAAAAACAAAATCAAAATATTATTCTGTTTCACAGTTCATGCACCCTGTTAATTTCTTTTTTTATTGACTATAAAATGTCAGGAATTTTTTTTTTTGCTTTTTGGGTCACACCTGGCAATGCACAGGGGTTACTCCTGGCTTTGCACTCAGGAATTACCCCTGGTCATGCTCAGGGGACCATATGGGACGCTGGGATTTGAACCCAGGTTGGCCGCGTGCAAGGCAAACACTCTACCCGCTGTGCTATCTCTCCAGCCCCTAAAATGTCAGGAATCTTCAAAATTTTTTTCCATTAGTGTAGGGACTGAACCCAGCATCCTAGTTACATTTCCAGCCCTAAAAACTTGCATACTCTTACTTAATAGTTTTAAAACATTATTAAATATTGAAAAACACAGTGAAATGAATATTAATTGTAAACACATTATATATTCACTATAAAATTTTAGAAAATATGCATTTAAGTAAAAAATATCAATCTCACTTTTAGATCCCAACAATGTCTGCATATAAAATATAATTTTAGTGTACTTATCTATAATTTTATGTATAAACTTTATATACATTGAAATTATATTAATAACATAAATTTTACACCTTGATCATTTGTCTTTATTATGAAAACATATATTTGTATATTTACAAAGTATTCGGATCCCAGAATTTGACCAAAAATAGGTCCCATGCTTCTTTCCCAAGAGCAACATGAATTAATTAAGAAGATGCAGGCATTGCATTTCTCTCATTTGGGGTGAGACTGAAACACCCACTGCACCTGTGAGGCCAACACACATACGATATGGAGGACAAAGAGGAGAAGTACACTTCACATGACAAGAGGTAGAGAGAGAGACATGATTGCAGCATTTGTGGTCAGAAGATACAAGAGAGCAGGGTGGCTGTACTGGACAGCAACTGGGGGAGAGAGAGCAAAACAATGGTATGGATGTACCTGCCCTTGTTCTAGGTGGAGCCCCCAAGGAAGTGTTGTCCCTACAACACTTCAGACAGGCAGAACCCAGCAAGTAAAAAAAAAAAACAGAGGAAATTGTCTAGTTAGAACTACTTTCACTCACACCTTAGAAGAGGGAATGATAGAAAATACACTGATAACCCCCACATCTGGGTATTCAGAAAGGAGAGGGATCAGAGATAACACAAACAAAAACCAGACCCCGACCTCTCTACTAAAATATTTTCCATATTAGTTGAACTCTTCAGTGCCCCTGCCCCACTGTGATGACACAGAAAGAGTGGGTAGAACATTTCAGCTACAAGAGAATAAACAGATAAATAAAATAATAAATAAAAATAATATGCAGCACCACCTGCTGGAAAGGTATAAGTAATTCAATTCCTGAGTTACACCTAGATGGATTTAAAAAGAAATAGAACAGAGGCATTTTATGTTATGTCATTTATTGGGTTTTGGGTCATACCTATAAGACTTTAGGTATTACACCTCATTTAGCTTGCACTCAGGGATCACTCTTGGTAGAGATAAGATTTCCATATAAGGTGGAAATCTTAGGGATCAAGTGGTCATTCCAAGTGCAAGGCAAAGGCCCTATCTACAGCACTATCTCTTTGACCTTGAGCACTGACATTTTAAATAACACAATAGGAAGGGGAAAAAAAGCATACAAAATGATAATGAGAGACTGAGAGATGGCAACGGATAAACAAAGATATCTAGGTGACAAATATAAAAAGGTAGAACTCTACAGAACCCAATCATACACACATAGAATATTATATCTATCAAATCATTTAAGATTATTTGGCAAAGAAACTTAAGAAAGGAAAACTAAAACATATCAAAATGTTACCAGAAAACTTAACAAAATCTCATTAAAGAGAATAATAAAAGAAATCAGTGAGCTGAGATGTCAAATTAATAAGCAAAAGATAGAAATTAATGCTTTAAATAAAAGAATAATAGATTCTGGACATGAAAAGATCAAAATATAAGATTAAAGGCTTAGTAATAGTTATGGAAATAGGATAGAACTAATGGAAACACAAATTAAGGGTATTAATGACAGAAATGTACAAATCAGAGAAAAGAAGAGAAATAAGATGTTGAAAATAATGAAAAAAACTATCCAATTGCATATTAAATGGATATATGAGGATAATGAATATTACAGAGGAAAGAGAAAAGCAAACAGATAGTTTATTCAAAATAATACCAGTCTAAAATTTCATGAAGCTAGTATAAGTCTAGCAAATTTATAAAGTCAATAGAAAATCTAACTGCATCAATGTGAAGTAACTTATACTAAAGCACATAACACTAAAGCATGTATCGGTAAGCCTATAAGACAGACTGTTGAAGGCAGACAGCTAGTGGAAAAACAACATGATATATGCATATAAATATATATGTGTGTGTATAGAGAAAGACAAATTTCCTTTTTAAGTTTCCTTATTACAGTAATCTTATATGTATATATATACATATAGAATTTTTTTGCTTTGTTTGGGATTATACATATATTTGTTTTGTTTGGAGTTATATATATGTATACATATGCATATGTATACATGAATATGCGTATATACATATATAAATTGATAATATACACATATGTACATATTATATATATATACATATATTCCCATAGATTTAACTAAACCTCTTAGCGGTCATTATATAGACAAGAAGGGAGTGAAATGGCATGTTCAAAATCACTGTATCACTGTCACTGTCATCCCGTTGTATTCAAAGAAAAAATCTGCCAGCAAAAATACTATATTCTTAAGGATTTCTATGGTATGAAGAAGAAATAAAGGCACTCATATACAAACAAAAGCAAAGAAGTTTGCCAATACTAGCTTTCTTTTAAGAAATATTGAAAAGAACTCTTCTAAGAAAAATATAATCCACAAAACACTTAAACATGAAAATAAAGAGATGAAAGCAGATCATGGTTTAACTCATCAATCAAAAGGCACATAGCAAAATGAATAAAAATGCAAAACCCATTGATGAAGAGATATCAATGGAGTAAGGCACTTGTTTTGCATCCAGGTTCAATACCTGGCAATTCATATAGTCTTGCTGAGTACCCTAAGGAGTGGGCCCTGAGTGCAGAGTTATAGGTTCAAAGCTGGGACTGCTCCCCACCCCTAATAAAAATGCAAAAATCTAGGGAAATGGCTCAAAGGGCTGAAGTGCATGCTTTGTATGAAGAAAGGTCAGGTTTGATTCCCCGAATCACAAACTATCCTACAGCACTGCCATTAACAACTTTCGGATGTTGAATCCACAGCATCTTCTAAGCTCCACTGTGTATAACCCCAAATATAACAAAAATGCAAAACACAATATAGTAAAGGCCATACACAACAAACATGAAACAAGCATTTTTATCAATGGAGAAAAAGAAAAAAAAACTGAAAGTCATTCTCTAAGATCAGGTATAAGTCAAGGATACCCAACCTCACTGCTCCTATTCTAAATAATATTGAAATACATAGCCATAGCAACTAGTAAAGAAAAATAAATTAAAGAGATTCAAATTGAAAAAATTCCTTAACTATCACTAATTACAAATCATTTAATATATGCAGAAAACCCAAATGACTCTATAAAAATAAAGCCATATAAGTATGAATCAATTTACAAAATAGCAAAAGATGTATCAAAACCTTTTAGTCACTGTTAAAATTAATAGTTTAGAAAACACCAGAAAATGAAAAAAATATTTTTTGTTCACAGAATAGAAGAATTAACATTAACATTTTTAGAATGACTATCATATCCAAAACCCTATGCTTATCAAATTCAATTCCTATTATAATTCCAATGGTAATCTTCAAAGACATGGAGCAAATTTTATTAAAATTATATAGTGTCATAAAACTTCCCCAAATGCCCATTGAAACCTTAGAACGAAGTACATAGTAATGCACTGTATTTCCTGATTTTAACCAATACTGCAAAGCTATAGTAATCAAAACAGGTAGTTCTAAAATAAAACAGATCAATGGAATAAAATCCACAGTTCTGAAATAAACCTTCATGTATTGTCAGTTAATCTATGAGAAAGGAAAGAAAAAACATAATGGAGTGAAGAAGAAAACCTTTTCAGGCAGAATATATAGCTCAGTTGTAGAGCACTTTCTTTACATGAGTGAGGCCCTGCATTCTGCACCAATTTTTCAAATAAAGAAGAGATGAAACAAAGAGAGGAGAAGTGAAGGGAGGGGAGAGGACGGGAGGGGAGGGGAAGAGACAGCATTTTAAACAAATAGTTGGAAAACTGGTTAGCCTTAAGCAAAATCTTAAAATTTGACACTACTCACACTACACAAAAATGTTAATTCAAAGTAGATTAAAGACCTTGATATTAGACCTGAGTTTATAAAATGTATTAAAGAAAATATAGGCAGAATTCTCCATACATGTCTTCAAACATATCTTCAACAATTTACCACTGCGATAAAAAGCAAAAGCAAAAATAAACAAATGTGACTACATGAAGCTTTTGTGGTGTGAAAGAAACTGGAATGAAATACAGGGAAACTTATTGAATAGGAGAAAATCTTTGCATATAATGTAATGCATAGGAGAAGATGTTAAAAGTCAAGAAAAATCATTCACAATATTCATCCATAGAGAAACATAAAACCAACAAATAATCCCACCAAAAATAGGAAAGAAGAGTTAAACAGATACTTTTTTTAAATTCAATCACCGTGTGATAGTTACAAAGCTTTTATGTTTGAGTTTCAGTCACACTTCTTAGAGATATAAAAATGTACAGCCAAACAGATTGTTTAATAGGACACATTTTTTTTTATTTTAAATTTATTTATTTTTAATTAGAGAATCACCGTGAGGGTACAGTTACAGATTTATACACTTTTGTGCTTATACTTCCCTCATACAAAGTTTGGAACCCATCCCTTCACCAGTGCCCATTCTCCACCACCCGTAAACCCAGTGTCCCTCCCACCCTCCCCAATCCCATCTCCCCCCCACCCCACCCTGCCACTGTGGCAAGGCATTCCCTTCTGTTTTCTCTCTCTAATTAGCTGTTGTGGTTTGCAATAAAGGTGTTGAGTGGCCGCTGTGCTCAGTCTCTAGCCCTCATTCAGCCCGCAACTCCCTTCCCCCACAAGGCCTTCGACTACAATGTAGTTGGTGATTGCTTCTCTGAGTTGACCTTTCCCCGGAATGTGAGGCCAGCCTCGAAGCCATGGAGTCAACCAATAGGACACATTTTTAAAAAGTTCGTCATCACTACTTACCAGCAAAATACAAATCCAAATGACAGTAGGCTGTTACTTCACCCCAGTGAGAGTGGTCTATATCAAAAAAGCCAGAAGCAGTCAATGCTAGGGGAATGCAGTGTAAAGAGATCCTCGTTCACTGTTGGTGGGGTTGTAAACTGGCTCAGTCTAAGGAAAATATGGAAGATTTCACCAGATAATGAAATCAGAAGTACCACATGATTTTTAAAATATTCCAGTCCTTGGTATATCTCCCAGGAACACAAAAGTCCTGATTCAAAAATATGGATACACCACTATCTATTGTAGTGTTATTCAAAATTTCTAAAATCTGGAAACAACCGAGTGCACAAAACAGTGGGTAAAGAAACTATACAATGGGCTACAACTCAGCTATAAAAAAAATAAAATTTCGCTGTAACAGGAGAAATTTTAAGAAGATTTCATGTTAAGTAAAAGAAGTCAGGAGGAGACAAATGCAAAATAACATTAGTCATAGGTGATTTATAATAAAGATATAAAACAACAGAATAAATATGAGGCAATAAAAACAAACCCTAAGACTCACAATAGAACTGTGGCTGTTATCCAACTGGGGTGGGAGTGAGGCGGGGGAAAATCTGAGAGATATAAGCAGGGATACTGGTGGAGAGATATTGTCACATTGAGAGTGACAGTGATGGGGTGGAGTGGGAAGGGTGCTTGCCTTGCAAGAGGATGACCAAGTTTGATCTCCACTAGCACATATAATCTCCAGTCTTCCCAGAATGATCACTGAGCCCAGAGTCAGGCGTACACCTGAGCACACCGTTGGGTGTGTCTCCAGTCATCTCCCCAACCCTCCCCCAAATGAGTGACAGTGTTGCAAAACATCTCTGCCTAAAACTCAATATTAATATCACTGCAAACTTCAATAATAATAACCAAAATAAATCTATATGCTAATTTTAAGAGATTATCTGAAATTCCTTAAATGATACAAATAAGCATGTACTGAAGAGGGATGGAAATTGGTACTCCAAACCAGTAAAAAAAAAATTAAAGAGGTGGGAACTGCTATACTCATATTAAATAGAATTCAAGCCACAAAAGACAGAAAGAAGCATTGCATAATGATAAAATAATCAATACAGAAAAAGGATATAATGATGATTACCATGTATGCACTTAAAATAGCAGTTCCAGAATTTATGAAGCAAATTATAACAGATTAAAATAAGACATTGACAGCAATGCCATAATAGTTGTGTTAATAAAGAGAATTTTAACATCTCACCTATAGCAATTTTTTCAAAGGCCTTAAATTATAAATCAGGTCATATGGGATTAATAAACCATTGATTTGTTTAAAAAAAACCCTTTGCTAATAACATAATAGCATGTGTATAAAACCTCAATGGCTAATGCAAAAAGATACCAAAGATAATAAAAGGGCCATAGACTTGGAAGCCGGCCTCACTTGCTGGGGGAAAAGGCAGCTCAGATAGAGAAGGGAACACCAAGTAAAAATGTGGTGGGAGGACCCACTCGGGATGGGAGAGGCATGCTCAAAGCAGACTATGGACCGAACACGATGGCCACCCAATACCTCCATTGCTAACTTCAGCATCCAGGAGGAGAGAGAGAACAAAAGGGAATGCCCTGCCACAGGAGTGGGGTTGGGGAGGGATAGGGTGGGGGGTGGGAGGGATGATGGGGTCATCAGTGGAGAATGGGCACTGGTGGAGGGATGGGTACTCAAGCTGTGTATGACTGAAACACAAGCACAAGAATATGTAAATCTGTATCTGTATCCTCACAGTGACTCATTAATAAAAAAATAAAGTAAAAGGGCCACAGAGATAGCACAGTGGCTAGGGTTATTGTCTTGCACGTAGCTAAACCCAGTAAAATCCTTGACACCACATGTGGTCTCTGGAACATTGCTAGTGTTAGTACAAAGTCAGGAGTAAGCACTCAGCACTTCCAGATGTAGCCTAAACCTACCACCCTGATAAATGAAATAACAAATATATTAAAGTGAAAGACCACAAAATTGACATAAGATTTGTTCTGTTTCTATTTCAAATAATGAATTTGCAGAAATAAATGTCATTGTGTCAAAAAATAACTAAGTACCTTGAAATAAATTTAACCAAGAGGCAAAAGATACATATGGAAAACTAATTTAAAAATTATTAATTCACTGGAAAGTAAATAGTTACAAAGTTGCCCATAACTGGGTTTTAGTCATGCAATGTTTCAATGCCTGTTCTTTCACCAGTGTATATTTCACACCACCAATGTCCCCAGTTTCCTTCCTTCCACCCCTCACTCCCAGTCTGTCTCTATAGTAGGCACTTTTATTTCTCTCTCTGTCTCTGTCTCTGTCTCTCTCTGTCTCTGTCTCTGTCTTTGTCTCTGTCTCTGTCTCTGTCTGTCTGTCTCTCTTTCCTTTTGGGCATTACGGTTTATGACACAGGTACCGTAATGTTATTATGTATAGCCCCTTAACTACTTTTAGCACTCAATTCTTGTCCAGAGTGATCATTTCCAGTTGTCATTGTCATAGTGGTCCCTTCTCTATCCTGACTGCCTTCTCCCCTTCTCCCCACAATTAAACACCATTAATAAAAACAGAAGATAGACAAAAGGTGGAAAATGTTTACACACTGAAAAACTTATCAAGAATTTAGAAGAAAGGAAGAAGAAAAAATGAAAAGAAATGGGAATAAGGTTCCAGGGCATTCAGGTACATCAGTGATAAGAAGGAATCTTAGAGAGAAATATCCAAACCAGAGTGAACACTGAAACCAGGAGACCCAAACTTTAGTAAACAAACATAAAAGATACCTGTCAAGATGGCAGAGAGGAGCTGCACCCACTCCGCCCCCCTGCCCCAAGCAGTATATAGATACAATGCAACCCATACCAAAACTAAACATAATTCTTCACAAAAATGGAACCAAACTCATGATAAATATATGAGCTGTAAGAGAAATTTAACAACAAAAATACTTCTGAGTGAAAAGAGCAAAATATGGGAACTTCATGTTCTCCAACTTGAAAGCTTACTACAAAGCAAGAATAACTAAAACATCATGGTAGGTTATGAAAGCAGAGAAATCAATAGAACAGAACTGTGAACGTAGAAATAAAATTATATATTTATACACAACTAATTTATGACAAAACTGTCAAGAACATGACACAAAGGAATTCTATCAATAAATGGCATGAGAAACTGAATTTATGAATGCACGAAAAAGAAATAATTAACATCATAGATAAAATTTAATTAGAAGTAGATTAAATAATTGAACATAAGTTCTGAAACTGTAAGATAAATAGAAGAAAACATGGGCAAAGTGCTCTTTGACATCAATTTTAGAGATGTGCTTGGAGAGTAACAATATTTTTGCACTTGAATCCAATGTTATGGAGAGATAAATTAAGAGTAGGCATGCTTTCTTTTCTCTTCATTTTAATAAAAATACTTTACTTGAAAAAAAGCAATTATAAACAAATGTAACTTATATCAAACTATTTATCTTCTGCATAGTGAAATGAATATGTATAAATAAAAAGATATTATAATGACATGAGAAGATATTAGCACATTGTACTTTAGACAAAGTTTATTGCCCATAATATCTTAAGAGACAAAGCTCATCAATAAAAATACAAATAACTCTTAAAAAGTCATAGAAGTCCTTTCCAAAAAGATATACCAATGGGACTACAGTAATAGTACAGCAGGTAAGGTCCTTGTCTTACAATCGACCAATTTGTGTTCAATTTCTGGCACCACATATGGTTTCCTGAACACCACTAGGAGAGATCCCTATACACAGATTTGGGATTTGTGACTAGTAGTTACCCACTTTTAATCTGTTTATCAAAGGGAAAATTCAAAGCTCAGAGAACTTAAACATTGCCACAAATCAAATAGTTAGGATGGAGATTTTTCACTGTGAATCATGATCTGAATTTAATACTAAAGCTATCACAAATGAGCTACAAACTCAAGGCACAGAATCCATGAATACATGAGCCATACAATCTCAGAAAAGGAGCTTTTGAGCCTGATGAACATTTTAAATGATGTTTTTCTTTTCCCAGAGAGTATTTCTAATTGCCTTATAACTGAAAATCAAATTCATTTGTTCAATTTGCTTTTATATACCATAAAATTAATTGCCCTGATAATATACTCTGCATATAAAGTTCATTATTCAATCTACCTTAAATTATAACATAAAAAGATCCAGAATCAATGGTTTGTCTTAATCATTTTGTGCATATAAAAGTATGCGGGCTTCCTTTTAGTTTCAATGTATAGAACCCCCCCTACACATACATATACAGCTCAGTTATTAGTATTAAAATTAGTATTAAATTTTGATGAAATTTCATTCTGATACTACATATTGAAAATAAAAGATCAGATTGCACAGATTAAGGGCTCCTGGCTCCAATATTATCCTCCACTTAAGATGTCAGTTTTAAGTTCAGACTTTATCTTCCTTTAACGACCATAGGGATTCACAATAGTTTAAAAAATTCTTACCTGGTCACCAATTTGAAACAATAGTTGTAGCTCAGGAACAGGCAGCTGAAAGAGCAATATGGGGAAACATGGAAAAAAAATGGGAAATCTACATTCTCTCCCAGGGATAAACTTCACATGTTCGAATGCTTAATCCCCTTCTTTTGGACTTTTATGGAACTTTCCTTACTTTGTAAAGACTGATCAAGTCATGAATCATTGGCAAATAAACTCAACCTCTAGTTGAGTTTGCCCCTTCTGGTCCTTGGTGATGTTAACTACCATTTGACATGGATATTTCCCAAAGGTAAGTGGTTCCTATTTTTTAGGCTCATTCATTCTCCAAAGTTACTTCTTTAACATAACATCCACCTTTGGAGCAGGGAGATGGCATGGGATTAAGGGTTTAAAGTGCTTGTCCTGAAGAGAGAGGCTGAGCCTCGTATGACCCAGCACCACTTCTGATCACCAAGTACATCAAAGAGTAATCCCTGAATACAGACCCTGGAGGAAGCCTATTGCTGTTGTGGCCAAACACTTCTACCTATTGAATATGACTGTATCAAATTTACTAAGGAATTCCTTAAGATTTTATTTTATTTTACTATTTTTTTAAAAAAATTTATTTTATTAAATCGCCGTGACAAAAGTTACAAAGCTTTCAGGTTTAAGTCTCAGTCATATAATGATCAAACCCCCATCCCTTCACCAGTGCACCTGTTCCCCCACCAAGAACCCCAATATACCTCTCTCCACTCCCCCAACCTGAGTAGACAATGATCTTCACTTTATTCTCTCTATACTTTGTATACATTCAATATTTCAACAGACAACTGACTATTATTATTTGGAATTTTCCCCCAACAATCAAACCTGCTGAAAAGGCATTATTTGATAGTTTGTTTTCCATGGCTGAGAATGAAGATTATAGGAGCTCAGTTTTGGATTTCTGTTGCTTTAGCTCAGTTTACAGTCTAGATGCATTTCTATAAGTCTCTGGGTGCCAAAATGGGTTAGTAGACTTCCTGGATCATAGTCTTTAAGGAGCAGAGGGGCCGTGTTGTGCGCGGCTGCTCCGGATCTCATCTGGGCCGAGGGCATGCCGGTAATACCCCCATCCCATGATCTCTTGCGAGCCACATCACTATAAGCAAGTTCCTCTGGGTTGTGAGTCCTAGAAAATGGTGGATGCCATGTGGGTGCTGTTGCTCCTGTCGCTGCCATCTTCCCTGTAGAAAGAAAGCGTTGGGAGAGAAAATCCTTCCCCCTCCCCAGGCGGCATGCGGTCATAGCTCAGCTCACAGTCTAGGTGCATTTCTATAAGTCTCTGGGTGCCAAAATGGGTTAGTAGACCTCCCGGATTATAGTCCTTAAGGAGCAGAGGGGCCATCTCCTAAAGATTTTAGAGGTTAATCCAAGAGCTGAAAATGAGAGCCAATTATATATATTTGTATATATAATATACATACATATACACATGTGTGTATATGTATATTATATAGACACATATAAATCCACATTATCTAAATGATCAAAATTAATTATTTTATAAATTACTAGAACCATAATAAATAAATCTATTCGGTCCTCATAACTACCCCAAATACATGGAATTGAACTATGCTAACTCTGGTGATAGGTTGAAATCCTTCTCAAGTATTTAATGTGGTGGACATTTAATAGTTTACATCAATTATAAAAGTGAATTAACAGTGATATGGAATTAAACTTTTTATAATTTATGTGTGGGGAACTGTAGAGAACTTAGATATGCAACCCTCTGGGCAATGATTTCAATGGCAATATTTCACTCAACCTGCAAAGCTAATCTGTGTTCATTATAACCTTATGATCAATTATCTGAAGTATATTATTTTGAGTAGTTTAGATGGGAAAATTGGGGTTTTAATAATGTTTTTCCAAGTGAAAATATGGACAAAATAATCACAATTTTTTAAATTGTAATTAAAAAATTAAGTTTTTAAAAAATTTTATTTTATTGAATCACCATGTGGAAAATTACAATGCTTTCAGGCTTAAGTCTTAGTCATACAGTGGTGAAACAACCATCCCTTCACCAGTGCCCATATCCCACCACCGAAGACAAAAAAAAAAAAACATAGTACAACTCCCATCCCACCTCCCCTACCCCCCCTTGTAACTGATACATTTCACTTTACTTTCTATTTACTTTGGTTACATTAAATATTTCAAAACAAATCTCACCATTATTATTAGGAGCACCCCACTAGAGTCAGACCTGTTGTGAAGAGAAATGAGGTTGCGCAGCCGCAATAGCGGCCGAGAGGTTTTGTATTTCTGTATTTTAACAACTAAGTCCAGGGAGATTTCTTCCAGATATTCGATCATTGCAAGCTTGTAAACCCCATCTGTGGTCGTCATAATATGGCGGTCCCCACGCCCTTCATCCCCGGGAAGGGACAGGCGAGAGAGAGAGAAGTACCTTTCCCCTCCTTGGCGGGCATAAGGTCGCGGCTTAGTTCTCTGACTGGAGACAATCTGCAAGGGGTTGCCCATGTTGAAATTGGTTCAGCTGGGTCTGGATTCACGCTCATGCAGCTGCGGAGGAGCCGCAGATGCTTGCGGCCCCCGGGGTCACATCTCAGCAGCAGTGGGCTTAAAAAATTAATTTTACAACAGAAAAAGTAATATTTTATTTAAAATAATTGCAACCATATGCTGATTTTAAAAATGTTTTTGTGGTATAAAGTGTCGCTCAGTGGTAGAGCAACTTGCTTTGCACATGTGAGGCTTTGGGTTTGATCCCTGGCACCAAAATAAAAGTTCTTGTATTTTTAACTGCTAATTTATTTCAGACTTTGGAGTGTAAGTCAACTGAAAATTCAATTTATACAGTCAACTTTTAAAATATAATAATTTATATTTGAAAACATTCATCATATGTGAAAAACAAATTAGCCCAAGAGCTCCCCAGCCTGCACTTCATCTACTGGTGAAGAGTCTGTTGGCATCAGAAGACCATCCTCCTAAATCCCTAGCAATCATTGGATATCCTCCAGAATCAGCCTTAATTTAAGCATGAAGGAGAATTAATGCAGAGGTTCCCTCCAGCTCCAAAGCTCTGAGTTATTTAATCACTGCTCTGGCTCTGCCCAGGGCAATCAGAGCATCAGAGCAGTGACTCATCGCTGGGTGAGCTGTTGTGGACCTGGGTGGGATGAGAGTTTAATTATCCTGTCTTTTTCACAGCAGGAGCAACCTGGATATTTAGAGCTGTCTGTACTGCCTGAGATCGTATTTGATCTACTGACCTGAAGATAACTATCTTCCAACACGAATTGCTGAATTATGTGATACCAAGCTTTCCTTGATCTCCATCTATTTATATCCTTTTTTGACTGAAGGTGAGACCTTGTGTCAAGTATCCTCTCATGTTTTCACTCTAATCTTATGGAAACAGGATGTTTTTTTTTTCTCTCCAGTATGGTTCTCTTTATCTATTGAACTTCTTTAATATCTCTTGCAAATGCAAAGATCAACGTTGGTTTTCAATCAATACAATGACTTCCTATATCAAGTTATTTGTTGGTCAACTCCGTTTGATCTTTAAAAGTTTACTTACATTGATACTGAACCGCCATGAAAAATATAGACACAGTTTATAAAGATGCACATGTTAATTTCCCATTCTACACTGAGTTTCTAACAATTCTGATGTATCCACTGATTTTGATTTGAAATAACAATGGCAATGTGATTGGGAGAAATCCTTCTAATGTGCTCAGGGGACCATGTAGTTCTGGGGATAAAACCCAGGCCTCTAGCATGTGAAGCATATGTTACTCTCTCTCTCTCCCTCTCTCTCTCTCTCCTCTCGCTTTTTCTCTCTCTCTTTCTTTCTCTCTCTTTCTCTGGACTCATTTGATATTCTCTACTGAGATTGAAATTCAATCCATTGTAATTCAGACTTTCCTTTTTATAGTTAATGTAACATTTACAGCTTGTGTGTATGAGGTACTACTCTAAACAACAGGTATTATTTAAATGATTGCAAAAAAATCATAATTTTTTATAGTCTAGCACAGTGGGTAGGGCATTTGCCTTGCACGCGGCTGACCTGGGTTCGATTCCTCCACTCCTCTCAGAGAGACTGGCAAGCTACTGAGAATATCTCACTGGAATAGCAGAGCCTGCACGCTACCTGTGATGTATTCAATATGCCAAAAATGGTAACAACAAATCTCACAATGGAGATGTTACTGGTGCCCGCTCAAACAAATCAATGAGCAATGGGATGACAGTGATAGTGACAGTAACAGTCTACATTGAATAAATCTGAAAACCAATACTTTATAAAATTTGTCTATATCCCTAAAGCAAAAAACTTGGCAGGCTGCAGAGAGAAATACAGTATGGTTAGAATTTGTGTCCCATTATTTTAATCAATAGTATAAGCAACTCCACAAAAATATCCAACTGAGTTGAAACTAGGAAGGTATTTAATTTTTGAAATATATTATTTCTATAAAATCTGAAAATTATTTTCTGTAAATCTTAGGTAATGCATTGAGTGTCTTAAATATATTACATATAATCTTTTTATGAAGATTCAGATTTTTCAATAAAACATTTATCAGACTCTATGAAAATCAGACAATATTTAACACAACCAAGGCAATAAGGTATATCAAAAAGATTTACTCTCAATTCTAGAAAATATGAAAACTACAATTTCATAACACAAATATGCTACTGAGATTATTTCACACATTGTCAAATGGAGTCCTGGTGAGTATTTTATTCATGAGATTTCTCAACATAAGTTTCAAGGTATTAAGAAGTCTAATTATTTTCAAAAGTAGATATGAGCAATAATAGAAACAGAAGTATAATTTTAGTATCAGGCCATTTTCACATTAGCTCTGTAAGCACCAATATTAGAACACACTTGAAATGCAGAACTTGTAAAAACACTTAATCAAAAATGAAATAAGGTGGTGTCTATACCCACTCATGTAATAGAGAATTCCTCAAGCATACTGAAGTGTCCATAGAGCTGAATATTTTTTTCATAATCATTTTAGCCATAATTTTGTTCTATAACAAAGTATCCTGAAAGATGTAGGTACATACCCAATTTGACTACTTTTATATTTATGTTCATCTGTTTTCCTTCCTATAAGGTTTCCCCTCTCTGTGTAAGTTTTCACAAACACTGAAGTGGAAGTGATAAATGGATTGATTGGCAGTTCTGACCCACCAGGTCATGCACAGGCCTGGCTAAGATGTCACTTTTGTGACTGCTTGAGAACCACAAAGCACTCTAGCCTTTAAAGTTTCTACATCATTCCCTCTTGCTTCGTGTACTGACTCAACTAAAATATTGACTGTTAAAAAATTATCCTATGAAAAAAATTGTAGTAAGAACTAGGAACTCCTGCTATTATGCTTCCCTCTGTGGGAAAGCTCACATGCTCATCTGTGAGAGAAATTCTATCAGATACTAGTTATACCTAAGAAATATTAAAGATAGTCCCTTTACCCAGCCTTAAACATTCTACTTTGACAATTGTATGTTTACATCTAATTACTGATAGGTATAGAAGTGGTGGCTGGGCTGAATACACATGATCAGACAAAGGAAATTTAAGAAAAATTATTTGGTTGAATAAATGGAATGCTTCTCTATTTATATAAAACATTTTAAATTTTATTTAAACCATGCAAAAATATATTTGTTTAATTATTCTATTCATATCCGTCTAACTTAGCCACATGATTTACTGTATTTTATATTACCATTCTCTGGAAGAAGAAAAAAACTGAAAGAATAGCTTTTAGCTATCATAATTATTATTTCATTTTAATTGTGTAACAATTTAATCATGAGTTGTGCTCACAAGAGGATTCTCAACACAGTTACTTGGGTAATGTAGATTATAATTTTCCTCTAAGCATTTTGCTGATTCTTGTCATCACTTCTTGATTATTCTAATGCTTGAAATTCTGATACAAAAGTATATTTTTAAGTGTTCTTGTCCTTGGAAAAATATCAGCAGGCTCCCAGTGAATCTCTTAAAGCAGTGAAACCACATTCATATTTTGCATTAAAATGACAGATGAAAGGAGACAGACACCAATGCGTCTAGGAGCAAGGCAGCCAGGTGCTTAGTAAGGATTATGCTTGCCAGTTTAAAAAAGATGGTGGAAAAAGCTGTGCATATCATCAGTCTGAAAACAAGAACAGAAGCATCCCCGAAGTCAAGCGGGTCATTGATTCCATCACTGCTGTGTGTGCCACCTTCCCCTCCTCTATTTAATTCCTCCATCTCTTCATTATCTGCCCACATGGATGGTTGCTACCTTCTATTATCCTCCAAGGAATTTGGGGGGTGGATTAGCAGTCTGAGTTCCCAGGGGAACTGATGCAGCTACCTTCTGGAATCAGCTCCCTAGGAGTGCTGGATAACTTTTGAGCACTGAGATTATACATGATGCTAACATGCTTGCAGTTCCATCTTTTAAGCTCAGTGTATAGCTTAATTTGTAATTTGTCATAAAGATTCATTTGTAATAGAGATTACAAATATTTAATAGGCTGGTGAGATCATCGATAGAAAAACATTTTAGAAATTGTATTTCTGGATGATTTCCAAACACATTTTTCCCCTTTTCTGAGAAGCTGTTCACATGTAATAGGATAATAGTAGGGAACTGCTTCCTTGTGAGGCTTTTGGATCAAGCTTTTGAGGAAAGCAATTAAAAATGTATCTATTGCAGGATCAGGGTATACACGGACAACACAGAAATGTGATTTTTCTTTTCTTTTCCTATGTTGTTTAGCTATGACTCCAGCTATGAATGAGGCTCTTTGCACCATACTCTCCAGGGGCGTTTGAGAGGCGTTGTTTTAGCTGCAGTAGTTCCTCACACCAACTTAAAAGGTGAGAAAACAAAAACAGATGAACAATTACTTGTAGACATTGCAATGAGTACTGATCATCTAAGAAACTGCCCTGGGAGATCCTCTTTTGATTAGAGTGGTGCTTCTGTGTCTAGAAACATTTTTGGATCTCCTCTTGAGTTGTGTTGAGAAAGACTGTCTTTACAAACCATCTAAGAAATTGAATTTCATTAACTTGTGGTCACACCTCGCCTATTGTAACTAGTGGGAGTACATTTGGGTTAAGTTTAAAAATTGTCATGTTTCAGAAATTGCTTAAATTTGGTAGTAGGGCATTTGTCATCTATGGTTCTTACCAGTTTCTGAAGTTTTTAAAGCAGAATTTTTCAATTCAAGTATTCACAAATTGCTTATTGAATTTCAACAAGCAGCTCATGAATTGTTCAGCATCTGCAAGATTGATTAAATAATATCTAGACCATTTCCATAGAAATAGGCTTTTTATTACTATTAACTTCCAATATTTTCACATGGCAGCTTCAAAAAAATAATGTTTTTAAAACCCATGAAGAGGTACAGTGCATGATTTTTCAAAAGTTTCAGAAAATAAGACTGTCAACTTGGAGTGAAAACTGACATTGTGAATTATATAAACTTCAAAAATAATGGAATGCAGAAAACAGAAAGGACTACAATTAAAAATAAAATAGTGGTTTGTGGTTTTAATTATATTAAGCTAGGGTGAAAAGTAAAATGTGATCTTTACATTGCAGATGAGTAACTCAACCATAGAAGTTATCAATATAATACTTAATTTAAAAAAATCCAAAAATAAATTGGTTTCTTTTAAAAATTATATTGAAAAACCTTGATTATAGTTTATTGTTCGAAGTCATTGAATTTAACTGAACAGTATTATTAAAAGCAGGTTCACTGAACTACCAATGTAATACAAAACATATGATAAAATTAGTGATAAATTTTTCTGAACAAAACATTAAAAACTGTGTCATCAGGTGCAATTAGATGGATATACTTCCACCTGAACAAATTTGACACATTTTTAAAGGAGGAAACATAAAATAAACAGACTGCCTCTCAAATGTTTATACATTAGAGTTGTACATTTTAAGTCTGCACCTAAGAAATGACAGAGGGAGCAAATTATTAATTTTATTTGTATTTAATCGAACCCGGTTGGTGGCGTGCAGGGCAAACGCCCTACCCACTGTGCTATCACTCCATCCTAGGTTTGATTCCTCCATCCCTCTCAGAGAGCCCAGCAAGCTACCGACAGTATCCCGCCCACATACAGAGCCTGGCAAGCCATCAATGGAGTATTTGATATGCCAAAAACAATAACAAGTCTCAGAATGGAGATGTTACTGGTGCCTGCTTGAGCAAATCAATGAACAATGGGACAACAGTGCTACAGTGCAGTCTTTCTTATGAGTACCTACTTAGTATTTGGTACTAAGAAATGTTTCTATGTTTGTATTCTAGGTTTGTGTATCTATAACCCTATGTTTGTATGTTTAAAGGACTAGCCAAACGTCTAATATCTTCAAAGCTCAGTTTCACATATGAATCATGTGATCTAATTATGCTCAATTTCAACAAGAAACAAGAAAACTTACATTTCCTTGAAACTTTCCTTCCTGCTCAGAAATGAATGCACCTTTGTCTAGAAAAGAACAGACAGGACCAAACCTAAGATAAATTATAGAAACTCTATGAAAAAAATCCTGCTAAAATTCAGTGGTTTTTCCACAAACCCTTATGCAGGTTTAATGAAATATGATAGGGTAGCACTGTCGTCCCATTGTTCATTGATTTGCTCAAGCAGACACCAGTAACATCTCCTTTCTGATGCTTGTTATTACTGTTTTGGAAAATCAAATATGCCACGTATAGCTTGCCAGGTTCTGCTGTGCGGGCGGGATACTCTCAGTAGCTTTCTGGGCTCTCTGAGAGTGATGGAAGAATTGAACCCGGGTCGGCTGCATGCAAGGCAAACACCTTACCTACTGTCTATTGCTCCAGTCCCTGATATGGTATGATGATTTTTTTCGAACTTCATTTTTTTCGCTTTACAGTTATTTTTGTTTTAAGAGAGGCATAATAAAAGCACTTTGTGCATATTGAGACTTGTCATCTTGTAGCTTAGGAAATAAAAGATAAGAGCTTAATTACACTTTTTGTAATTATTCCACATGTCCAAACAGACTACGCTTGCATTTACACCATACCAGTAATTCAGTATTCAGCTATCTTTCGGAAATTGTTGTTCAAAACATAAAACCTAATCAGTGATGATAAGTACTGGAAAGCGAAACCTTTATTTTGAGGTTAAAGAGTGACACAGTTACAAAATAACACAGTTAACAAGTTCCTTGTTCCCTGGCATACACTAGGGTGTAGGAAGCCAGCGTGATATCTACTAGAAGACACATACCATAAATCTCTCAGCCAACCATAATGGGGAGTTAAGCCCCTCTGACTGCCCTTCCAGAATGTCCCAGCAGGCTTTTCATGCCAGACATTAGATCACAGATGCTAACTTAAAAGGACTCAGCAAAATATGTTTCAGTAGGACATACATATAATCTGAACAAAAGGAAAACCCTATTCCAGGCCAGATTCCTGAACCTGGGTCACATTTCCAGACAGTAGTCTAAGATATGGCCTCCCATGAGATTGGGGGGTTGGGATAAGGGGAACAGGTAAGATGAGCAACACACCCAAGAAAGTATGCATAGATCTAGACAAAGAAAACTACTCTGCCTTTTACTCTAAAGTAAAGGCTCACTAACCCCTATTTTTGTATCCAATTTTCCTAATGAAAAGTTCTTTTTTTTCTTAAGTTATTTATTTTATTGAATCACCATGTGGAAAATTACAAAGTTCTCAGGCTTATGTCTCAGTTATACAATACTCAAACACCCATCCCTTCACCAGTGCCCATATTCCACCACCAAAAACCCCACTATACTTCCCACCCCTTGCCCCCCCCTGCCTGTGTAACTGATAAATTTCACTTCATTTTCTCTTTACCTTGATTGCATTCCATATTTCAACACAAAACTCACTATTGTTGTTGGAGTTTGCCCCCCAAAAAGACAGCCCCACTGTCAAGGAAGCATTTGATAATAGTTTTCCATTGCTGAGAATGAAGAGATATGAAGTCCCGCTGTTCCAAGTATATATATTTTTTTCTCCTTTCCGCGCCACCAACTTTGTACCTGCTTAATAGTCCTCATAATATGACAGATGCCACACCGCTTCTCCCTAAAAAGGGAAAAAAAACTGAGAAAGAAGGATATTTACCCTCCTCGGCTGGCATGGGGCTATGGCTTAGTTCACAGTCTAGAGACATAGCTGCTACTTTGATTACCTTCAATATTTCAACAAAAAACCCACTACTATTGTCTGAATTTTCCCCCCAAAGTCAGACCTGCTAAAAAGGAACCATTTCACATTGCTGACAATTAAGAGATATTAGGTCGTGCAGCCACTGTTGAGGTCACGCGGTTTTGGATTTCTATATAAAGTCCAGGGAAAATTCTGCCAGAAATTGCAACACTGCAAGCTTTTACCTCCCTTTTATGGTGCTCATAAGATGGAAAAGCCTGGAGAGAGAAACCCTTCCCCTCTGGCACCGTGTGGGGCAGTGGCTCAGTTCACAGTCTAGAGGCATTTCTGCGAGCTGCTGGTGCCCAAAGTAGTTTAGTTGGCCTCTGGGATCATGCTCGTGCAGCAGTGGAAAGGCCTAACGAAAATTTCTTATTCATGTTTTCAGTGAAATCTTCCACAAACATATGTACCTGCTCACTAGCCCCAGGTGGCATCTGGTTTACCTGGAGTTTATTATTAATCAAGAATCTCAAATACATTTTACTCTGAAGGAACCAAAGCCTACATTTTTAACAGACAAATCAAGTGAATCTTCATACCTTAATGTTTGATACACACTGGATTAAGAGGCAAACAACTTGTTATGAATTGTTGTTTCATCTCTAAAATCTTTTTGAGATTGGCTTTCTGAGCATAATACATAATATTTTTCATCTATAACATGGGAATGATAAGACTATAGGGTTTTTCTTTTTCCTTTTTTTCTCTTTTTGTCTATGTAAATATTTAAAAGTTTTCTTTCACTTTCTTTGAGTACCAAAAATTTTAATCAACATGATGTCTAGATATCCATCTGACTATCCCTAAAAATATTACATCTGACAAAACTCTCTCATCCACAGAAAATAAACTCAATTTTGGCACTATCTCTTAGAAGATTTTTATGAAGATTAAGTGACATAATTAAGTGAAAATATTTAACAACTTATTTTTGGAACATAATAATCCTATGATGTTTTACAAATTGATGAGTTTTGTAAGTATAAATTTGTTCTAAGTCATGAAAGTAAAATGAATGCTACATTATTTTATTTGTCAAAAACTAATAGAATCTGATTCTAACATGAAATTCATTGACCCAAAGTTGATGACAGTCTTAGTGGCACATTTACTCAAAAGTTACTTTTTAACATATATTACCCATGAATTTCTTCAGGAATAAAATATCTTAGTTATCTTATCTTACTTAGTTATCTGACCACACCAAGTTTCATTCCATTTTCTTTTTCTCTGCCAAACATTATCATTCTCATCCATTAATAAACATTTTTCCTCTTTCAGAGTGACTGTTTTCTACTCCAATTGGGTTGGTGGGTGGCCACTCCTAGTGGTACTTAAAGCACCCTGAGGTTCTAGTGATTGGACCCAGGATTTCCATATGAACAGCATGTACTTCAGCCTCTCAGTCATCTTGTGGCCCTAATTTCTACTCTCAGATTTAAAAAAAGAGAAAGAAAAACTAAATAAATGAACTAACCAGAAATTTCTTGTATGTTTCTTCATGTCTTAATAATATACTAGATAAGAATATATCTTACTAAAAATGTATTTTCCTGTTTATAGATTGTTACATATGCATATATAGTTAATTGTATCTTTTTTATTTAAAGTATTTCTTGATAGCTTGTTCTTTGTCAGGGAATTTTCTAGGTAATGGAGATTTAATGGGAATTTTTTCTCTCTTAAGTTTTGTTAAGACATCAAGATTTACAAAGTATTTCCTAATAGAGTGTGTCATGAATATAATGTTCTAAGACCAATCAAACCACAAGTGTCCCCCTTACTCAAGCAGTGTCCTTAGTTTATCTCCCACCCCCAATCATATATGACCCCTTGGAAGTCATATAAAATTATTTCATATTATTTGCTTCAATAAAACAAAGTAATGGCAAATGGAATTATCAGAAAAATAAACTTTAGCTCTCCACCAAGATGTGACCCGAGTGGCCGCACGTATGCGACTCCTCCATTGCTGGATGACCATGGTCCCGGAGGCCAGCTAAACTACTTTTGGTACCAGCAGCTTAAGCCAGGGCCCTATGCCGCCCCAGGAGGGGAAAGGTTTTTCTCTCTTGGCTTTTTCTTTCCTGGGGAAGGCATGGAAACCACCATATTATAAGAACCACTAAGGGAGGTATGAGCTTGCAATGATGCAATTTCTGGCAGAAATTTTCCTGGACTTAATTACTAAAATACTAATATACAGACATCCAAAACCACATGGCCGCGACCTCATATCTCTTCATTCTCAGCAATGGAAAACAAATTATCAAATGCTTCCTTAGCAGGTCTGATTTGGGGGGCGGGGAACTCCAAACAATAATAGTGAGTTATTTGTACAAATATTGAATGCAATCAAAGTAAAGAGAAAGTAAAGTGAAAATTATCAGCTACACAGGCCGGGGTAGGGGGTGTTGGGAGGGGAGGGATACTGGGCTTCTTGGTGGTGGAAAATGGGCACTGGTGAAGGGATGGGTGTTCGATCATTGTATAACTGAGACTTAAGCCTGAATGCTTTGTAACTTTCCACATGGTGATTCAATAAAATATTTTAAAAAAAGAAAATAAACTTTAAAAAATCAATTTGTGATGATTGATAGCTAAGTGATTTTAACCAATATAAATATAATGTTTATTCATTAGTGAATTTTATTAAATCTTAGCTAGGAGTAAATATACCTGTCTTAAACTAGTAGAGAACAGCCATATACACCTTTAGTAAATGTCATATTCAATGTCACAAGTTGGGAAGTTTCTCCTGTCCTTTTCCTGTTGCTTTCAAACACATTGCAACACTGATTTCAAGGTTGCCTGTCCAGGAATCTCTGTATTGTTCCTTCAAATATGAGTAATAATCTAGCTGGGTAGAGTATTAATGATAATAATGAGGTGTTTATTTCATTGAATTTTTGTCCTATATCCCTTCATACTTTTCTATCTTACAGAATCTCACATGATAGATCTGCTATATTTCTTATGGGCATCCCTTTGCATATAAGTTCTGTTTTTGATCTTGCTGCATTCAGTATTATGTCACTACCTTTGGATTCTGTCATTCTGAGTAAAATATGTCCTAGAGTTTTCTTAGTTAAGTGTATTGTTTTCTGGGAACCTTCAGACCTCTTGAACATTAGTACATGTAATATTCTAATATTCATGTAATTACATGTAATTAATACATGTAATCCTCGAATCTGCGAAATCCTTATGGAAGGACTTTTTTTAGCTAGTGTTTCTTCATCATGTTTACCTTCCTATTCTTCAGGAATTTTAATGATTCTTATATTGTTCCTCTTGAAGTTATCCCATAGTCCTCTTGTTATGCTCTCTAATTCTTTTGACACTATTTTCCTCCTTCTGCTGTTTCCTAGTAGTTTTCTTTTTCTCATATTGGAACTCCTCCATCTTTTGCTCAGCTTCTTATATTTCGCTATTCAAACTTCTATTAACTTTTTTATATCACCTACCATGTTCTTAATTTCTGATTATTTGTTTTCTTTCTTACTCTTATACTTTCTTATAATTTGCTGGCTACATGTACTATTATTTGTTTGAACAAGCTTGACATATTCATAAAGGTGTCAGCAAAGGCATTGTCTGACATTTACTGGTATTTTTTAATTCTTCAATGAGCTTGGCCTTCATGTATTTACCTATGGTTTTCTGGTGTCCTCGGTGTGTTGAGGGTGAGTTTGGGTAGTTAAAACCTCTGGAAGGGGTTGGAGCGATAGCACAGCGGGTAGGGCGTTTGCCTTGCACGCGGCCGACCCGAGTTCGAATCCCAGCATCCCATATGGTCCCCTGAGCACCGCCAGGGGTAATTCCTGAGTGCAGAGCCAGGAATGACCCCTGTGCATCGCCAGGTGTGACCCAAAAAGAAAAAAAAAAACCTCTGGAAGATACTGATGGACTAGGCTGTTAGGCTGTGGCTGCATGTTTACTTCTCTGCCCATATTTACCAGACAAGAGGAAAAATAACTGTGAGGAACATTTAATCAGTTGAGTATATATGTCTTTTAGGAGCACTTTAAGAGCGATATATGGGCCCATTGGTATGATACAGGCTCTGTGCAGAGGCTGCTGGAACTTAGCAGGAAGTGAGAGGCTCTGCCTCCTTTTCTGAGTATGGTATTAATAGGCAACATTTTGGACTGACTTGCCTTACATTGGGCATTCTTTTTTTAGCTATTAGAAAGGTTTTTATTTTTCACAGTGACATACACATTTACAAAGTAGTTCGTGTAATTTCCCCACCACTAATGGTTGCAGCTTCCTCCTGTCCCCATCCCCATCCTCCCAGTCTATCACTATTGCTGGCATTCTCTCTCACTCTCTCTCTCTCTCTCTCTCTCTCACTCTTAAATTTTGGGCCTTATAGTTTGCAATATAGATAATGAAAGGTTATCAGGTATATCCCATTATCTGTGCCATTCACCCCACACACATTCTTGTGGCAAACTTCCAGGACAGGTATGAAATAACTGCATTCATCTGTGAGATATATATAAAATATATACATATAATATGAGACTAACATCCAAGGTGACGGTAAATGGGCCAGGAGGACAGGCCAATGGGCATCCATTTGTAAAAATAATAATTATACACAGACTTTAAACTCTTCAAAAATGAACTCAAAATAGGTGACAGTCTTGACTACAAAACATAAAACTTGGAGAGTATCATGCTAAGTGAAATGACTCAGAAAGAGAGGGACAGACATAGAAGGACTGCACTCATTTGTGGAGTATAAAATAACATCCCATGAGGCTGACACCCAAGGACCATAGATACAAAGGCCAGGAAGATTGCCCCATAACTTGAAGACTGCTTCATGAGCGGAGGGGAGAAGGCAGATGAAATAGAGAAGGGATCACTAAGAAAAATATGGCTGGAGGAATTAGTAGGGATGGGAGATGTGTGCCGAAAGTAATGAACCAAACATGATGGCCTCTCAGTGTCTGTGTTGCAAGCCATAATGCCCAAAAGTAGAGAGAGAGAGTATGGGGAATATTGTCTGCCATGGAGGCAGGGGGAGGGTGGGAAAGATGGAGTATACCCAGGGATATTGGTGGTGGAAAATGTACACTGGTGGAGGGATGGGTGTTCGATCATTGTGTGATTGTAACCCAAACATGAAAGCCTGTAACTATCTCACGGTGATTCAATAATTTTTTTTAATGTAAAACTTAAATAGCCTAAAGGTAACACAGAAGAACATGTCTATGACTTGGGATTTGGAGATGAACTGTAAATACAGAGACAAATGTATGTAAATAAAGAAAATTAATGAACTGGACTTCATTAAAATCAAAATTTTCTACTCTGTAAATAATAATGTCATGATAATAAAAAGACAAGGCACAGGCTATGAGAAAAAAATGTGCAATAATACATCCAATAATCTGATAGAGTGATGCTATCTAATAGCATTTTTTTAAATGTTAAACATTTGCAAGAAACCCAATAAAAAAATAGAACAAATGATTTTAAGAGACATTATCACCAAAGATCTGGGAATCCGTGCCAGGCTGTTTCCATTTGGGGTTTGGGGTGCCACAAAAGGGGACGGGCGAGAACCCTCCCGCCCCAAAGAACCCAACCCCGGCAGCCACTACCCAACTGCTGCCACGCTCCAGGCAGCTTTCTGGACCACGCTTCTGCTTCGCAGCTGCTCGACACATTATAAGACACTTCCTACCCATTTTCCATAATTACCACACCATATTTGATGGAGTTCAGACATACCTCTTGGAGAGCACAGCAAGCTATTCAGAGTATCTCGCCCACACGGGCAGAGCCTGGCAAGCTACCCATGGCATATTCAATATGCCAAAAACAGTAATAAGCCTCACAATGGAAATGATACTGGTGCCCGCTAGAGCAAATTGATGAGCAACGGGATGACAGTGATACAGATGGTGAATGTACAATCTTGGTGAGGTATGTTGATAAAAAAAAAAAAAGGATGCTTTGCATTTGTAAGGATATGGGGATGTGGGGTATATCTTCCTTTTCACTTAATGATGAACCTAAAACCATCTTGGAAAACCTGCTTTTGAAAAGTTTTACCTCATGAAGGGCTGGAAAGTTCATACAAGAGCAAGGTGCTTGTCTTACATATCACTGACTCCCACGCAGTACCTGGGCTTATATATCCCCAGTATCAAGGATAATAATACTGAGCATAACTGGCTTTGGTCCCCAAACCAAAATATATAAAAAAAATTCTGCTCATGAAACCTGTTCTAGCAGAGAAGAAAAAATAATATTTTTTGGAAGGAATAAATTGTGTAGTGGAAAAGAGAGAAACAGCATGAAAGAAGTTGAAATATCTAATAATGCGAAGTAAGGGTAGACATCTATGACAAAAAATATATAAAATGTGAGAAACTATCTTCATAGATAGCAGTGGTGGTACAATCCAATTTGGAGATTTCAAGTTGAGGATCTGGAAGTGGGGATATAACTTATTTTAGGAAACTAGAGAAGACTTGCATATCGGAAATGGTACGTGGAAGCTTTGTTTTTGTTTGGGTTCCTACACCCAGTAATGCTCAGGGCTTACTCTTAGCTCTGCACTCAGAAATCAGTCCTAGTGCTTCTCAGAGGACCATATGGGTTGCCAGAGATTGAACCCGGGTCAACTGTGCGCAAGGCAAACTTTACCCTGTGTACTATTGCTTTGGCCCCAACCTTTTTGTGTTTCAGTAAATATGAAGCTGCAGAAGTCATGCAATTTCTCTACATATTAGTAAAAATAGAGCTTTTCCCTGTGTTCATTCTGTACCAGTTGCTTAAAATTCTGAAGGAAAGAATTAGGTGAAGGAAAGAATTAGCTGTAAAATTGATTTATAGAACGTCAGTAGTTGTCCAATGCCTATATGATTTGGCCAGTTTTTTTCTTTGTCAGTAGCTTTTTTTTTCTCTCTTATAGAGCATATCTATTACAAGTTATACATTTTTTGGCTAAACTTCGAAGTTCATTTATATACTCCTTTTACTACATTATATATTTATCATATTTCATATCCCCTTTCTAGATTAGAAACCATTTAATTTTCAAGAAGTTTAACTGTGTTTATCTTCTTATAAACTCCTGGGTTTATAAGAAGCTCATCTGTGTGCTTAGTTCTGTATCCCAAGTGTCTATCATTAGGAATTGCCATATTCTTGGAACAGAATACATTCCTATTGAACAAATATATTGAACATAGGATCAAAAAAATAAAATACATGTTCCCCAAAAATCAGTGATCTACCTTTCTCCCTTTTTTTCCTATTGTCAGAAGTAGTAAATATAAGATTTCTCTGGAGAATAAGAGAAAGAAAAATATTAAATATATTCTTCTCTAGCCATTTAATTTCATTACCACCAATGAAATTCATTTGATTTTTCCTCTCACTTGATTGTTCAAAAATGAAATGACACAGTGTTTTTGAAGCTTTCAAATCTTGAAGAGTAAATCGCAAATTAAACAGCCTGTCCACATACCACTGAATGACAAATATACTAACAGCTGTTCTATAATCTGTACTAATTGGAAAGTACAAATTAATTAGAAGAACGAAGAGCAAAGGTAACAAGTAAATTATCTTCCTCTGTTTTCTACTAGTGACGTCCTTTACTGCCTGTATTTGTACTTAGTTATTCTTAGGTCATTAAATAAAAGAGTAATTGTTTTAAAATGACTATACTCTTGGCACAAATTTTGCAAAAATAGATTCACCTATTCTCAGTGAGTGGTTAAATAAATTTTTGAGAGATATAAAAGGCTAATATTAAAATGTTTCACTTATATGATGTTTAAGAATCTCTTCAAAATATATTTAGTTGACTTTAATATATATTTATTATTAAATTTTATAAGGTAGAGATTAATGAAAAATAAAAGTAGAAAACAATGATATTAAGGAACCTTTTAAATATGTGGATTTAATTGACATTTTCAGATCATTTCTGGTCCAAGCAGAAAACCTATCTTTCTCAAGGAGACATAGATCTTTTTCCAAGATAAATCATATACTAAGCTACAAAACAAGTCTCAATAAATTGAGAAACAGTACAATCACAGCAAACATTTTTTCTAGTCATGATTATATAAATCTAGAAATGAATTAAAAGAATTATAATCTATAAAAGTATAATATGCAACTCTGTAGAGACCAAATAGACCATGCTAGTAAATGAATATCAAGATAATTAAGTCATCAAATGGCAAGGAGAGAGAGAGGTGGAGTAAGGGTGGGGTAGGTGACTGAAACCCAATCATAGACAACTTTGTAACTGTCTATCTCATTGTGATTCAGTAAAAAAAAAATAAATAAATAAGCCAACAGACACATAACAGTTTTGCATAAATAAACATCTTCCTATGCTATTATATATTTAACAAAACTTTTCTATTTCTTTGATACACCTACTATTTATATTTGACTAATGAACAAACATTATTCAGTTATATATTCCACAGAAAGTGATGATTGAAAAATATAATATTCAGTGCAAATTTTTTTAAAAAACCATTCATGTAATTAAACTAGTTTTCAAGTATACTAATTTTTATGAGAATTTTTATTTCTTGTGATATTTTATCTCATCATTTTCTCGGTAGAATTAGAATAATATTTTTTGGTTTTCATTTTTTCTGTATAATAAAGTTTTAAATGACAACAAATAACTTAAGACATCAGACAAAGTGCTACTAGAAACCTTTCATGTATAAAAAATATGGTTTTCTAAGGGAATTGGCAGTAATAACAATAATTGAAAGTTATCCCATGATGTATTTGTTCAGAGGAACATACTCCTTACTGAATATTTTTCAAGCCTATGGGAGAATAATTATAAAAGGAGAAAAACGTGTTATATAAAGAAAAAAATCCTGAGAGATATAACAATATGTTGATAATGAACTGCTTTAAATTCTTGGGGGAATAGTATAATAATTAATTGGTTTGAATTTAATCACATGGGATTTAAAACTATGAAAAGTATTTTTCTGATTAAGAATGTTATTAATTATTGGAACCTATTCCCAACAGTTCCACAATTCCCATTTCTTTTAATAGTAGGGATAATATAAAATCTCCTACAATAAACCAAGTATAGATAGGTAGCCTTTTACTATGAAGAAAAATCAACATCATATTTGAATGCAAGACTTAAAGCATTCTCACTATGATCTAGATTGAGAAAAGGAGAATTGCATCTTTGTTTTGCTAACTCAGTAAATCACAAATATGTTGGTTTTAGTTTTTAGAAACCTATCATCATAGTCTAAACAGTTGGAGATAACATACTTTTAATCTATAAGAATTAGAAAGAAAAGTGCCTAAATAAAAATATTAAAATATTATAAAAGCATTTTATATTTTATATTAAAATAATATAATTTTATATTGAAATAATATAAAAGCATTATATCCAAATATATAATCAGAAGAAAATATAAAAATTTATAATTTATTTTAACTACTGATGTGATGAAACTCTAATGATAACTATCACACAAATGCATGATATGAAAGGAATCTTATATAGAGGTATGCCATGAGCTAGTAAAATAATTGTTATGAATCACTTATAAGTTTGAGCTTAAATAATTTTAAGCAACTTCTTAGATTAAGTGTTCTTTTCTGTAGAATAAGTTAGAATGTTAACTGAGTGAAATATATACAATTATTCAAACCATTTTTTATAATCACAAACGGCTTTCTTTTTACTATTACCAGAACCAGGGTCCCTAAATAATGGCTATTAACAATGGTCAACACAGGAGCTATCATAGAATTTATCTTTGACAAAGATTATTTGGATAAATTAAAAATATTTACATATTACAATATAATTCTTAGTATATTCAAGTTAAAAAGCTACCCTGGATTGAGAGGAGCTATAATTTGCTATTACATTGCTGAAAAGTTTTTATAATATGGATCAAAATATTTCAATGTGCATAATTTTAAGCACTGATTCTACTAATAATTTATCCTAGGCATGAATTTAGCAACATGAACACAGACACTTCAATAAAGGTACAACTTATATTACATTAAATATGCATTTCTGGATGTATTTGTTCTTAGAATATAGATGGTTACAAACTGTCTTTCAGTTTTCAACAAAAGTGATCAAGGAAAACTAGAAAAACTAAAGAAAAAACTGTGATAAATGCTAAAGAAAACAAAAAATAGATTTATCAGTCATTTGAAATCTTGATGAATTTCTTAGTCAATATGCAGTTAGAATGAATTGCTTACATGAATGCACAAAGGAGAAGAAAATAGGAAATACACAACATCACCACCAGTGTGGATTTGAAACAGGAGTTGCTTAATCTTAGAATCAGCTAATACAAGATATGAGGAGTTTAAACTTTTAAATAATACAAGTCTCAGAATTAAAAACATTATAAAAATAGTGATTAAATAAATGTAAGAAGGAAATATTTTTAACCTGAATAAAAGTTCTTCCACTTTTTTCTAAAGCAATTTTAACTTAGACAAATCCTGGTGTCAAAAATAATGAAAAGAAGATATATCAGAACTCTACAAATACCCTTAGAATTTGAATCAGATTTTCAGGCACATGAGCAATAGTATAGTGGATTGGGCATTTGCATTGCATGCAGTTTACTTGGGTTGCTACAGTCCTTCAAGCACTGCCAGGAGTGCAGAGTCAGGAGTAATCCCTGAATATTTAACGGTGTGGCCCCCAAGACAAGCAAAAACAAATAAAATCAGACTTCCAGCAGATATCAGTGCAATAGAGAAGGGGGGAAAATTAATGCAAAAAGATGATACAGTCAGGAAATATTTACTGAATCATGTTATCAATTTTCTAACAAAGATAAACTACATTCATTTTAAGACATTAGGAGGATATTATACTTTCTTTGAAATTTAATTGAAGTGATATTCCTACAAATGATGAAAAAGACACAGACTATGAACAATGGGAGATTTTTATTTAAAATGTATTTAACTAGATACAAAGAGGCATAGAATTCAGTCAGCAAATTAATTGCCATGAAAAACAAACTAAGACCTGGTAGAAAAGTAAATAATTTAAAAATATAGATGTAGTATAAGATGATATCAATGAAAATGGACTAAATTATGTGGAGAAAATAGTGAAACTACATAAAGTTGGTTTAAAATACAGTTTAAAATAGAGCCTATGGAAATGTTCAAAAACTGGCACTGAATGATCTCTTTCATAGGCTGGATAAAAAGACAGTACAGGAATTAAATATGCCAAAAGACAGCAGAGACTAAGAACTTGTCTTCAGTCTGAAGTATGATGGGAAGAAATAGAGTGGTGGGGGTGGGGGAGGAGGATGCAGTTCACTGGGACAAAGGTGGAGGGAAACGGACACAACGGTGGTGGGTATGATGCTGGAATGTTTTAAGCATGAACCCCTATATTAAAAGTTTTGTAAACTATGGTGCCTAAAGTTCAAGAATTTGGGTGATGTATAATACATCCTTCTACACTTTTGGGGGGAGGTGGTTTGGGTCATATCTAGAATAACTCAGGGCTTATTCCTGACTCTGTACTCAAGGGTCACTCCTAGCCAGCTTTGAGTGCCGGGGACTGAACCAGGTCAGCTGTGAGCAAGGCAAATACCATATCTACTGTCCTATCTACCTGGCTCAGAGTGCATGCTTCTAATACAGGAGCCTGGGGTTGGATCTCTGGCACCATATGGTCCCGCAGCCCCACCTGCATGTCCCCCAAACAAACAAATGAAAGGAAATAAATAAATACTATGTGTGTATATAACATTCCTAAGAGTTGATTTGCTAAACAAAGGGCCCTTGTAGGAATAGAATTACTAAAATTGGGCTGGAGCGGAGCGATAGGGCGTTTGCCTTGCACACGGCCGAGCAGGGTTCGATTCCCAGCATCCCATATGGCCCCCCAGTACCGCCAGGAGTAATTCCTGAGTGCGGAGCCAGGAGTAACCCCTGAGCACTGCTGGGTGTGACCCAAAAATAAAAAAAAAAGAATTACTAAAATTAGCCTTTTTTAAGGGTCTGAAGAGATAGTACTGGAGTTAAGGTACATGCCTTGCATGTGCTAGAACCCTGTGTAATTTATAGCACTACATGCAAACCTCCCCTCCCCAAGGCATTCCCTGTGCAGCCCAAATGGGCCCTGAGCACCTTTATGTGTGGCCCTAGAGGCTTCATATTCCCCCAGGGTGGACTGGACAACTCCCATTACCACAGGGATAGAGAAACACTTTATCCTCGACCTCTTACATTGAACCTTCTCTTTGTTTGCTGAGAACCACTAGGAGAGTTCCCCCCCCCCACCCCAGGCCTCCAAAGAACCACCAGGGAGGATGTTCCACTTCTCAAATTAATAATATAGAAACTTTTGATGACACTATTCTTGAAGACCATCTGACTACACAAATTTTAACATACATTAAAATCAGATAAAGTCTTCATTTGTCTCTCATTTGCTAAGTCCATTTTGATGCAGAATGAAATTTGAGTGAGTACTTCTTTCAAAATTTATTTCCTCACAGCTGCCTGACAGAAGCAACCAAGTGGAAAGGAGATGCAGTTGGAGTTCTCCCTCCTCCAGCGCCTGTGAGAACTCCTTAACTCGGGAATGAGCGACACTGAGCGCATGCTTCACGGGGCAGACTCGGTGAAGCTAATAATCTATAAGTACTTTGGGTCCTACATTTAGATGTTGTTTGCTTCTTCCACCTGAAGGCACTCCTGAAAGCAATTTCTAGATCCCCATTACTTGATTTCTCACCAGCACTGGCAAGACTGATTTGGGTCCTTCTTTGTCCTGCCTTGAAAAAGCCCTTACCATACAGACCCCCGTCAACTGAGGTCGTCCTTTCCCATAAGGCAGGGATATCTACTCACTCCCTGCCTCAGAATTCTACATCAGAACACACAGAGTATCCTTTGAATCCAATTATTCAAACCCTCTCACTCCACAGAAGATTCTCTGGGGTTCACAATAAAAAGCAAAAACAACATTCTGCGGGGGAAAGGCACCTCAGATAGAGAAGGGACCACCAAGCCAAGGATGCCTGGAGAGCCCACTTGGGATGGGAGATGTGTGCTGAAGGCAGACTATGGACCAAACATGATGGCCGCTTATTACCTATACCATAATACCCAAAAAGAGAGAGAAAGTAAAAGGGAATTCCCTGCCACAGAGAAGGGGGCAGGGGGAGGGGGTGAGGGTGGTAGGAGGGATACTGGGATCACTGGTGGTGAAGAATGGGCACTGGTGAAAGGATGGGTACTCGATCATTGTATGACTAAGACATAACCACAAAAGTCTGTAACTGTACCTCACGGTGATTCACTTAAAAATAAAAAAAAAATTTGGGAAAAAAATGCAAAAACAAACTGGCTTGAGGGGCCGGAGCGATAGCACAGCGGGTAGGGCGTTTGCCTTGCATGCGGCCGACCCGGGTTCGATCCCCGGCATCTCATATGGTCCCCCAAGCACCGCCAGGAGTAATTCCTGAGTGCAGAGCCAGGAGTAACCCCTGAGCATCGCTGGGTGTGACCCAAAAACCAAAAAAAAAAAAAAAAAAAAAACTGGCTTGAGACTTGTAGTTTGGGTGAACTTGACAACTGCTTTCTCAGATTAGCCATGTTTTGATTGGGTTTCCCAAAGCAAAACCTTAGAAGTACCTTTGTGCCAACAAGGACCCAGTTCCAACAGGACAGAACTGCTCAGTGAAAACTGAGGAGTAGAGTTTTCCCTCTGCACCCCCATACTGAAAATTCCACTCCATGACATTTCTCTGCCATTTTCTATCCATTTATTATATAGTTGGTTGGGGCTCTAATGTTATGGTCCCTCAACTGCACGTGTCCAAATTTCCTTCTAAAAATTCCATGGTTTATCCTAAAAACTCATATATATGTTTAGTTGGTTTTGTCACCCTAATTCTACTTAACATAAAATAATAGAACCAATTTCCCCTTTTGCAACTTTCTCTACTATCTGTGCATGCAGACTTAGTTCCAAGTTGAAGGTGTTTTCTTGCCAATTACAATCTCCACCTTTTGTTTGTATTCAACTGTTCCTGTGGTTTCAGGTGATAGCACTTATCTGCTAAACTAAACCATAGTCTGTTTCTAACACATCTCTTCTCTGCCCTGCCAGGTTCCTCCAGACAGATTGTGGACTATCAATTTTTTCCAACCTTGATGCTACACAAGTTTGTGTCTCGTAATGCAAAGGTGATTGTCAATCTTTCTAAACTCACTCTTGGAAGCTCTCTTCCTTAGGGAATGTCAGGTATGAGTCTATCAGAAGGACGGAGGAAACTGATACAGTCTTCAGAGAATTCTTTATTCTTTTCTTAGATATCACTCACAATCTCTCTAAGGCATTCTTAGTTTTTGATCACAATACTGTGATGAGAGATGAATGAACACTGGCTACCTCTTTTGCATTCTTTGTAACAAAGTCCTATAACTAGAATAACAAATAACTTTGCCCTGATTGCTCCCAAATTTGAGGTCAGACTTCATGATGGAACATTTATTTTTTTACATTCAAAACTCAGCTTGCAACATAAAACCTGTGTCATCTGGTTTTTATAAGTCCTCTTACATTATTCCCACCTACTCTTTGCTATCCAACTACAATGGCATTCTTTAATTTCTAAGTTTTATGCAACTGATCTTTCTTCTGCCTAGAGCACTAGTCTTTTAAATCTTCACACAGCATTGTTGCTCAAAAATTAGCAAATGCCACCTACTCAGATCAACTCTTCACATCTACTTGCTTAGAATATTGCATGTTCATTCACTTCACTTCATGTAACTGTTCTATTGCCCTTATAAAATTAATAACTAAAATGTGGTCTGTGTCTTCTCACTTAACGTTACATTCCAGAAAAATAAAACCTTTGGACATAACTTATGCCAAATGATTCCTAGGGTCTAGAAAACTGCCTGGCTAAGCAGTGTAGCAACAATAGTAACTAAACAGAATAAAAAGATAATAGAATAAATATTATCTATAATATAAAAGAATGACACATTTCATAAAAAAGGAAAGTGAAAAAATTACAAATAAACAAATAATATAATTTTGCTAGATAAGTACAAACTTAAGAAAATTAAGTACAAATATTGAAAATTGATAACATACAAGAATAGCAGAAATAAGTACCATATTTGTTCCATGGCTTAGAAGCCAGCCTCACATGCTGGGGGAACAGGCAGCTCAGATAGAGAAGGGAACACCAAATAAAAAAGTGGTGGGAGGGAGGACCCACTCGGGATGGGAGAGGCGTCCTCAAAGCAGACTATAGACTGAACACGATGGCCACCCAATAACTCCATTACTAACCACAGCACCCAGGAGGAGAGAGAGAACAAAAGGGAATGCCCTGTCACAGAGGCGGGGTGGGGAGATGGGGTGGGGGTGTGGGAGGATGATGGGGTCATCAGTGGAGAACACGCACTGGTGGAGGGATGGATACTCAAGCTGTGTATGACTGAAACACAAACATGAGAATATGTAAATCTGTATCTGTATCCCCATGGTGATTCATTAATAAAAACCCCCACAAAAATAGAAATATCTCTTTATGGCTAACTTAAAAAAAGAAAATTGATAACATACTGAATAGATCTAGTAAAAAAGGAAAAGCCAAAGTTGATATATATCTCTTATTATTATTTAGAGTCAGCCATGAGTGTATCAAAGTTAATCCCATGGTAGAACTTTTGTAATGACTATGTATAATGTGTGTATATTGAAGTATGAAACTGTACTTCACCAATTTTTTTTTTGTGTGAACCAATTGTCAATCAATAAAATTTCAAACAGGATCATGCTATGATACTGTAAAATCAGCTCAGTGTTGCCAGTACTAATATACCGAGTAGCCAGAAAAATACTTGGAACTTAACAAACAATTCAGTGAATATTTGCTAAATTAATAACCCATCAAAAGCAATAACTGATTATAAATTTAACAAAAGTTAAAGAAAAAGTGACTACAATTGAATTACTAAAAATGTCAAAGTTTAGGAAAATAAACATGGCAAAAATAGATTAAGTTGATAGACACTTTAAATAATGTATTTCTTATCAATTCTTTACTATTTATTTATTTACCATTATTTATTACAAGTTACTATTCCTTTTATAAACATATTTAATGCTGCCTGCTATGTCTCTTAGGATCCATTTACTCCAGGCTTGAAATTTAGTATATTGGGTATTGTACCTTCCTTGCATAGATACTCAGTATCCCAAGCCCCACCAGGAGTGAACGCTAACTATAGAGCCAGGAGGAAGCCCTAAGCACAGCTAGGGAGAGAGAGAGAGAGACAGACAGACAGACAGACAGAGACAGAGGCAGAGACAGAGAGACAGAGAGAAACAGAGACAGAGACACAGAGAGAGATAGATAGAGAGAGTCAGAGATAGAGTCAGAGATAGACTATCTTTACCTGGAATAACCCGAGTGTGCTACTTTCATTGACTGAAATGAAAGTTGGATGAATATTGTATAAGTAATAAAATACAATAAAAGTATTGACATTAGTAGCTTACCCTACAAGAAAGACAGTTCACTTTGCAAATATTTACACATCTGGTATTAAACCAGCTACACAGACTATTTCAATAATAAACTTCTAAAAATATCAAACTAGAAAGGAAGAGTCTTCAGGAGGGGCGAAGACAGCAATAGCGTGGTAGAGTGGCAGCGGAACTGATGGGGTCATAACCATTCTGCATGAATGACTGTATGTACCACTTAAATATTTTCTCTCAAAAAGAGTGGCTTTAGTGGAACAAAACAGGTGACCGTGGTGGAACATTGGCCAGAGTGGAACTCGTGAAGGTGGCCACAGTGCCCATCCACCTCTGCACCGTGGGCAGCTGGCCACCGTACCAGTAGAAGTTTAGTGTGCATGAACAGGGTTCTTCAGCTCCAACTTGGCACTACCCTGGGGCACAGGTCCCGGAGTTGAGTGGGCATCCAGGTTCCCAACATAGGAGACCAGCCCTGGTCACACACCACTGGTAAGGCATTCCTGCCACCCTTTCTTTCCGGTATCATCCTACACCACTGGCATCTGCAGCATATTACGGAGGAAAATCCCCATGAACGCCAACTCTTAAGAGACCAAGAATGGGGGTGTGCCTCTGGTCAGTTTCTGTGGTCTGGTGCCTACAGCTCACCTAGAGCACCCGATTCTTAAAGTACTGAAAAACATTCAAATATTGCCTATAGTTTTCAAATTTTGTTTATGTCATTCTACCAAAGAGTAAAAAAAAATTTCAGAAATCCTATTAATTTAATCCAACCAGGAGTCATATCAACTACAATGTTAGATTCTTCTTATCTTGCTTGTATATTTCTGTCATTTTATCATGTATAAATTGCTTTGAAGTCTCCTTTGATAAGGGTTTATTAATTTTCAAAAATTATGAGTGTGAGATCATTTGACATTTTAAAAATAGTTGCATATAAAAAGTTAATGAAAGCTGTTTTTCACTTACTAATGTTCTCTATCGCCTTTTTGACCTCTTTGGTATGTTTCTAATTTGGGTTTTCATTTATTTCTTTCCCACCAGTTACACTAACTTCAACTCAAATGTAGAGCAAACTAAAAGTGAGTGAATAAATACAATAATCAAAATTGATAGTCATAACTATTTTCAAGTGTAAGGTCACTTAGGGTTCATAAGAGAATCAAGTGTTACAATTCTACATTAGTTATGTCTATTTAGTTAAGAAGTAATGAGAATCAGGATTTTACAAACAACTCTGAGGGTGGTCTCTCAGGCAGTGCTCAGAGGATGCTGGTCAACCAGGCCGCGGTCCAATGTGAGAGTCTAAGGATGTGTCTCTGCCAGACTTGTGGTGTCAGGAATCACTCAGGCCACCAATATTTGAAGGCCTCTAAGGTCATAGTTAGTACTTGGAGGACCAAGGGGAGCTAGGATTCTACAGAACTGGGTCAGCCCCATGCTATGCAAGTGCCTTAATCCCTATAACTCCTCTCTTGTCCCTTTCAAAAATTTTTAACCTTGTTTCATGAGATGAATTTTATCATTTTGAATATATAGAAAATATTTATCTGAGGAATCATAGGAGTCAATATAAAGTTCATTCTATGAAAATATACTCATATATCAACGGTTAAAACTCTAAAGTTCCTGCTGAGATTAACATAGTCTCAATATTTCAGAGTCTAAAGAAAACTAGTAAACAAGACTGAAATACAATAAATATCAAAAAGATCAATAATAATTCTTCATCCACTATTTTTCTGGAAGACTGCTGCTGGAATAACACTGCTCCTAGGACTGGAGCAAAAGCATGGCAGGTAGGATGTTTGCCTTGCACGTAGCTGACCCGGGTTCAATTCCTTTGTCCCTCTCGGAGAGCCCAGCAAGCTACAGAGAGTATTCCGCCCGCACAGCAGAGCCTGGCAAGCTACCTTTGGCATATTTGATATGCCAAAAACAGCAACAACAAATCTTAGAATGAAGACGTTACTGGTATCTGCTCAAGCAAATTGATGAACAATGGGACAACAGTGTGACAGTGCTACTACTCCTAAATCTTTTCATTTGCTTAACTAGTATACTGGTAACTAAATAATAGTCATTGAGGAATCAAAATTTTTTCCCCAATGTAGGAAGCTTTTATTTAGGATGTGATGATTTCCTTTTTGCTAATCTACTTATTCATCCATCCATCCCTTCAACCATCAGTACAGTTATATATGTGCATGATAAACATATATAAATATAGTGGTAGACAATAAGCATTGCTGGAAATTCAGAAGAGAGTGGAGTATTTTTGGAGAATAACTCCTAAGATTCCTGGTGCCCATCAAGGATATACCTTAAAGAACTCAGCAAAATGCATTTTAGGGGATTAAAATCAAGGGCTTCACCTATACAAAGGATATGTCCTACCACTGAAGCCTCAACCTGAGTCCTACAAGTAATTTACACACAAAATATTTCACATCCAAACACTATACCACCATTTTTAAAAATAAAATATAATCACTGTCACTGTCATCCCATTGCTCATTGATTTGCTTGAGTGGGCACCAGTAATGTCTCCATTATGAGACTTGTTGTTACTGTTTTTGGCATATCGAATACGCCACAGGTAGCTTGCCAGACTCTGCTGTGTGGGTGAGATACTCTTGGTAGCTTGCCAGGCTCTCTGAGAGGACCGGAGGAATGGAACCTGGATCGGCCGCGTGCAAGGCAAATGCCCTACCACTATGCTATCACTCCAGCCCCAAATATAATATTCATTGAAATATTTCTATTTGAAGAGATAAGTGATATAAAGTAAAAGAATACTACCCCTGATCATCAGAAGTGGTATTATATGTAACTTGGAAATATGTATTCTTATCTTTAATATAAAGATGTTATTAGGGACCAGTCTATAAAGTATTACCTCTATAAGAACTCACAAAACGAATCTCTTTGTTGTTGGGACCACAGAACAATGAACTAGCTACCAATTTTGTCCCAATATCTAGTTTCCCTTTTAGCAATAGGCATAATATGTTCCCTTCTGACATTTTATGCCAAGAATCTTAAATAAGCCAAAAAATTTGGCTGTAACATAATCCTCATTTAATTATTTTATCATCTGCTTATTTTCCATAATTCAGTAACATGTTTTACTCTATGGAAGTTCCACATTTTTTATGAGCTTTATATACAAGATGAGCTATACAAACCTTCCGACTTTTAACTTCTGAATTCCTAATTCCTGCATTTTTATGTTTTTTAGTCTTTGCGGTAATCTCTATGCCAGAATATCACTTTTGATAGGTTATCTTTATGTTAGTTCCCTTAACATTACTTCCCTTGTTTCTTATTTTTTAAAAGTTGCCATTCCAATACTTAGTAGCTCCTTTATACCATTTTTATTGCTATAGAGTATAATTACTGCCCTTTAAGGATTTTCTAAATTGCCTTTCTAAATAGATATTTTTAATACAACATGCTTTATATAAACATTAAAAATATGTCACAAAGATTAAAAAAATTGTTACAAACTTATCGCATTGCAACAAAACACAGTTTCAAGGATAAGAAAATTATGAACATTATCATTTTACATTAAGGTATAAGTTTCAAGTAACAAAAACATCGATTAAGACTTTGTCTACTATTGGTAGCAAATAATACTCAGCTTGCCTCCTTGTCTTTCCTCTATAAGTAACTAGAAGCCTGAGCAGAATATTTGAGATAACACTATACAGACAGAACCTAACTCTGAAAAAAAAAAAAGACACCAGGTTTATTGCTCATTTGGCCTGCCTTCCTACCTGTGGATTCCTCCTCACTTCTAGTACAATAAACTGGAGTTCAAATAGATCAGATTAGTATTGCTAAACTGAGCAAGCAGATACCAGAGATGCCGCAGAGGGAGGTAGAATCTCCATCCCTTCAACAGTGTACATTTCCCACCACCCATGGCCCCAGGTTCCCTCTGGCTCCTCTTCTCCCAACCTACCTCTATGGCAGGCACTTTTCTTCTTTCTCTTATAAGGGAATTTTTAACAAAAACTTTATGCTTTACATGATTTGTATACTTCAAAATAGTATTTGAGTAAAATATGCTTATACTATATGTGTCATTCATATGAAATTCAATGGTATATAAATTATTTATAGGGTAGTACTTTAGGCTATAGAAGAAGAGATTATTAGCACAAGTGGACCTATTGGGAAAATTAAAATATTCTCTATATATGTATATACATTGGGATATTTGGCATATTGTTTATATGCTTAATAAAAATGCATTATAATTTTAAGATTTATACTTTGATCATAAACAAAGTTTTCTACAAGAGTTAACTGAGTTTATTGAATAGATTTTTTTTTTCTTTTTGGGTCACACCTGGCGGTGCACAAGGGTTACTCCTGGCTCTGCACTCAGGAATCACCCCTGGAAGTGCTCAGGGGACCATATGGGACGCTGGGAATCAAACTCAGTTTGGCCGCGTGCAAGGGAAACACCTTAACCGTTGTGCTATTGCTCCAGCCCCTATTGAAGATTTTAATTTTGTTTGGAAAAAGGTTTTAACTTTGTAAACATTACTAAGTGCACTAAAAAGAATGGGTTGTGGATGGTGAGTTAAAATTGGTTTTCTCTACAGTTTGATATAAAGCTTTCTTCCTCTGTTCAAAACTTCAAGGTACTTGATTTTTATTTTTTAAATTTTAGACAACATGATTTTAATACTATTAATTATAGGATTTTGTGCATATAATGTTCTAACACTACACCCTCCACAGTATGTTTGTTTGCCCCCTCCCCTCTTCTCCTCCCCTCCCCTCCCCTCCCCTCCCCTCCCCTCCCCTCCCCTCCCCTCCCCTTCCCTTCCCTTCCCTTCCCTTCCCTTCCCTTCCCTTCCCTTCCCTTCCTTCCCTTCCCTTCCCTTCCCTTCCCTTCCCTTCCCTTCCCTTCCCTTCCCTTCCCTTCCCTTCCCTTCCCTTCCCTTCCCTTCCTTTCTTCATTTTTGGTGGTACAAGTGTTTGAACCCAAGGTCTCAAACATTCAAGGCATGCATCTAATCTAAATCCCTGATCTCACAGTCTGTCTTCCACTACCTCTTGATTATGGTACTATGGGTGTTGCCAACAAATCTGGGGTCATTGGGATAATCTAATTTAAGTCATTTGTTCTCTCTCTCTCTCTCTCTCTCTCTCAATCTATCTATCTATCTATCTATCTATCTCTCCCCACTTTGTCTATTTATCTTTCTACCCCCCTCCCATCTCTTAGATTTGTTGTTGGTTTATTATTATTAAAAAAATACTGTTAGGTCAGGGACAAAGCTCAAAGGAGCAAGAAGATGACTGGCACACACAATCCAGAGCTACGTGAACCCCTGACTGCCACCACATTGGTCCTGGTGTCTTCGTTCCTACTATGTCTGAGAAGCATCATATACTGAAGTGGGGACACTAAACCACGGGGCCCACACAGCTGGCTTGAGAGTGACTCTAAGCACCCCAGAAGTACCCCCTGCCCTCACTGTTGAAAATAGAAAATAAGTCACCAATTAAAAATTTAACATTAAATTTAGTTGTAACAAACTATAATAGATAGTTGTGAATGGAATACATGGATTGTACATTTAGAAAAATATGAAAAAAAATAGGCTGAGAGATTTTTTTCATTTAGATCTCTATTATCAGTATGATCAGGCAAAAAGTTATATTGAATTAACATTATCCTACATGTGTTAAATGAGATAGCAATTTTATAACCAGATATTTATTAAAAATTTTTATATAGCAAACCACAAATAAAATGTAAATAACTACAAAAAGCTAAAGTATTACAAACTTTTCCTGACTATTTTTATCATTAAAATAACTGTGTTTTGTAGACCAATGGAACAGGGTTGAATATCTGTACATATACACCCTCAAATATATGATCATCAAATCTTTGACAAGGGAGCAAGAAATGTGAAGTGGAGCAAGGAAACCTCTTTAACAAATGCTACTGGCAAAACTGGACAGCTATATGCAAAATAATGGGTTCAGACCTCTACCTAACAACATGTACAAAAGTCAGATCAAAATGGATTAAAGACCTCAACATCAGACCAGAATCCATAAGGTACATTTGCCGACAAAGTCGGCAAAACCCTCTACAACACTGAAGCTACAGGTATCTTTAAAGATGACTCACCACTGACCAGGCAAGTGGAAACAGAGATAAACAGATGGGACTATCTTAAAATAAGAAACTTATATACCTCTAAAGAAACAGTGACCAAAATACAAAGACAACCTACAGAATGGGAAAGGATATTCACCCAATATCCATCTGCTAAAGGGTTGCTATCAAGGATATACAAGGCACTGACTGATCTCCACAAGAAGAAAACATCTAACCCCATCAGAAAATGGGGTGAAGAAATGAACAGAAAATTTCTCAAAGAAGAAATCCGAATGGCTAAAAGGCACATGAGAAAATGCTCTACATCACTAATAATCAGGGAGATGCAGATCAAAACAACAATGAGGTATCATCTCACACCACAGAGACTGGCCCACATCCAAAAGAACAAAAGCAATCAGTGTTGGTATGGATGTGGGGACAAAGGGACTCTCATTCACTGCTGGTAGGAATGCTGACAGAAGGTTCAGCCCTTTTGGAAAACAGTATGGATGATTCTCAAAAAATCAGAAATTGAGCTCCCATTTGACCCAGCAATACCACTTCTGGGAATATATCCTGGAGAGGCAAAAAAGTACAGTAAAAATGACATCTGCACTTGTATGTTCATTGCTGCTCTCTTTACAATAGCCAAAATCTGAAAAAAACCTGAATGCCAAGAACAGATGACTGGTAAAAGAAACTTTGAAACATCTATACATGGGATACTATGCAGCTGTTAGAAAGATGTAGTCATGAAATTTCGATATAAGTCGATCAACATGGAGAGTATCATGTTAAGTGAAATGTGTCAGGAAGAGAGGGACAGAAATAGAAAGATTGCACTCATCTGTGGAATATAAAGTACCAGAATAGAAGACTAATACCCAACAATGGTAGAGATAAGGTCTAAAAGGCTTGTCCCACGACTTGGAAGCTGGCCTCACATGTTGGGGGAAAAGGCAGCTCAGATAGAGAAAGAAATACCAAGTAAAAGGTATCAGGAAGACCCGCTTGGGTTGGGAGATACTAGCCAAAGGTAGACTGTAGACCAAACATAATGGCCCCTCGATATCTCTATAGCAAACCACACACCCAAAAGGAGGGAATGCCCAGCCACAGAGGCGGGGTGGGGTGGGGGTGATGGGATGGGGGTGGTGGGAGGGCTCCTGGGATCACTGGTGGTGGAGAATGGGCATCGATGGAGGGATGAGTACTGTATCATTGTATGACTGAAACAGAAACACGAAAATTTGTAAGTATGTAACTATACCTCATGGTGATTCACTAATTAAGAAGTAAATTAAGAATTAAAAAAAAACCATGTTTATAACCAAAGTCTCCATGCTAAAGTAAACAAATTCATAGTCTTCCCGTGCTGAATTAGTTAGGAAATAAGAAAAAAACAAGTTACTGTGCAGACAAGAGTGATAATGAGAATATAGTGTAAAAATTTTAGTGGTATTCAAAGAAAACATCACATAGGAAGTTTTATCAAGTACACATAAAAGGTTTATACCTTTATTATATAAAAAGCCATTGGATTTATATGAAACTCAAGGCACCAATAAATTAACGATATGTTGAACAAATGAGAAATTAGTGTAAAGAAAGTAGTCTTATTCAAGATGAAGCAAAGACTAGCATACACTTTAACTAAATTCAAATACATATGTTAATTTTGATATATTTATATTATATGTATGTGGGAAGAGAGTGTTATTACCATACAGTAATAACAATGGTAATAGTATTTGTATAAAGTTGCCCAACTTACAGACTTTGTATTAAAGTAATTTGTGATACAGTTTATGATTTACTAATATACCTCTTGAGAATATTCCTTAAATACTAATTAAATCTATTTATGGTTCTAACCTTAAAAACTCTTATAAAGCTTTATTAACAAGTGAGCAAAAAAGAGTAATCTAAAATCCCTATAATAGAAGAATTATTAATTTAATCAGAGTTTACCAGTTCAACACATAAAATAAAGACACTACTCTAAAAGTAATTACACTCGCATTTTGATAATGTGAATTATACTTACTATAGCACTGTAGCACTGTCGCCCTGTTGTTCATCGATTTGCTTGAACAGGCACCAGTAACATCTCCATTGTGAGACTTGTTGTTACTGTTTTTGGCATATCCAATACGCCACAGGTAGCTTGCCAGGCTATGCCGTGAGGGCAGGATACTCTTGGTAGCTTGCTGGGCTCTGTGAGAGGGACAAAGGAGTCGAACCTGGGCGGCTGCATGCAAGGCAAACACCCTACCTGCTGTGCTATCATTTAAATAAAATTCTGTAACATTTGATTTCAGAATATTTTGAACTGTCATGTGGACACAAAGTCAGGGTGGGCAGAGGACATTGCCTGAAAACAAATATATTCAGTTCTCAATCAGACTGTGTGGAGTGAGAACAAAGGAACTGATGATGTCTTCATTATGTGTTTTGTTTGTCTGGGTTTGTTTGTTTTGTTTTGGGGAAACACAAAGTGGTGTTCAGGGGTTAAATCCAACTCAGTGCTTAGAGTTAACTGCTAGTTGTGTTCAAGAAGCCATGTAATACAGGGGTTGAAACTGAGCCTCCCTCATACAAAGTGTGTACTCAAGTCCTTTGAGTTATATCCCTGGTCCTATTATGTATTCTTTATTGCTTTGTTTTTTCTATTGAATCACTGTGAGATACAGTTACGAAGCTTTCATGTTTGAGTTTCAGTCATACAATGATTGAACACCTATTCCTCCACCAGTGCACATTTTCCAACACCGATGTCCCCCATATTCCCCCATTCCACCCTTCCCCCTGACTCTATGGCAATTTCCCCCATACTCTCTACTTTTGGGCACAAAAAGCATAAAATAAATGCTTTTTATTTTAACATGAGAAGACATCACTGATGTAAAAATAATGTATGCATATACTAAAATTAAAATGTGTATGTATGTATATGAACATAGTGCATATTCAAGAACTGGTTATTATATTCAACAACAGAGAACAAAAGCACGAAATTCTTTTGCCTTCAAAAACTGCCAGTCGGCTAGCAGTTGACAAGCACTACCCTTGAATCCCTCAGTCTATATTCTGGGACACAGGTCATGTTTAAATTCTGTGAGGCCGTTTTGAAAAGTCAGATTGCCAGAAACCACAATGAGAAAATGCAAAATTCCATCACTGTATTGGAGGGACTAAATTACAGTGTGTTTGCATGTTCTTTGCCTTATGTAAGTATGAGTTAATTCATATCAAATAATTCTGAATATTATTACTTCTTCCAAAAATTTTAAGCTCTAACCCCGACATCCATCTCATACCTTATGATGTTGCCCACATTTCACCCATCCAATTCATTATAAAAAATGGGAGTTTATGGGGAAGTACTGAAAGCCTTCCCTCTAAAATTAAGCAAAATACATGGTTGCCCACTCTCACAACTTCTGTTCAATATAGTACTGAGAGTTCTCATCATTGCAATTAGACAAAACAAGATCTGAAGGGCATCTGGATAGAAAAAGAAGTCAAGTTTTCACAATTTGCAGATGTCATAATACTGTAATTAGAAAATCTTAAGGACTACAGAAAAACTCCTAGGAATAATAGATTTGTACAATAAAATGTCAGCCTAAAAATTAACATGCAACAGTTTTCTGATATACAAATGATGAAATGAAATGAGACATTTAAAAAAATCCCATTCACAATTGTGCCTCTGAATATCAAGTGTCAGGCATAAACGTAAGTAAAGAACTGAAAGAATTATACAAGCATAACTACAAAATACTACTTAAATAAATAAAAGAGGACACAAGGAAATGGAAACACAACCGCTGCTTATAAATTTGAAGGATCAACATAGTCAAATACAATACTCACCAAAGCATCATACAGATTCAACACAGTCCTTATATAGATATCCATGGCATTAAAAAAAAATTTATTAGTGAATCACAGTGAGGCACAGTTACAAACTTATAAACTTTCAAGTTTGCATTTCAGTAATACAGTGATCGTTTATATCCCTCCACCAGTGTCCATTCTCCACCACCAATGTTCCCAGTATCCCTCCCACCACCCCCACACCAACCCCCACCACCCCACCATGCCTCTGTGGCAGGGCATTCCCTTTTGTTCTCTCTCCTTTTGGGTGTTGTAGTTTGTAATAGAGGTATTGAGTGGCCATTATGTTCGGTCAATAGTCTACTTTACGCATGGCATTTTTTTCCCAAACAAATAGATCAAATACTCCTGAAGTTCATATGGAATAAAAACCCCTCCTCCCACCCCCACCCAGCCATGTATAGCCAAAATAATTCTGGGAAAAAGAAAATGGGAGGCAGCACTTTCCTCAACTTCAAACCATACTACAGAGCACTAATAATTAAAGTAATGTGGTAATTGAATAAAGACAGTTTTTCATATCAATGGAGTAGAACTAAAAATCCAGAGAAATTTGACCTTCAGGTATATTAGCAGTTAATATTTGGTAAAGGAGCAAGCAAATAAAATATGAAGTGCAGCAAAGAAATCCTCTTCAGCCAATGGTACTGGCTGCCCACAAACACAAAAATTAATTCAGAACTCTTTCTAACACCAGACACAAAAATCAAATCAAAATGGATTAAAAACCCCAATATCAGACCTAAATTTGTAAGATAAGTATAAGATATAGAAGGTATATGATATGTAGAAGAAAAGATAGGCAGATCTCTCCACAACATTGAAGGCAGAGAAAATTTTATGGATAAAACACCAGTGATTAGGCAAGTGGAAGCAAAGATAAATAAATGGGACAATATTAAATTAAGAAGCATTTGCACCCCTAAGGATGTGATGATCCAAATACAAAAGCAGATCACAGAGTGGGAGAAAATATTTGCCATCACTCATCCAATAAATAGCCAAGATATATAAAGAACTTCACAAGGGAAAACATACAATCTCATCAAAAAAATGGGAGAAGAGATGATCAGAAACTTCCTCCAAGAAGACATACAAAAATGGCCAAAGGAATATGAAAATATTCTCAATATCACTAATCTTCAGGGATATGCAAATCAAAACAACAGTGAGGTATTACTTCACATTTCAGAGACTGGCAATTATAAAAAAGAACAAGATCAACCCAATCAGCCTTGCTATAAACATGGGGGGAAAGGGATTCTCATTCACTGCTGGCCAGTGTGTGTACTGGCCCAGCCTTTTTGGAGACAATTTGGGAATTCCTCTAAAACTAAGGAATACAGCTCCCATACAACCCCAGCAGTTTCATTCTTGGGAATTTATCTCATGGATCCAATACCACAATGCAGAAAATTCACAGTACTTCTGCACTTATATGTTCATTGCATCGCTATTCACAGTTGCCAAAATCTGGAAACAACCCAAGTGCCCAAGAACAAATAAGTAGATTAAAAATTATGGTCTGTATCCAAATGGAATACTACTTAGCTGTAAGAAAAGATTGAGTAATACAATTTTTTGATGCATGGATGGATATGCAAAGTATCATACTGAGAGAAATGAGACAGAGCAAAAGGCACAGACACAGAATGATATCAATCATGTGCGAGATATAAGAAACATAGTAAGAGAATAACTAAAGCCCAAAGAGCAGGAGAATTTGCCTTAATAGGAAGAGGATCAGACAAGAGACCGCTATAATAATAATAGAGGGAAGTGTTTTTTCTGGACAAGGCTAGGTACAGAAGGGAGGTAAAGTGACCATCAGTAACAGTATTGTAAACCACCATGCCTAAAGGGGGACAAAACAAAGAAAAAGGAAAAGAAAAAAGTGACTGCCATAGAGGCAGGCTGAGGGTCCTAAGAGAAACCAGGGACATTGGTGGAGGAAAGTGGACACTGGGGAAGGGATTGGTATTTGAACATTTTATGCCTGAAAATAAATCATGAATTACTGTAATTTTGTGATTCATGTTGATTTGATAAAAAATCACACTATCTATTAAAGGACATGTATACAAATATTACAAAACTCTTAGCAATAAGAAAATTGAAAGCTCAATTTTAAGAGACAGGCAAAAGTCTAAATATTTCACCAAAATGTTATAAAAATGTCACGTTAATCATATTGAGAAGGGCAAAATATATTTGCCATTAAAGATCTACCTAATTAAACAGCAATAATATACTTGCCTATTAAAATGGCCAAAGTCTAAAAAAATAAAAAGACAATAACAGTATTTGTGAAGATGAAGAACAGTAACTTTCATTTATTACTGGATAGTATATAAAATGGTATTATTTTGAAAGAAAGTCTGACCTGTTATTGTAAAGGAGGGCATATGCTTACATTCAGTCTTTTAGTCACCAACATTACACAGTTGATTTAAAAACTTATGTTCACATAGAAAACCTACAGATGAATGTTTATAGTAAACGTATACATAAAGATCAGCACAGGAAGCAACTATCCTGCTCAACAATAGGGTAAGTGCAGTATTTATTCTATACATTGAAATTTTATTTATCAATAAATGTAATTATTTGCCAAGTCAATAAAAGAATGAAGTTTAAATGGCTATTGCCAATATCAGAGATCAGAGGAAAATGTCCCACCCTTTCTGTGCTCTTCTGAGACTAAATAAACAAATTAATATCAAACAGGTTAATCAGAGAAAATGTCAATATTTAGTAAATAATACACAAATGAACAATGTACATTTAAAAGCAAAGTGGGTGAACCATAGTTCTATAATGCATGTTAAAGCATTATAAACATTAGGGAGAGGGAAGAGAGTTTATATGAAAAGGAGGAGGAGAATAACTCACCTTCTACATGAAAAGTGAAAGTGAGTTTGTTGGATGGAGAGGATGCGCTAATACATAAACAGATCGGATTGATGTCTCCAAATGCATTGTTCTAGAGTATTAAGGGGTAGAAATGACTGCTTCTTAGATTAGAAAAAAGAGCAAAGAACTGTAATATGGACAAAAAACTTCTCTGCACTAGGTTTTTTACTGTTCTAGAGTTAAAATAATCTTACTTTCTAAGTAATAGTGGCTCCCTTCTGAGACCCATAGGAATCCGTGACCTGTGTTTCCTATAACAAATGACACTAACTGTAAGAGACCAAGTTATAGGTCACTCTGGGCATAGGGAGTAAAGTTTATCTGACCCTTTGTAGAGTCTATTGTTTCTTTAGGGGAGACTAATAAAATACTAGTGAAAGAAAGAAAGCTAACTACTATATGATAACAGTATATAAACCTTATAAAGACAGAATAAGTATAGGGAAAGATAATGTTGGTTGTGGGACTCCACGCCAGGCTGTTTTCACTCGGGGTGCCTCAGAGGGGGGTGGGTGAGAACCCTTCCTGCCCCAAGGGACCCAGCCCTGGCAGCAGACCTCCACTACCCAACTGCTGCCACTCTCCAGGCCACTTTCCGGATGCTCCGGCAGAACCTCACGCATGAATGAAGTCCCACAGAACCCAGATAATGCTGAACTTTGTGACCTTGGACTCTAGACTCAACAGGACCCAGAAATAGAGATCCTCTGCCTGCAATCTCTCAATCTCCAGTGACTCCAGGGATCACACCTATAAGCCACACCCTGCCACATGCTGACAGCACCAGATAATCTCCTCATCAGCCACCCTCCAGATCTTAAAAGCTGCTCCTCTAAGACTGGAGTATAAAATGAGGCCCCCACAGCCATGCCACTGGACTCTGCGCCAGGCTGTTTTCACTAAGGGTGCCCCAGAAGGAAGGGGGCGGGTGAGAACTCTCCCCGCCCCAAGGGACCCAGCCCCGGCAGCAGACCTCCACTACCCAACCGCCACCCTGCTCCAGGCCACTTTTCGGACACATTATAAGACACTTCCTAACCATTTTCCATAATTACCACACCATATTTGATGGAGTACAGACAGTAGGCAACAAATCATAGAGAGAGCAATATATATATATATATGTATATATATATATATATATATATATATATATATACTTCTCAGAGAGCCCGGCAATCTACCAAGAGTATCCCATCAGCAAGGGCAGAGCCTGGCAAGCTATTCATGGCATATTCAATATGCCAAAAATAATAACGATAGGTCTCATTCCCCTGATCCTGAAAGAGCTTCTAATAGTTGGGAAAGATGAGTAAGGAGAGGCTGCTAAAATCTCAGGGCTGGGAGGAATAGAGACATTACTGGTGCCCGCTTGAGTAAATAGATGAACAACGGGATGACAGTGATACAGTTATACAGTGAATGTTGGTTGTCAGGAATAGAAAGGATATAGAATGATGAAGAGCAGGGTCTTGTCTGGGGTTGTAGTTCTTATGTGTGAAAACTAATTGTGAATGCAGAACATAAAGCTCAGAGAACCTTGCGACACAAAAGGTAAACTGTAATGTATATAAATGAAACATCCTAAAGGAGTGGACCAGGGAAGCACAGGATTAAGAGCTAAATGTGACAAAAATCTCTCATTATGTGAGAATGGCTACAACACTCTCCCTCACCTGAGTAGGGTTGGAGAACAAGTTGCTGATCCATGTAGCTTTGAAAATGAGTAGAGCATATTAGACTCAAAAGAAAAGGAACCATATAAAATGATTGTTCTCCAGTTGATAAAGTTATTTCCCAGTGGCCAAGGGGCTAGCAATTCTCTACTCACTTTATATGTGTATGCTGAAATTAAATAATAAATGTAATAGAAATAGTGGTGAGTGGTTAGAGAACAGATCTGTAGTGGGAGGTTACAAATAAGCAAAGAGGAAGTAGAACAATTCTTGTGGAGACTTACTAAGCTAGGACTCAATAGTATCAACTCATAGGTAGTTTGCAGTTAGATATAGTTAAGCAGAAAAATTTGGAAAGTATATTTACAAGCAATTACACATGCATATATACCTCTTTACTTTATAAGCATAGAGCCCGTATATATAATTCACCCCAAGAGTGGTGAATTCACCCCAACAGTGAATACCAAGAATATTCAAGCCTTGAACTTCTATAAATGAAATCAGACAAAACTCTTTAGAGAAATGACTGATTCTTAGAGTGGAGAAAGGAATACATAAGACAAATGTGGAACAACTAATAATTCTAGAAAAAATAAAGTATTCAAAACAGAGGTATACCCATAGTTGTGAGGGCCTGAACAAAAATTACAAGAATTATTTGCAGGAACTTTTATAAGTTAAGCTGAAGAAACTTAACAACAAAGTTAACAACCTAGTATTAGAGGCCAGTTAAATAGTATAGCAGTTAGAGCATTTGCTTTAAATCCCACTAACCCAAGTATGAACCTGGAAGTGAGCCCATCAGAAGTGATACCTGAGCACCAAATCAGTAGTAATCCCTAGAATCAGCAGGTTCATGCCTCCCCCCCCAAAAAAAAAACAGTAAACAAAAAAAGTACTAGATGATAATTCATAGTATAAACTCAATACACATGAGTGTATAATGATGATGGTTGCATAAGTAGGATAAAAATTCCAACACATTTATACATTTTGCAGTTTTTAAAAAGTTTTCCATTACTTGTATGAATTGCATCCAGGGTGTACCAATGAAAGAAAGAAGGGAAGAAAGGAAGAAAGGAAGAAAGAAAGAAAGAAAGAAAGAAAGAAAGAAAGAAAGAAAGAAAGAAAGAAAGAAAGAAAGAAAGAAAGAAAGAAAGAAAGAAAGAAAGAAAGGAAAGAAGAAAGGAAGGAAGGAAGGAAGGAAGGAAGGAAGGAAGGAAGGAAGGAAGGAAGGAAGGAAGGAAGGAAGGAAGGAAGGAAGGAAGGAAGGAAAAGGGGAAAAGAGAGAAAGAGAGAAGGAAAGAGAGGAGAGAAGGAAAGAGAGAAGGAGAGAAGGAAAGAGAAAGAAAGAAAGAAAGAAAGAAAGAAAGAAAGAAAGAAAGAAAGAAAGAAAGAAAGAAAGAAAGAAAGAAAGAAAGAAAGAAAGAAAAAGAAAGAAAGGGAGTTTGGGGCTTGCCCCACCGCCCCCACCCCCGCCTGGCACCTATGGGCCGCCACCGTCTGTTCCTGACCACCCCCCCACTCTACAGGTTAGGGGCGTTACCTCACCGTAGGGGCGTGGCCTCAAAGTGGGCGTGGCCTATTTTCGGGGCACAGGCCACTAACGGGGCCACAGTTATTTCTTTACCTTTCCATGCATTATCCTTTGGCCATAACTGATAAAACTCACTACTCTGAAGAATTCCCTCGTCATCTAAGTCACTATATGTTAATAGTCAACTAACCTACCCTACTCTAATTTCACAAAAACTGTCAGTGAACACATCAACTTGCACAGAAAAGTCCTTTGTTAAAAGAGCATAGCTCCACACCCTCAGTTGTGACCCCTTCCAAGCTAAGGAGACCACCGGATAGTAAAGCCCATAACAACATGAAGAAACAGCGAAAATCCCCACCACCAGGAGAGATCCAAGAAAATATCTCATTAACCTCAGCAGTGATTCCCCAGAAATACAACCTCCTCTCGGATAAAGGATTCAGAGAGGAAATTGTGAGGATGGTTCACGAACTCAACACAACTATGGAACGAACATCCAATAAATTAAGGGAGGATATGGATGCAGCATTGGAACGCTCCACCAAGATAATCCAGGAAGAAATGAGAGCAGAAATCTCAAAACTATGAACAGAAGTCACACAACTAAAAGAATCAGTAGATGAAATAAAAAACTCCGTAGGAGCCCTCAATTGTAGAATGACTACAGCCGAAGACAGAATCAGTGAGCTTGAAGATGAGCTGCAAAAAGCATATAGGCAACAACAAATAATGGCAAAAGACCTCAAAATGGCTGTAGAGCGAATTAGAGTTCTAGGGGACGACCACAGGAGAAACAACATAAGAATCATGGGAGTGCCGGAACCACACGGAACCAATCCCAATGAAAAAAACACCATTAAAGACATCATTGCCAAAAATTTCCCAGAGCTAGAGAATGCGGACATCCAGATCCACGGAGTCCAAAGGGTGCCAGCTAAAAGGGACCCAAATAGAAAATCCCCAAGGCATATCATAGTCAGAATGATGGATGCCGTGGATAGAGATACAATACTGCAAGCAGCAAGATCAAAGAAGGACATCATATACAAAGGAGCACCCCTTAGATTCACAGCAGACCTATCAGAAGAAACCCTTCAAGCCCGAAGACAATGGTGGGATATAGTGAAAAAACTTAATGAAATGAATGTCTCACCAAGAATACTCTACCCGGCTAAACTCTCAGTTAAACCTGAAGGAACCATACACTATTTCACGGACAAGCAACAGCTCAGGAACTTCATAGACTCAAGACCAAATTTAAAAGAAGGACTCAGAGGGCTACTATAAGACAAGGAAAGAACCTACAAGAACAACAAACCCTACAGAAAAATGATACACAAAATCCCATGATAATAATCTCCCTTAATGTTAACGGTCTAAATGCACCAATCAAGAGGCACAGAGTGGCAAAATGGATTCGGAAACTAAACCCAACTTTCTGCTGCCTACAAGAAACATATCTGAATAGTCAGAACGAATACAGACTCAAAATCAAAGGATGGAAAACAATCCTGCAAGCAAACAGCTCCCTCAAAAAAAAAAAAAAAGCGGGGAGACCCAGCAAAACCTCTTTCGGCATGGGCAACTCCTCGCAGAATGTCTCCAGCCTGAGAACTAAGCCTCGGCCCCGTGCCCGCCCAGGAGGGGAAAGGTTTTTCTCTCCCACACCTCTTTCCCTCCGGGGATGAAGGGCGTGGTGTCCGCCATATTAAGACGACCACAGATTGGGTTTTCAAGCCTGCAATGATCCAATATCTGGAAGAAATCTCCCTGGACTTCTTGTTAAAGTACAGAAATTCAAAACCGCATCTTATTTGTCTTCACAGTAGGTCTGAATCTAGTGGGGTACTCCTAACAACAATAGTGAGGTTTGTGTTGAAATATTGAATGTAACCAAAGTAAACAGAATGTAAAATGAAACTTATCAGTTACAAGGTAGGGGGTGGGGGGGGCGGGATGGGAGGTGTACTGTGTGGTTTTTTTTTTTTTTTTTTGGTGGTGGTATATGGGCACTGGTGAAGGGATTGTTGTTTCAGCATTGTATAACTGAGACCTAAGCCTGAAAGCATTGTAATCTTCCACACGGTGATTTAATAAAATAAAATTTTTATTTAATAAAAAAAAATTTAAAAATAAAAAAAAAAGCGGGGGTGGCCATACTAGTATCCGATAGCATAGATTTCAGGCTGAAAAATATCAGAAGGGACAGCGAAGGGCATTTTCTATTCATCAAGGGATATGTACAACAGGAAGAAATCACACTCCACACTCCTAAATGTATACGCACCTCATGAACGACCAGCTAAATACTTAAAAGAACTCCTAACAGAATTTAAGGAGGACATAACTAGCACCACGATAGTAGTTGGAGACTTCAACACTGCCTTATCACCTCTAGATAGATCGACAAGAACAACACTCAGCAAGGAAACGATGGCTCTGAAGGAAGAAATGGAGGAGACAGGGCTGATAGACCTATACAGGGCTATACACCCCAAAAAGAAAGAATACACATTCTTTTCCAGCGCACATGGAACATTTTCCAAAATAGACCACGTTCTGGGCCACAAATTATACCTTAATAGTATCGGGAAGATAGAAATTGTATCAACTATCTTTTCAGACCATGATGCACTGAAGATCGAAGTTAATCACGCACAGACTCGAAGAACCAAATCAAACACTTGGAAATTAAACAACTCACTATTGAACAATGAGTGGGTCACGAAGGAAATTAAGGAAGAAATCAAGAGATACCTCGAAACAAATGAGAATGAAGACACAAGCTACCAGAACCTAAGGGAAGCAGCTAAAGCTGTGTTAAGGGGAAAATTTATAGCTCTGCAAGCCTTCCTCAGAAAAGAAGAAAGGGCCTATACAGAGTGCTTGACTTCTCAGCTCAAGATCTTAGAAGAGGACCAGCAAAAGGAACCCAAACCAGATCGAAGGAAAGAAATAATAAAACTTAGAGCAGAAATTAATGATATGGAAACCCGAAAAACAATTCGAAAGATCAATGAAACAAAGAGCTGGTTCTTTGAGAAAATAAATAAGATTGATAAACCGCTAGCAAGACTCACAAAGAAAGAAAGAGAGAAAACCCTAATAAACCGAATCAGAATTGAAAAGGGGGACATCACAACACAAACCAAGGAGATTCAAAGGATCATCAGAGACTATTTTGAAAGTCTGTATGCCAGGAAACAAGAGAACCTAAAAGAAATGGATGAATTCCTTGACTCCTACAATCTCCCAAGACTGAACCAAGAAGACGTGAAATACCTGAATAGGCCCATAAATATCAAGGAAATCGAAACTGTAATCAAAAATCTCCCCAAAAACAAAAGCCCAGGTCCAGACGGATTCACTGGCGAATTCTTCCAAACATTTAAAGAAGACTTGCTGCCAGTTCTCCTCAAGCTTTTCCAGGAAATTGAAAAGACAGGAACCCTTCCGAACAGTTTCTACGAGGCACATATCTCCCTAATACCAAAAGCAAACAAAGACAACACTAACAAAAAAAACTATAGACCAATATCCTTTATGAACACCGATGCGAAGATCCGCAACAAAATACTTGCAAATAGAATCCAACAACTCATCAAAAACATCATACACCATGACCAAGTGGGATTCATCCCAGGGATGCAAGGATGGTTTAACATTCAGAAATCAATCAATATAATATATCAACAAAAGTAAAGATAAAAACCATATGATCATATCAATAGATGCTGAGAAAGCATTTGACAAGATCCAACACTCATTCATGATAAAAACTCTCACCAAAATGGGTTTTGGAGGAACTTTTCTCAAGATAGTCAAAGCCATATACCACGAACCTATGGCAAGCATTATCATCAATGGAGAAAAACTAAAGGCCTTTCCTCTAAGATCGGGGACAAGACAAGGATGCCCACTCTCACCACTTCTCTTTAATATAGTACTGGAAGTATTAGCAATAGCCATCAGGCAAGAAAAAGATATTAAGGGGATTCAGATTGGAAAGGAAGAAATCAAGCTCTCACTATTCGCAGATGATATGATACTATACCTAGAGAAGCCTAAAAGCTCTAGTAAGAAACTCTTAGAAACAATTGACCTGTACAGTAAAGTCGCAGGCTATAAATTCAATACCCCAAAATCCATGGCCTTCCTATATGCAAACAATGAGACAGAGGAAAGGGACATGAAAAAAGCAATCCCGTTCACAATCGTGCCCCAGAAAATCAAATACCTTGGAATCAACTTAACTAAAGAAGTAAAGGACCTCTACAAAGAAAACTATAAAATGCTACTCCATGAAATAAAAGAGGACATGAGGAAATGGAAACATATACCCTGCTCATGGATAGGGAGATTAAACATTGTCAAAATGGCAATACTCCCCAAAGCATTATACAGATTTAATGCGATCCCTATAAATATACCCATGGCATCTTCAAAGAAATGGATCAAGCAATCCTGAAATTTATATGGAACAATAAACGCCCATGGATAGCTAAAACAATTCTTGGGAAAAAGATGATGGGAGGCATCAACCTCCCCAACCTTAAACTCTACTACAAAGTGGTAACAATTAAAACAGCATGGTACTGGAACAAAGGCAGAGCTGAAAACCAATGGAACAGGGTGGAATATCCCTACACACAACCTCAAATGTACGATCATCTAATCTTTGATAAGGGAGCAAGAGATGTGAAGTGGAGCAAGGAAAGCCTCTTTAACAAATGGTGCTGGAACAACTGGACAACCACATGTAAAAAAATGAGCTTAGACCTCGACCTGACACCATGCACAAAAGTCAGATCAAAATGGATTAAAGACCTCAACATCAGACCACAAACCATAAGGTACATTGAAGACAAGTTCGGCAAAACCGTCCACGATATTGAAGATAAAGGTATCTTCAAAGATGACAGGGAACTAAGCAATATAGTAGAAACAGAGATCAACAAATGGGACTACATTAAACTAAAAAGCTTCTGCACCGCAAAAGATACAGTGACCAAAATACAAAGACTATCTACAGAATGGAAAAGGATATTTACACAATACCCATCAGATGAGGGGTTGATATCAATGGTATATAAAGCACTGGTTGAACTCTACAAGAAGAAAACATCCAACCCCATCAAAAAATGGGGCGAAGAAATGAACAGAAACTTTTCCAAGGAAGAGATAAGAATGGCCAAAAGGCACATGAAAAAGTGCTCTGCATCACTAATCATCAGAGAGATGCAGATCAAAACTACCATGAGATACCACCTCACACCACAGAGACTAGCACACATCCAAAAGAACAAAAGCAACCGCTGTTGGAGAGGATGTGGGGAGAAAGGGACCCTTCTACACTGCTGGTGGGAATGCCGACTAGTTCAGCCCTTTTGGAAAACAATATGGACGATTCTCAAAAAACTAGAGGTTGAGCTCCCATTTGACCCAGCAATACCACTGCTGGGAATATATCCCAGAAAAGCCAAAAAGCATAGTCGAAGTGACATCTGCACTTACATGTTCATCGCAGCACTGTTTACAATAGCCAGAATCTGGAAAAAACCCGAGTGCCCTAGAACAGATGACTGGTTGAAGAAACTTTGGTACATCTATACAATGGAATACTATGCAGCTGTTAGAAAAAATGAGGTCATGAAGTTTACATATAAGTGGATCAACATGGAAAGTATCATGCTAAGTGAAATGAGTCAGAAAGAGAGAGACAGACATAGAAAGATTGCACTCATCTGTGGAATATAGAATAATAGACTAGTAGTCTAATACCCAACAATAGTAAAAATAAGTACTAGGAGGTTGACTCCATGGCTTGGAGGCTGATCTCTCATTCTGGGCAACTCAGAGAAGGGAGCACCAAGTAAAATGTGGTCGGAGGTCATGCGGGGGAGGAGTGATGCATGCCGAATGTAGACTAGAGACTGAACACAATGGCCGCTCAACACATTTATTACTAACCACAACACCTAATAAGAGAGAGAGAACTAAAGGGAATACCCTGCCGTAGTGGCAGTTTGGGGTGGGGGGAAACGGGACTGGGGAGGGTGGGAGGGACCCTGGGTTTACTGGCGGTGGGGAATGGGCACTGGTGAAGGGATGGGTTATCAAACTCTGTATGGGGGAAACATGAGCACAAAAATGCATAAATCTGTAACTGTACCCTCATGTTGATTTACTAATTAAAAATAAACTATTAAAAAATTAAAAAAAGAAAGAGAAAGGAAGAAAAAAGAAAGAGAGAAAGGAAGAAAAAAGAGAGAAAGAAAGAAGGAAAGAAAGAAAGAAAGAAAGAAAGAAAGAAAGAAAGAAAGAAAGAAAGAAAGAAAGAAAGAAAGAAAGAAAGAGAGAAAGATAGAGAGAAAGCGAGAAAGCGAGGAGAGAAGGAGAGAAGGAGAGAAGGGAAGAGAAGGAGAGAAGGATAGAGAGAAAGAAAAAAAGAAAGAGAGAAAGGAAGAAAGAAAGAGAATGGAAGAAAGAAAAAAGAGAGAGAAAGAAAGAGAGAAAGAGAGTAAGAAAGAGAGAAAGATAGAGAGAAAGCGAGGAGAGAAGGAAAGAGAGAAAGAAAGAAAGAAAAGAAAGAAAGAAAGAAAGAAAGAAAGAAAGAAAGAAAGAAAGAAAGAAAGAAAGAAAGAAAGAGAGAAAGAGAGAAGGAAAGAGAGAGAGAAAGAAAGAAAGAAAGAGAGAAAGAAAGAAAGAAAGAAAGAAAGAAAGAAAGAAAGAAAGAAAGAAAGAAAGAAAGAAAGAAAGAAAGAAAGAAAGAAAGAAAGAAAGAAAGAAAGAAAGAAAGAAAGAAAGAAAGAAAGAGCCTTATATTGGGCATTAAGGTCAATATGGTGGCAGCCAATGACCTCAAAGATGCCCAAATCTCTGTCATGGAAGTTGAAAATATTCTGTATAGCTAAGGGAATGAAGATCAAGATCGCATATGGAATTAAGGCTGCTAATCACTTGACCTTGAGATGGGGAAATTATCCTTTATAATTCAGTCATGTTTATTATTAGCCAGGTTAATGTCCTTGCAAGGGTCCTTGCATATGGAAAAGGGAGACAGAAAACTCAGAGACAAACACCACAACAGAAAGGCACCTAGAGGTTCAACACTACCTTTCTAGAGGCAACAGAGAGAAAAGCAAACAGGAATTGAGGAAGCAAGGAGTTTTTAGATGATGAAAAGGCAAAAAAAATGTTATTCAGAGCCTTTGAAAAGAATATTGCCCTTGACTTTATGATTTTTAGCCTCAGAAATCCAGGTTGGATTTACAACCTTTAGTAATATAAGTCATTTAAAAAATTGTGATACTTTATCATAGCGATACACAGTAAATGAATGACAATAATACCAGCAGTGAGAAGTCATACTATTAATATTTATTTTTTACTTTAATGATGAGAATTACACATTACCTTACCCCCTCCCACATCATATTAATACAATCATGAAAAATCCATCAAATATGAGCCAAGTGTGACCACATTATACAAATTATCAGACCTGCAATCTCGAAAACTAAGGACATCCAAAGCCTTCTGAAAATAGTTATTCAATTATTACAACTGAAGGAGATATGAGAAGATATATAAGGTCACAGGGTGAAATCCTGGAACAAAAATAAAGAGAATAGGATAAAATGAAGAACCTCTGGAAAAAATATGGACATTAGTTATGAATAATGTACCAATATTGGTTTATGAATTGCAACAAATGCACCACACACTGCTGTAAGATGTTAATAGAGGAACTTGATTACAGGTATGTTGAATCTCTTTACCATGTTAATAAATTAAAACTGGTATTTCACAGAAATTCAGTGCAAAACAGAAGCATCTGAAATGATTTTTGTTGCAGTCACTGTCTAACTTCAATCACATGATAGACCCTAAGGGAGAGAAGACTGACTGTGCCCAGTGTACCCCAAACTGTGAGAGATTTTTTAGTATTATTTTGATGACACTGAATTTAGGTGGTTTGTTTTGCAGGAACAGATGAAAGGAAAACTCTTGGGAACAAACAAACTTCCCCTCCTTTCCCCCAGTAAGTAACTTTCCTTTGTGAAGACAACCAGTCTACACTGACTGGCTTTTTACAAGAGACTGGAAAGCTTTCACTCCGCCTATCCATTCTTAGTTGTTCTATTCTATATTTCTAGTCAGTAATTGGAAACAATTCTGGTTTTATCAATAAGAAGTGAAAATATTTTCCTAGATGTTCTGTTTGAGTCTTAAAGAAAAGCTGTTATCTTGTTATGCATGCAAAACAGTAAGAGTGAAAATCACATATGACACTCGGTGGGGGCTTTGGTGCCACATCCAAACCTCAGTATCTTAACACCTGATCTAATTTAGTCCGACAACTGTGAGTTGAACATGCTATATGAATCATGTTATAGATAATCAAATCGAGATGGAAATGTAATAATATAAATGTGGCACAGCCAAATAAACACAATAAAGAGACCTTTAAATTAGTGCTTTGACTTCAGAATCTATACATCCAATATGTTTCCTGACAACAATGAGGTAATCAAGTCAAGATTTCAAAAACACTGAAAAAATATATAAGGCAGAATTATTTGGGGATCTTAGAGGAAAAGACATTCTACATTAGCCATAAGCTTCAGCCTTGAATACATCTCAAAGGCCTGGTATCTTGACAGCTATATCCTTTTGGGAACTCAGCCCTCAGCCTTTCTGGTCATCCTTCCTGAAATCCTTTTCTTCTGCTGTTTTCTTTTCTTCTATTTCATCTGGCCTCTGGAACGTTAATGTCATGGTAAATTCTTCAATATCCTCAACTATTTCAGTTTGCTAATTGCAGTTTCTATCCTTGACTTCCTCATCTTTGACTTCATTCAGCTCAGATTTTCCCATCATTAATCACCATGTTGTTGAGATGACAGCGATGATGCCAGTATTCATTTAGTTACTGTTTTCTACTATCAGCTATTTAGCTATTAGTTTTCTACTATTTAGCTATTCTGTTTTCCATTATCTATTATTTCTATTATCAGCACTGATATTTGATATTATGAACCCTTTGCTTTGGATATTTGTGATATCCAATGACATAATATTACCTTATTTATTTCTTTGATTTACCAACCCAGTCAATGCTAAAACAAAGTATCATGTTTCCGTAAGACAGTCTTGAGTGATTTTGACATCCATTGCTATCTATGAGTCACCTTGGCTTTCTTTTGTGATGTCTTGATATCCATACATCTAGAGCTATCGACTTTTAAGTTTTCAGTGGGAAGCTTACCCAGAGGAGGAATGGACGAAGGATGAGAGTAGCGGTGCAAAGAGCCAGTGATGGAGGGAGGTAGAAACTATGATGGAATGAATGGTGCTAGAATTTGTTTTGCATTAAATCCTAAAAGTAATAGTAAATCATGCACTAAAAATAATATTTTTTTGAAAAAAGACAAACTTTTCTTATGTCATACACACCAATTGCCAACTACTGGAATCTCTTTTTTTTTTTCCAAAAAAAAGCTATATATATATATATATATATATATATATATATATATATATATTTAGTGAGTCACAGTGAGGGTACAGTTACAGATTCACACCTTTCCATGCTTGTTTTTCCCTCATGCAATGTTCGAGAGCCCATCCCTCCACCAGTGTCCATTCTCCACCACCAATGAACCCAGTATCCCTCCCGCTCCCAATCCCATCCCCCCCACCCACCGCATCTCTGTGGCAGGGCATTCCGATTTGTTCTCTCTCTCTCCTTTTGGATGTTGTGGTTTTCAACAGGGGTATTGAGTGACCATTGTGTTCAGTCTCTAGTCTACTTTCAGCATGCATCTCCGTCCCCGCGCAGGATCTCCAATCACATTTTACTTGGTGTTCCCTTCTCTATCTGGGATGACTTTCCCCCAGCATGTGAAGCCAGCTTCCAAGCTATGGAGCCAACCTCCTGGCATTATATACTACTATTCTTGGGTGTAAGTCTCCTACTCTGTTATTTTATATTCCACAGATGAGTGCAATCTTTCTATGTCTGTCCCTCTGTTTCTGGCTCATTTCACTTAGCATGATACTTTCCATGTTGATCTACTTATATGCAAAGTTCATGACTTCATCTTTTCTAACAGCTGCATAGTATTCCATTGTATATCATCTGTTCTCGGCACTTGGGTTTTTTCTGGGATCTGGTTGTTGTAAAAAGTGCTGCGATGAACATATAAGTGCAGATGTCATTTCGACTATACTTTTTTGTTTCTCCAGGATATAAAGGAATATCTCTTTTTTCCTAAACAGCTCTTATTTCAAATTTCAAACTCTGATATCCCATTTTCTAGTGTGTGTGTGTGTACACTTTAAACCACTCTCCTCTTAGCAAGGTCTTCAATAGTTTTGCTTCTTTTTTGATATTTTATTCTTTTCAGGAGGAATGGATGAAGGATGATGTGCATAAGAATGATGGAGTTGAATTATCAATCCCTTTACTATGCCTCTATACCTATATCTATATCAGTCACACGATATCTTGTAGCCTCTTCTCCCTCTGGGAGAAACTAGTAAGCTCCTGAGAGTTTCCTGCCCACAAGGGACAACCTTGCAAGCTTCCCATGGTGTATTCATATGCTAAAGCCAGTAACAAGCTGGATCTCATTCTCCTGACCCTGAAAATGCCTCCAGTGTGAAATCTTTGGGAGGGCCGAGTCAGAGAGACTTCTAAAATCTCAGGGAAAAAGGACGAATGGAGAGGTTACTGAGCCCAATCAAGAAATCGATGATTAATGGGATTCTTTCCAGAAAAAAGTCACAATTATTTAATCCTGAATAATTCTAATAATCTAATTTTGTTTTCTCCTGTGAGTTTTAGCACAGTTAAGAAAGTTACATACAGTATTATTTTATCACTGTAAATTAATAGTGCTTAAAAATTACTTGAAAAATTTTATCACAGACATTTTTACTTATATACAACCCAAGGATTTTCTAGGACCCCCTAGAATCTATTTAAGAATGCTATATATATGCACACTTTTGATAAAACTTACACTATATTTTACAAAGGATGTGATTGGTAAATATATCTGGAATGAATTTTTTTGTTATGTATCCCTTACTCATAATTAGTAATAAGCTAATATCTCATAGTGATAGCATTCTCTAAATCCAGATAGTTTTTCAACTACTTATATAAAAGTAATTTAATCACAATGAGTTATCAAGGTACATACTATTATCTCTTTTTTCAGAGGAAATAAAGTAAATGACCTTAAAGACAATAAGGTCACACAGAGAATGAGTTTTCGAGACAGGATTTGAACCTAGCTCTAGCTAAACGGAAGCATTGGTCCACTATGCCATTTTTCTGAGCAGTCTCAAACGTACTGCCCAGTGTCCTTCTCTATTGGTCACTCCGGTACAAAGACAGAGAGTTACTTTTGACCTTAACAAGAAGTGATAACATTTACAGTCCTTGGGGAAATCATTCTGACATTTTAAAATTTTAGCAAACTTTCAGACTTCATTTTTTGTTTCTGTGCACTGAGAAAGTTATCCACTGTGTTTGAGAGTTGTGCAGAGGAATAGGGAAAGTTAGGAGTTTGTAATTGCCTGGGGGAGGCTCATATCTGAAAATATGACAGGAACTGTCTTTGGGAGCTAAGCCAAACTAACTGTAGTATTCTTACCTTCTAATCTCTTTCCTTCCTCCTATTTTGAAATACTCTAATGGATTATGTAGGATTATGAAAATCTCATCAGTTTAAAGTGATAGTTCTGTGGCATTTATGTGTTGATAGAGAGAATATATGTCACAGGTTAATTCAAACTTTCCTACAAATAAGTTCTTGCTACATTTTATGTACGATTTTTGAACACACTGAGAAGTGCTGAGAAAGATGTCGGGAAAAATTGTTTCCAAGAACATTAAATTATATGTATATATGTTGATTTTATATAATCATATGCATAATTATATATAAAAAACATAAACATCTTGTACACAGACAATGAATTTTCTTTGAATGAGCTCAAAAACCCTTATTTTTTAAATTAGATTTGCTTTTATTATGTTTTCTAAATCTAACAGTAATGTTCAAATATAGTAAAGGTTTCAGAGTCTCAGAACACAGTTACAAGCAAGTAAGTATATTTAAGTTGTCCATTCCCACATAAACTTGGCATCTATTAATTTTCACATACTAGGTGAATATATTACTTAGGTATACATTTTCACATACTAGGTGAATATATTACTTAGGTATACATTTTCACATACTAGGTGAATAGATTACTTTGATATACATGAGTCATTTTGTCACATAAACATTCTCTTTTCAAAGCATTTACATAGTGAGTTTTATTTTCCTTAAAACAAGCATACCCAGATTTGCATTTGGTGTTGCTGGAAGAGAATGCAAATTCTCTTCTATTATACTAACTTTATAAATGTTGATGTATACTAATATTTAACAGAAAATTTTGTTTTAGAAACATAGATGCTTAGATATGTAATAGGCATTTTTTCTTGTTATACAATATTAAAATCAGTCTTCCAAATGGATTTTTTTTTCACTATTTTCTAATTCTGTGTCAGTCATTGTGGTATACCAGAAATAAACCTAAAACTATTGAAAATGAAGAGTATGGAGGCAAGGATATAGTTCCTTGGTTAAGGTAAGGCACATGTCTTGCATTTACCTGCCCTAGGTTGGATACCAGGGACCATATTCTCTTCCCAGTATGATAGGTACAGACTTGGAGGCCCCTGACCACCTCCCTAACACTGCTAGAGGCCCCAGAACTTCCCAAAGATGCTGCCATGGTTCCTGACACTGTAAGGGTGAGTGGGCTTGCATTCACATGCCCTTGAATTGAACTAGCATTGTTGGCTGAAAATCACAGGAAGGGGCATGAACACTGCTTGGACACCCACTCTACCCCTCAAAAACAAAACAAAACAAAACAAACTGAAAAAAAATAAGAAATTATCGAGAGTCCATAAAATATGTGAAAATAGGGCAAGCATAAGATCCAACATTTCCACTTCTAAGTCTCTATCCACTGAATATAAATACACTATAGCACTGTTGTTCTGTTGTTCATGGATTTGCTCGAGCAGGCTCCAGTAATGTCTCCATCATGAGACTTGTTGTTACTGTTTTTGGCATAATGAATATGCCATGGATAGCTTGTCAGGCTCTGCTGTGTGGGCGGGATACTCTAGGTAGCTTGCCGGGCTCTCTGAGAAGGACAGAGAAATCAAACCTGGGTCAGCCACGTGAAAAGCAAATACCCTACCCACTGTGTTATTGCTCCAGTCCCATAAATACAGTATAAATATATATAGTAGTTTATATATAAACTATATTTATAAATAAATAAATAAATAAATAAATAAATAAACAAACTATGTTCTCCCTGTTGGAGAACCTGACAAGTCTAAGTCTACTGCCCACACGGGAAAACCTTGCAAGCTCCCCGTGGTGTATTCATATCCCAAATACAGTAAAAGATATATACATACCTCTCAGAGAGCCCGGCAAGCTACTGAGAGTATACTGCCTGCACAGCAGACACTGGCAAGCTACCCGTGGCGTACTCAATATGCCAAAAACAGTAACAATAGGTCTCATTCCCCTGACCCTGAAAGAGCCTCCAGTTGTTGGGAAAGATGAGTAAGGAGAGGCTGCTAAAATTTCAGGGCTGAGTGTAATAGAGATGTTACTGGTGCCCACTTGAGTTAATTGACGAACAATGGGATGACAGTAATACAGTGATACAGAAGTTTATATATAATAGTGGTTTATATATATATATATACACACACATGTATAAACCACTATTTTTGTAACAATATTCACAATAGATGATACAAAAGTAATTTAAAATCTTATCTATACAAGAATGGATATAAAATGATATATAGATAATAGCACACTACTCAGCTATATCTATATAAAAGAGTGAAATTTTTCTATTTGCAATGACATGGACAGTGGTTAGCAGAGGGGAAGGAAGGAACATGGGCACAGGGATGGTGCATGTGACTTGTTGCTTGGCAGGGGGTTGGTGACTTATTTATATTTATGTACAGTAATTATGAAATCATACTTTTGGAACTTACACAGACTTGTAAAAATTAAAATACTGAACATACAAAAAAATTCTAAATTCTATATTTCCTTAAGGTTAACAGAGGAAGTCTGGAGCATTTATATCTTAAATAGTCCTCAGAGATAAATACCTGACAGCTGAAACCTGAGATCCAGTGGACTGCCAGATTTTTTTAAATTAACTTCCTTTTCAACAGCACTGAATTCATCACTTGCCATTTTCATTACATTTTTTAGCAAATCAGTGAAGATTTAAATTCAATGCTAGCTCTTAGAAAACTTTTGCCCACGAACACAACTTTTAATGTGAACTAGACCATTGGGATAGTTAGTCATCCGACAGTAATGCATAGAAGAGAACTGACTGACAAAATTAGTGGAGAAAGCTTTTATTAAAATTATTACTCTATTGCCTAAATTGATGACAACATGTAATTTTCTTCTTCGTAGTCCTCACTATAATTTGCTTCATTTAGTTCACTCTGAGAAA